>NC_140996.1:100880635-101242653 GCF_052327205.1 Somniosus microcephalus | reverse complement strand
CCGGCGTACGATTGGTCAACCTCGATGTCACTATATCGCTAATGAGATGATAATGAGCGGAATGTTGAACGTTTTTTGGATACCGCGGGCGCAATTTTTGTCCGGCCGAAACGTAAATACGCCTAGGACCGGTCCGTAATCGTAAGCTTTCTTTTGACGTGACGCGCTTGTAGGTACGCTCTATAACTTTCAAACGTATAGAGAACGGACAGACAGACAGACAGAAAGACAGACAAAAGAGCTCTTTTATATATATAGATATGTAAATCTCTCATTTGTCTCTCACACACTTTCTTTTTTCTCTCTAACTATATTACTTTTGTTCAGTCTTAAATGTATTCTACCAGTTCTCATCTTATGTATGCCTCTTACAATCAGTCTTATCTCTATTATCACATGAAATGGAAATTTTAATTCTTAAAAAAAAATTGATGCGCTATCAATTACTCATAAAAGACTGAGAGTTAAGAGAGTAACTAAAGGCTTTTATTAACAAAAGAATGAAGGTCTGCCTCGAGTGGTCGACCGGTCCAGGATACAAAGGGGCTGGGGAGCAGTCACCTTTATACTAGGACTTGTGGGAGGAGTCAGCCGAGGCATGTCCAGGCATGTACACAGTGGAATACAAACAATGGTTTACCACATTCACCCCTTGTTTAAAATTCAGTCCGGCGGGGTGAAGTGTATTAAAAGTTAGTGTATTGGAGTCTCTCCCGAGGTCTTGTCTGCCGCTGTGATCGGCGTGGCGACGGCAGGGGTAGTGGAGCTTCCGGCGTCGAGTCCCGCGTAGGCTGTGGCACAGGCGTGTCATCCTCGTAGGTGTCGAGCGGGTCGCTGGGCCCAGGCCTGCCGTCTGCTGGGGCTGGATATCGGATCGTGGGGGGGGGTGGTAGTGAGTAGTGGGTTACTGCGGCCCCCGAGGGTGCAAGGTCTCTTATGGAGACTGTGTCCTCCCGCCCGTCCGGGTATGCAATGTAAGCATACTGGGGGTTGGCGTGGAGGAGGTCGACCCTCTCGACCAGGGGGTCCGCTTTATGGGTCCTCACGTGCCTTCTCAGTAGGACCGGCCCTGGGGACGTCAGCCATGGCGGTAGCGATGTCCCCGATGTGGACTTCCTTGGGAAGACAAACATTTTCTCATGAGGGGTGGTGTTAGTGGCGGTGCAGAGCAGTGACCGAATAGAGTGGAGCGCATCGGGGAGCACATCCTGCCAGCGGGAGGTTGGAAGGCCCCTAGACTTTAAGGCTAGCAGGGCGGCCTTCCAAACTGTCGCATTTTCTCTTTCCACCTGTCCGTTCCCCCGGGGGTTGTAACTGGTGGTCCTGCTTGTGGCAATACCCCTAGTTAGCAGGTACTGACGGAGTTCGTCGCTCATAAACGATGAGCCCCGGTCGCTATGGATATAGCTGGGGAAACCGAACAGGGTGAAGAGGTCGTTCAGACATTTAATGACCGTGGCACTGGTCATGTCCAGGCAGGGGATGGCGAACGGGAAACGGGAGTACTCATCAATAATATTGAGGAAGTACACATTGCGGTCGGAGGAGGGGAGAGGCCCTTTAAAATCAAAGCTCAGGCGCTCGAAGGGGCGAGTGGCTTTTATCAGCGGGCCCTGTCTGGTCGATAAAAGTGCGGTTTGCACTCAGCGCAGACTTGGCAGTTCCTGGTCATGGTCCTGACCTCCTCAATAGAGTAAGGCAGGTTGCGGGCCTTGATGAAGTGGAAGAACCTGGTGACCCCCGGGTAGCAGAGGTCATTGTGGAGGGCCCGCAGTCTATCGATCTGCGCGCTGGCGCAGGTGCCATGCGATAGCGCATCCGGGGGTTCATTGAGCTTCCCGGGCCGGTACAAGATCTCGTAATTGTAGGTGGAAAGTTCGATTCTCCACCTCAAGATCTTGTCATTTTTGATTTTGCCCCTCTGCTTGTTGTTAAACATGAAAGCAACTGAACGTTGGTCAGTGAGCAGGGTAAATCGTTTTCCGGCCAGGTAGTGCCTCCAATGACGCACAGCCTCCACAATCGCCTGGGCCTCCTTCTCAACAGCGGAGTGTCTGGTCTCCGGGCCTTGGAGGGTTCATGAAAAGAAGGCCACGGGTCTCCCCGCCTGATTGAGGGTAGCGGCCAGGGCAAAGTCGGACGCTTCGCTTTCCATCTGGAAGGGGATGGATTCGTCCATTGCATGCATGGTGGCTTTGGCAATGTCTTCCTTGATACGGTGGAAGGCTAAGCGGGCCTCTGCCGTCAAGGGAAAAGAGGTGGACTTGATCAGCGGATGGGCCTTGTCCGCATAGTAGGGGACCCACTGGGCATAATAGGAGAAAAACCCTAGGCACCTCTTCAGGGCCTTGAGGCAGTGGGGCAGTGGGAGTTCCATAAGGGGACGCATCCGGTCGGGGTCGGGGCCGATGACTCCATGTTCCACAACACAGCCAAGGATGGCGAGGCGGTTTGTGCGGAATATGCACTTCTCCTTGTTATATGTCAGGTTCAGGAGTTGGGCGGTGCGGAGGAATTTTTCGAGGTTTGCGTCATGGTCCTGCAAGTCACGGCCGCAGATGGTCACATTGTCCAGATATGGGAAAGTGGCCTGCAACGCATTTTGATCTACCATCCGGTCCATCTCCCTTTGGAAGACGGAGACCCCGTTGGTGACGCCAAAGGGAACCCTAAGGAAGTGGTAGAGGCGGCCGTTTGCCTCAAAGGCAGTATACTGGTGGTCCTCAGGGCGGATAGGGAGCTGGTGGTACGCTGATTTCAGGTCAATGGTCGAGAAGACGCGGTACTGCGCGATCTGGTTGACCATATCAGCTATGCGGGGGAGTGGGTAGGCGTCCAGCAGGGTGTAGCGATTTATTGTCTGGCTGTAGTCGATGACCAGGCGCTGCTTCTCGCCGGTCTTAACGACCACAACCTGGGCTCGCCAGGGGCTGGTGCTGCCCTCAATAATCCCTTCCTTCAGGAGCCGCTCCACTTCGGTTTTAATGAAAACCCTGTCCCCGGCACTGTATCGCCTGCTCTTTGTGGCGATGGGCTTACAGTCGGGGGTGAGGTTAGCAAAGAGTGGGGGGGGGGGTGACTCTGAGTGTGGAGAGGTTGCACCTGGTGCGCGGCGGGCAATTTGGGAGCTGCTGGCTGCGGACTGTGAGTGGGGGTAGGGGTCCACCGTACGCCATCGTAACACTTTTAAGGTGGCACTGAAAATCTAACCCCAGCAGGACGGCAGCGCAGAGGTCGGGCAGGACCAGAAGTTTAAAATGATCGTACACGGTCCCGTCTACTACGAGTGTCACTACGCAGTAGCCGCCGATGTCCGCCGACTGGGACTCGGAGGCCATAGAAATCCGCTGGTGCGCAGGCAGGACTGGGAGAGAGCAACGCCGCACCGTGTCGGGGTGGATGAAGCTCTCCGTGCTCCCAGAGTCAAAAAGGCAGATTGTATCGTGGCCATTTACCTTAATGTCCATTGTGGAGCTGGCCAGCTGGTGCGGTCTCGCTTGGTCCAGTGTAACGGATGCCAGCGTAGGGGTCGGTGTGTCGCTGCGGGTATCAGATGAGGCGGTGTTGGGGGCCTGCTGCGTTCCGGCTGTCATCCAAGATGGCGGCGTCCATGATCCCCATGTGGCTGGAGGCGTCCAAAATGGCTGCTGTACCGGTGGTTCGCACATGGCCGGGGAGGCCCAAGATGGCGGCCCGCATGGCCCACACGCGGCGCTGCTGGGGTTCGGGGTGGCTTTGGCCCTGCAGACGTTAGCGTAGTGTCCCTTCTTCCCACAGCCCGAGCAGATCGCGTTTTTCGCCGGGCAGCGCGCTCTGGGGTGTTTTGCCTGGCCACAGAAGTAGCATTTCTGGCCTTGGGGCACTGCTGTCTGGCCTTGGGACACTGCTGCGGTAGTTGGGCCGTTGCTGGGGTGTGGCTGGGGTGGCACGGCGCTATGAGGCGGTCCTACCGTGTCCCAGGCTGTCATTCCCCGCGGCGTCCACGGTGCAGAGGAGTAGGCATCCATGCCCCGGTAGGCTGCATCCAGTGATAGTGCGAGTTCAGAGGCCTTGTTGAGGTCGAGGTCACTCTGCTCCAACAGTCGCTGTCGGGTGTAATTGGATCTGTGGCCCGCTACAAAAGCGTCCCGGATAAGTTCCTCTGTGTACACGGCGGCCTTTACATCCTTACAACCACAGGCCCGTCCAAGCACAGACAGTGCCTGAAGGTATTCCACGGTCGATTCCCCAGGTTGTTGTTTACGACTCCCCAGAAGGTGCCTGGCATACACTTCGTTCACTGGGCGCGTGTACTGGTCCTTGAGGAGCTTGATAGCGTCCGTGTACGAGGTCGCGTCTTGGATGACCGACTACACTCGGTGGTTCACTTTGGAGGTCAGGACATCCAGTTTGTCCTCGTCCGATTTGATTGCTGCGGAGGCGGTCAGGAATTTTTCGAAGCACTTAAGCCAGTGAGTAAACTTGGTGGATGAGTCCGCCTCCCGATGATCTAAGTCCAGGCATGCTGGTGTGAGGATCTTCTCCATTATAAAAATTTTGTTAATAATATTGATGCGCTATCAATTACTCATAAAAGACTGAGAGTTAAGAGAGTAACTAAAGGCTTTTATTAACAAAAGAATGAAGGTCTGCCTCGAGTGGTCGACCGGTCCAGAATACAAAGGGGCTGGGGAGCAGTCACCTTTATACTAGGACTTGTGGGAGGAGTCAGCCGAGGCATGTCCAGGCATGTACACAGTGGAATACAAACAGTGGTTTACCACAAAAATCAACAATTCTTGCTGTGCTGAGTAAATCTTGATAGCAGTGGAATATACACGTGGGCCTCGAAATTCCAATGAGCCCACTGCAGAGGTCTGCAGAAATGCCTCAGGGTGAGCTGCAAGTCCACCGTTGTCTGTGGCCACCGTCTCTATCCCAAATTGCAGGGACACTGTCATTTGCATAGCCAGGGAAGATAGCCTACACTTCTCTAAGGATCTATCAGCAACTGCCGCCTCCACCCACGTGTGGAGAAGGCAGAGGTCCCAGGCCACTCCACTGGGGGAACGCCAACACCTTTTCAAGGCCGAAGGCTAAAATAGTTCAAAACATCTTCAGCTCCTAAGGGAGCCATTAGGGGAATTTTAAGATAGTCGAGCACCTTTGTGTGTGCAGGGACTGGGGCCTCACAGGAACTCACTCTCAAGGCGAGGCTTCCATTGAGGCTTTATAAGGTTGTAGTGGGCAGAACTCCCAGGACTCTCCCACTCACAACCTCTTGACATGAGAGGGAGGGCTGAAGACTTACTCTCCTCACCTCACCACTAGAATTCTGGTAGATCTGGTCCCCTGTCGAGCAATCCGCCCAAGATGTGCACTTGACTCGATCAGAATTTCAAGCCCTTGGACTTTAGTATGAAACAGGAATATTAACACATAGTAAGTTATGACAAGGATTATCTAATGCTGTGTATAATCGAATTAAACAAAATGGAATGGAATAAAACTGCAATGTCTTCAAAATCAATTTATCACAGTAAGTATATATTTAATATCTATGATGGTTTTTCTTTTCTATTAAGAACAACAACAACTTGCATTTATACAGTGCCTTGAACACAGTAAAATTTCGCAAGGCACTTCATTCTTCAGACAAAAATTAACACTGAGCCAAAGTAGGAGACACTAGGACAGGTGAACAAAAGCTTGGTCAAAGAGATAGTTTTTCTGAAGCATCTTTAAGGAGGAGAGGGATATGGAGAGGCGGAGAGATTTAGGAAGGGAGTTCCAGAGATTAGGGCCTGGAGGCTGAAAGCTCGGCCATCAATGGTGGATTGAAGGAAATCGGGGATGCACAAGAGGTCAAATTTGGAGCAATGAAGCAATCTCGGAGGGTTGTAGGGCTGGAGGAAGTTGTAGAGATAGGGAGGGGGTGAGTCCATATAGGGATTTGAACATGAGGATGAAAATATTAAAATTAGACTGCGAGCCAATGTAGTTCAGTGACCACAGGAGCGATGGGTGAATGGGATGTGGTGCGATAGTAGTTGTATGATACAACCAAATACTGTTCACCGTATTAGCACTGTGGAAATGTGAATAAAATGGACAATGAATTGGCTTACAAAAATGGCTTCGCACAAGGAAAGTCTAGATTAGATTAAAGAGCAGCCCCAGCTTTGCAAAGTGCAAAGCTAGCAGAAAAGAGAGACACCTGCCCCAGCCTGCGGCCAAGTGTTAACGAGCAATAAAGGTCACTGAAAGGGCTTAACTGCTAGCTAGAAGATGATTGACTAGCTATTGTGCGGTGCCCAATCACGATCCGGTACTTCAGGAAGGCATATGCAGCAGTGAGACAAGTCAGGACTTGCCCGCCAGACTGAAGACCAGACCATGGCCAAACTGAAAGGGCTTAAGTGATCCCCATTGGAGAACGCTTGTTGCCAGGGAAGTGATGTAATGACCCTTGTCCCACTGTATAAAAGGGGCTTCCCTACCGGTATTCGCTCTTAGCCAGAAGACGTGTGGATCATCAAGAGAGTCAGACACCTCCCGGGGACGTAAATGCTGGCAACACGTGCCTAACCCGGTGTGACTCTCGGGACACGAATGTACTGTAAAAGACCTCAATATACTGTGTGACCACTGCGAACAGTTGGAAGTAATAAAATGTTGTTTTAACTCTCTGAACCCTCGAGCCTGAAATCATTCTTCGTACTACGGAACTCAAGACGAGGACCAGGAAAACCCGGTTCTAACAACTTGGCGTAGTCGGCAGGATCGCAAGACATCAAGAAAGGGGAAAAAGTTAAGCACTATAATTTATTGTGCCCTTTTTGCACCCTGTCTCTGCGATCTTTATTGAACGAACCAACCGGGTAGCGTACCCTCTGGCTGGCGGTTAACGGAGCACAGTGTCCCATTGCTAGCATGCGACAGAGTCTGGGACTCTGATCTATCGATAAACTTATTCGTTAAGTCTACGACCTGTGGCAACATGACAGAACCAAGTAAAAAACCAGTGACGGAAAAAGGAGGCAACGCCCCTCCCGAAACCAAGTTAGAAGAAATAGTAATCCAACTTAAACAGTATATAGAAAGTACATTCGATGTCCCACAACATGAATAAAATATCGAACAAAAATTTGGTGCCTCAAAAGGACAATGGTCCCTTGATGATATAAAAAGAGCATGGGGCAAGACCACCTGTATGAAAGGAGGGAAAAGAAAAACGGGCTGGGTATTGGCCACCTTGAAACAGTGTAGGCAGAGAGGAGAAATAACTCGGAAGGCGGCAGAGGCCAAAGAAAAAGAACAAAAAACAGCTCTCCATGAACAAATAACAAAATACAGAACCGAGTTAGAGAAACACCAAAAATGACTTGAAAAAGCAAACGAAAGAGCAGAAAAGTGGAAGGCAAAAATCAAGAAGGAAAGGGAGGCACACAGGAAAAGCCCAAAAGTGGTGACGATTACCCCGACGCCCTTGTACCCTACCTATCCTGCAGCCCCCCCTACAGCCCCTCCGGCATGTGAACAGCCCACGCCCCAACCCCGATCAAACGAAGCCCATATTGCTAAAATAAATACTCCTCTTACGGACTCATCAGACGAAGAAGATATAACCGAGAAACCACCCCCACGCCTTGCCCCCATCAGGTTACAAAAACATGAAGTAGGCGGCCGAAATCTCCGAATTTATACCTATTACCCGGCCAACCCAAAAGATATAGATCAATGGGCAACTGATATGCCGCACCCAAAGAAAAGCAGAGTAAAAGCCTGGCAGTTCTTGGAACGAAAAAGAACAATCTATAACCTGCACCCATTTGATGGATGCCAGGTTATAGCAGTAGTAGTTAGCGCAAGAGAGTCGGCCACCCTGACGACAATAGTAAATATGGCCGTCACCAGACGAGCAAACGCCCTACTTAACGCAGCCAGACAAGCACACCAAGCGGCATTAGCGGCACATCAAGCAGCCAACCCACCTCCAGCTGCCGGAGCCGCACTTCCTGCCATACCACCTCCAGCTCCACCAGTCCTAATAGTCCCCCCTGACCTAACTATGATAGAATCAGAAGCCGATAGGACAGAAGGGTGGACGGCCATTAGAAATTGGCTACAGGAAAGGGGCCCGACCAATCCAGACTGGTCCAAAATAGCCTCCTGTGTCCAAAAAGAAAAAGAAGACCCCAATGACTTCGCCGTTCGTTTCGCTAACCAGTGGGTACAGTACTCTGGCATGGGACAGAATACCGAAGCAGAGGTGGATGCCTGCACCCATCAACCATTGAAAAACGCATTTATGAATGGTTTGAGACCTGACCTGGCAAAATTGGTAAAATTAACAATGGCAAGCTGGAAAACAAACGCAGTTTCTTTTGCGAACCTGACCCAACAAGCCATAACCCAGGATAGAGAACACTGTGCCAATCTCCGAGTCATGAAACTAAACCCCCCGGAGCGAGCAAGCTCTGCACCCCCCTCGGGAAACCCAGATAAGAAACCAGGCACTTGCTACAAATGTGGGAAAGAGGGACACTGGGCTAGAACATGCCGAGTGGGCAACAGGGGTAGAGGAAGAAGCAATAACGGAGGAAGAGGTGGGGGAGGACAATGGCAAGGACAGGCAGTCCCAGATAATCAACCCGGCACAAATCCGTGGCAGACCCTGGGCGCCACCGGCCTGTATGACACCCAGACAATTACCCCCTCCCCACCGACCCTTAGCCCTGGAGAGATGGCGATGGTAGAAATGTACCGGAACTCAAACTCCACCGGAAGGGAAACCTTCGATAGCATGGCCCGACAGCAAGCAAAAAACCAATAGACCCCACCAACGAACCCCCGAAGGTAGAGGTACCTTGGCAACTGAGAGCTTTAATCACCCAAGCCAGGGACGGCCTCTATATGACTTTGTTGGTGGGAAAAACAGATAACTCACCCCCACTGAAAGTAGACTGCCTATTGGACACAGGAGCAGAATTGACGGTCTTCCCCATACAATATGCCCAAGACTGCCCGCTAGATGGGAAAACTGAGAAAGCCTTAGGGGCCAGTGGAGAAGACATCATCTTACATAGAACCCACAAAATGACCTTGTGTTTCGGCCCCCATGAAACAAGGGAACATATATGGATTGGACCCGTCACCGCCCCCATCATAGGCTTGGACATATTGACAAAGCTAGACTTTAGCCTACACTTCACTGGGAATGGAGACATAGGCTGGACGATCCAAAACAGCCCCCGCAGGATAAGAGCTGTGAAAGAGAATAGTAAGGATGAGTGGGGACTGAAGGACCATCCTATCTGGGCGCGAGATAAATATGAGTGCGGAACCCTACGGATAGACCCCATAACGTTCACAGGGAAGCCGCCACCTTCCACAAAACAGTACCCTATAAGCCCCGCCGCCATCGCCGGCATTTTGCCTATAATCGAACAATTAGAAAAACGAGGGGTGTTAATTAAGACACACTCTGCCTCCAACAGTCCCGTGTGGCCAGTGGTAAAATCCAATGGACAATGGCGACTGACCATTGATTATCGAAAGGCCAACGAGTGCATAGAACAAAAGACCCAATTGGTGGCGGACCCATCAGTTATCTTTAACTCCTTGGGATCTGAGGACGAAATCTTCTCAGTAATAGATATGGCCAATGGCTTTTGAGCCGTACCCTTAGCCAAAGAGGTGCAGCCGTGGTTCGCCTTTACGGTAAACCAACAACAGTACACCTGGACAAGGATGCCACAGGGCTTCCACAGTAGTCCTACGGTGTACCACCGAGCAATACAGACGGACCTATGAACACTGCCCCCTCTGGAATCTACAGTGATCCAATATGTAGATGACATCCTTATAGCCTCAAAGACAAAAGAGCAACACCAAAAAGACCTTCTGATAATCCTAGGGCACCTAGAGCGGGCAGGACACAGAGCAACGTGGGATAAAGCACAGATTAATAGAACCACAGTCACATACCTAGGACAACAGATATCCAAGGGAAATAGGGGACTGACGGAGGATAGAAAAAAGGCAATTCAAATGGCCACATGCCCACGAACCATAAAAGCCCTGAGATCATTTCTAGGCCTGTGTAACTTCAGCCGCCTCTGGATAGAATCATACAGCCAAAAAGCGCAGCCTTTGACCAAACTGCTAAAGGACAATCCGGGTTCCAGGGATCAGATCGCATTAAACCCAGAGCAAATGCGGACGTTCGAAGAACTGAAGCGCGCCCTATGTAGCGCACCGGCTTTAGCCATTCCCGATGCGCGGATGCCATTCCGCCTCTATGTACACGAAAAGGACGGGTATATGACAGCAGTACTAACCCAGGCCCACGGAGATAGACACAGGCCCGTAGGATACTATAGTACCCAGTTGGATTTGGTGGCCCAAGGATGGGGTAACTGTCTGAGAGCTATGCAAGCAACCTGCCTAGCAATAGAAGTTACAGCCCCGGTAGTTTTATCACAAAAGTTGGTGGTCCAATGCCCGCACACCGTCCATGCTATGTTAGGAATGGATAAGGTAGCTCAAGTGACCGCCTCTCGATGGACCTGATGGACCACGATTATGGAAACAGATAATTTGACCATTACTAAATCCGGGCCGGGCAATCCAGCAAGCATGATGCCCCTGACAAACCCCGAAGAACTAGAAAGTGATCACGACTGTGTAAACCTGTTAGACGCCATGCAGCAGAGGGCTGAGACGCAGGAACTACCCTTACACAATCCCGAAATAGTCCTTTACACGGATGGGTCATCCTTTGTGGAAAAAGGAACCCGATTGGCAGGGTGGGCGGTTACAACAGAATTCGCAGTAGTACGAGCAGGAAGTATGGGAGGAGGGGCCTCAGCACAACAGGCAGAACTAGTCGCCCTCACCCAAGCCTGTTTCTATGCTCGAGACAAGACGGCCAATATATATACCGATTCTAGATATGCCTTTGGCATCGCTCATGACTTTGGACAACTATGGAAACAAAGAGGTTTTCTGACAGCTGCAGGTACACCCATAAAAAATGGAAGAGAGGTAACAGCATTAATGGATGCCATCCAGTTACCCGAAGAAGTGGCCATACTAAAATGTAAGGGCCATAACAAAGAAGATACCCCTGAAGCTAGGGGCAACGCTAGGGCAGACGAAGCAGCAAAATACGCCGCCTGTACCATTACGCCCCCAACACCTCAGGTGCGATATATCACGACAAACAGCGACCAAGGGGACATCCTACTAATGCAAAGAGAGACCCCAAGGGAGGAACAATGGACATGGTTAGAAAATGGGTTGCAACCCAATAAAGATGGCACATGGCAACATCTCAAAACGGGAGCAGTAGGATGCCCAAAGGAACTGATGCCGTTTTTGGCCCAACAAATACACTCATGTGGACACATAGCCGCACAGCAAATGACAGCCAGATTCCAGAGAAACTGGTGGGCAAAAGGGTTTCGAACTCAAGCCCAAAGAATAGTGGAGCAATGTGTGACATGCCAAAAAGTAAATCCCGGACAAAAAATTGAAGTACCAATGTTAAAAGCACTTGCTCCCACAGGGCCCTTCCAACATTTGCAGGTCGACTATATTTCCTTGCCAAAATGTCAGGGTTATACAGATGTATTGGTGATGGTCGATCGCTTTTCACGATGGATCGAAGCCACCCCAGTTCGAAGCGCCACCACTGCTGCAACTGCGAAAGTCTTGTGTAAAGATTACATTCCAAGATGGGGCGTGCCCTTATGTATTGACTCAGACCAAGGCACACATTTTACGGGGGAAATAATTAAAGAACATTGTAGACTACTACAAATACAATGGTCATTGCATTGCCCATACCACCCCCAATCATCGGGACAAGTGGAAAGAGCAAACAGGACAATTAAACAACGGCTCACTAAGTATCACTCTGAAGGAGTGCCATGGCCTCAGGCCCTACCCCTCGTCCTATGTAGTATTCGAGCCACCCCGAATAGGACCACTGGACTCAGTCCCTATGAGGTCGTTACCGGTAGACCAATGTCGCTACCCGGAACAATAGATCTACGTAGGGCTGACATTCATCTTCTAAGTGATACAGTACTAAAGTATTGTAAAGATCTAACAGATGCTGTCAGTTTTGCTTCCCAACAGGTCAGCGCAGCTTGGCAAGAGCCCCCACCGGGAGGACACAGTTTAGTCCCCGGACTACAAGTTTGGGTAAAGAAAATAAAGCCAGCCCCCCTGGAAGACAAGTGGGAAGGTCCGTATGTCATCCTGTTGACCACAGGAGCAGCCGTGAAAGTACAAGGAAAAAAGTTTGGATACACGCGACACACATGAAAAGAGATATGACAGGAGCCCCAACAGAAGAATAAATTGGACTTATTGTGTACCTTGATTCCCATCAGCATATTGCTAGCCATCTC
Organism: Somniosus microcephalus; assembly: GCF_052327205.1. Lineage (NCBI taxonomy): Eukaryota > Metazoa > Chordata > Chondrichthyes > Squaliformes > Somniosidae > Somniosus > Somniosus microcephalus. Next base: position 101,230,252 of record NC_140996.1, on the reverse strand, counting down.
CTTTACCCTTTTTCTAACATGGGTAGGAGGTATAGAGAATAACTTATTTTATCAGACCCACCTACAGATACACGGAGACCGGAGTGTATGCTACCCTCTGGCCACATCAGTGGAATCCTTGTTTGCAGCCACACCAGGTTGGCAACCCCTCCCACTATATACCGCCGACACAACGAAACAGACATGCGAGGGTCAGACGGGCCGATATAGCCAGGGCATTCGAGGGCGATGTGTGCAGCTAATAAGCTCAACAGACCCCGTTTGCCGAGGGCTCGTGGGTAAGAATTGCACAACGTCGGGTAGCTATCCCCTGTGTTTCACGGGTAAGGGATGGGGATGCGTATATGCCCTTGTCCCCCAGGACAATACCTGCATACAACAACAATGTGCCCGACACCACTGCCAGGCACACAGGGGCCAGCTGACCTGTACATGCGATGAACAAAGGTGCTTTAATGTCACAGCAGGAAGACAATTCATTTGTGGTCAGTGTAATGGGACCCATGCATCATCCGGTAAATAGACCTTCCCATTTGATACATTCCAGCTGTCCGGGTCTGGGGGAAACTCAAATGACCCCCTTAACTATTATTATACACAGTTTGCGAAGGTTGATAACCGGGAGGTCAAATGTTACCGAGCAAAGAACGGATTTGCGTTCCTCCTCAATGGAACATACACAACAGCGACACCAAAACTCCCCTCTCTCTTCGCAATAGGAGTAATCGCCCCCGTAGCTGTTCCCTGCCCCACCAATACACCATCCAGACGGAAACTCCGGGCAGTCTCCGAGGAGTTCTGTGCAGATTGGCGGGATCCGACCACACTGGGTAGCTCAGTAGGGTGGGGTATTCTATCGGCCATATCATTGGGAGGGGGCGCAGGAGTGATAGCAGCCAAGAATAGGAATTATCTAATGTGCGGAATCACCCTCCTGGGCAATAGCACCATTAAAGCATTAACCGTCATAAATAAGGAAATGGCAACCCTACGTCTTTTTAGCATGCAAAACCGATATGCTTTGGACTACCTCTTGGCACAAGAGGGACGTTGTGTGTATGATTATAGGAGACAAATGCATCACAAACGTCAATAGTGAGAAACAAAATATCCAAGACGCTATAGACAAGATTAAAAATCAACTGTCCAACTTCATTGAAGCCGGAGGGGGTGAAGGATGGTTTGCATGGCTGAAAACATTGGGACAGAAATTACTGTATGGTTTGATTGTTATAAGTGGCGTAATTTTGGGAATTATTATTTTTGTAACTATTATCAAATGTTGTATAAGTCGTGCAGGAGCTACTATACTCCCTCGCCTCTCCCGAATGAGGGTAGAAGTAGACGCAGCAGAGGAGGGGAAACCCCCAGAGGAAGCCTGTTCGGTCCTACACAGTTATCTGTAAACTCAAAATTAAAACCGTTTTGGTTGTGTTCATGGCCAGAACACAAACAAAACGGAGCCATGGGGTATGGTCTTGAAAAAGTGCACTATCAGGAGGATACCTTGTATATAATGATTCTTGGAGATTGTACAAAGAATCAAAGGGAGAAATGTGGAAATGTGAATAAAATGGACGATGAATTGGCTTACAAAAATGGCTTCGCACAAGGAAAGTCTAGATTAGATTAAAGAGCAGCCCCAGCTTTGCAAAGTGCAAAGCTAGCAGAAAAGAGAGACACCTGCCCCAGCCTGCGGCCAAGTGTTAACGAGTATTAAAGGTCACTGAAAGGGCTTAACTGCTAGCTAGAAGATGATTGACTAGCTATTGTGCGGTGCCCAATCACGATCCGGTACTTCAGGAAGGCATATGCAGCAGTGAGACAAGGCAGGACTTGCCCGCCAGACTGAAGACCAGATCATGGCCAAACTGAAAGGGCTTAAGTGATCCCCATTGGAGAACGCTTGTTGCCAGGGAAGTGATGTAATGACCCTTGTCCCACTGTATAAAAGGGGCTTCCCTACCGGTATTCGCTCTTAGCCAGAAGACGTGTGGATCATCAAGAGAGCCAGACACCTCCCAGGGACGTAAATGCTGGCAACACGTGCCTAACCCGGTGTGACTCTCGGGACACGAATGTACTGTAAAAGACCTCAATATACTGTGCGACCACTGCGAACAGTTGGAAGTAATAAAATGTTGTTTTAACTCTCCAAACCCTCGAGCCTGAAATCATTCTTCGTACTACGGAACTCAAGACGAGAACCAGGAAAACCGGGTTCTAACAACTCCTTTAAAATTTTTATTTTAAATTAATTGACATGTTTGTGTAATTTTTTTCTCTTCTGAATTTTTTTTTTTTACTGACACACTGCATTTCACATTATCAGAAAGAAATTCAGCCCATACTTTGCATTGTGATGATACTCACATTCTCATTTGCACATATTTGACTTTGGGCCTGATCATTTTATTTCAGATTTTCTATATGATTTTGTCTTGAAGTTTAGTTTTCTTTCTTTTCAATAGCCTTTGATAAAAGTCATCCTGTTGGCACCTTGCTCTGTTTTTCTCGGCAATCAGCTGCTCTTATTGTTCAAGCCTGTGGTTTTGGGATTTGATCGGCTAAAGATATCAGGTGTGACTGCTTGAGGAGGCTGGTTCTGTTTTTTGGTTCTACAATGTGATTGGTTGAAGGATATTACAGCATAGCATAACATTCACAACATTTTAATAATATAGAAAAAGAAAGGTAAAATTGTTACTTAGTAAAAGAAAATAAATGTCTCCAGGCAACAGAAAGACCTACCTTGTGGATAATGATTGGCAGCACAACTTTTGTCCTACACTCCATTTAGCATCGCTTGTCTCTTGAGTCTTCAATCCCCTTAGTAGCCGCTGCGCTCCGAGATTTCTCACAGCAACTGCTCCTTGTTCACTGTGGTTTTCTTTATTCATTCATGGGACGTGCGCACCACTGGCAAGGCCAGCATTTATTGCCTATCCCTAGTTGCCCTTGAGAAGTTGGTGGTGAGCCGCCTTCTTGAACTGCTGCAGTCCGTGTGGTGAAGGTAATGACCACAGTGCTGTTAGGGAGGGAGTTCCATGATTTTGAACCAGCAACGATGAAGGAACAGAATATACTTCTAAGTCAGGATGGTGTGTGACTTGGAGGGGAACTTGCAGGTGGTGGTGTTCGATGCACCTGCTGCCCTTGTCCTTCTAGGTGGTAGAGGTCGCGGGTTTGGGAGGTGCTGCTGAAGAAGCCTTGGCAAGTTGCTGCAGTGCATCTTGTAGATGGTACACACTGCAGCCATGGTACGCCAGTGGTGGAGGGAGTCAATGTTTAAGGTGGTGGATGGGGTGCCAATCAAGCGGGCTGCTTTGTCTTGGATGGTGTCGAGCATCTTGGGTGTTGTTGGAGCTGCATTCATCCAAGCAAGTGGAGAGTATTCCATCACACTCCTGACTTGTGCCTTGTAGATGGTGGAAAGGCTTTGGGGAGTCAGGAGGTAAGGCACTTGCCACAGAATACCCAGCCTCTGACCTGCTCTTGTTGCCACAGTATTTATGTGGCTGGTCCAGTTAAGTTTCTGGTCAATGGTGACCCTCAGGATATTGATGGTGGGGGATTTGGCGATGGTAATACCATTGAATGTCAAGAGGCGGTGGTTAGATGCTCGCTTATTGGAGATAGCCATTGCCTGGCACTTGTGTGGTATGAATGTTACCTGCCACTTATCAACCCAAGCCTGAATGTCGTCCAGGTCTTGCTGTACGCGGGCATGGACTGCTTCATTATCTGAGGAGTAGTGAATGTTGCTGACACTGTACAGTCATCAACAAACATCCCCACTTCTGACCTTATGATGGATGGAAGGTCATTGATGAAGCAGCTGAAGATGGTTGGGCCTATGACACTGTCCTGAGGAACTCCAGCAGCAATGTTCTGGGGCTGTGATGATTGACCTCCAACTGCCACAACCATCTTCCTTTGTGCTAGGTATGACTCGAGCGAGTGGAGAGTTTTCCCCCCGATTCCCATTGACTTCAGTTTTACTATGGCTCCTTGATGCCACACTTGGTCAAATGCTGCCTTGTTGTCAAGGGCAGTCACTCTCACCTCACCTCTGGAATTCAGCTCTTTTGTCCATGTTTGGACCAAGGTCTGTAATGAGGTCTGGAGCTGAGTGGTCCTGGCGGAACCCAAACTGGGCATCAGTGAGCAGGTTATTGGTGAGTAAGTGCTGCTTGATAGCACTGTTGATGACACCTTCCATCACTTTACTGATGATTGAGAGTAGACTGATGGGGCGGTAATTGGCCAGATTGGATTTGCCCTGCTTTTTGTGGACAGGACACACCTGGGCAGTTTTCTACATTGTTGGATAGATGCCAGTGTTATAGCTGCACTGGAACAGCTTGGCTAGAGGCGCTGCTAGTTCTGGAGCACAAGTCTTCAGCACGATAGCCGAGATGTTGTCGGTGCCCACCGCCTGTATCCAGTGCGCTCAGCCGTTTCTTGATATCACGCGGAGTGAATTGAATTGGCTGAAGACTGGCTTCTGTGCTGGTGGGGACTTCAGGAGGAGGCCGATATGGATCATCCACTCGGCACTTCTTGCTGAAGATGGTTGCAAGCGCTTCAGCCTTGTCTTTTGCATTCACGTGCTGGGCTCCACCATCATTGAGGATGGCAATATTCATGGAGAGTCCTCCTCCAGTTAGTTGTTTAATGGTCCACCACCATTCCCGACTGGATGTGGCAGGACTGCAGAGCTTTGATCTGATCCATTGATTGTGGGATCGCTTCGTTGTCTATAGCATGCTGCTTCCACATTTTAGCATGCATGTAGTCCTGTGTTGCAGCCTCCCCAGGTTGGCACCGCATTTTTAGGTACGCCTGGTGCTGCTCCTGGCATGCTCTTCTACACTCCTTATTGAACCAGGGTTGGTCCCCTGGCTTGATGGTAATGGTAGAGTGAGGGATATGCCGGGCCATGAGGTTACACATTGTGGTGTAATAAAATTCTGCTGCTGCTGATGGCCCACAGCGCCTCATGGATGCCCAGTTTTGAACTGTTAGATCTGTTCTGAGTTTATCCCATTTAGCGCAGTGGTAGTGCCACACAACACGATGGAGAGTGCCCTCAGTGTGAAGACGGGACTTTGCCTCCACAATGACTGTGCGGTGGTCACTGCTGCCAATACTGTCATGGACAGATGCATTTGCGACAGGTAGATTGGTGAGGATGAGGTCAAGTATGCTTTTCTCTTGTGTTGGTTCTCTCACCACCTGTCGCAGGCCCAGACTTGCAGCTATATCCTTCAGGACTTGGCCAGCTTGGTCAGTAGTGGTGCTACCGAGCCACTCTTAGTGATGGACATTGAAGTCCCCCACCCAGAGTACATTCTGTTCCCTTGCTACTCTCAGTGCTTCTTCCAAGTGGTGTTCAACATGGAGGAGTACTGATTCTTCAGCTGAGGGAGGGCGGTAGGTGCTAAGCAACAGGAGCTTTCCTTGCCCATGTTTGATCTGAAGCCATGAGGCTTCATGGGGTCTGGAGTCAATGTTGAGGACTCCCAGGACCACTCCTTCCCGACTGTATACCACTGTGCCGCCACCCCTGGTGGGTCTGTCCTGCCGGTGGGACAGGACATACCCAGGGATGGTGATGGAGGAGTTTGGGTCATTGGCTTAAAGGTGTGATTCTGTGAGTATGACTATGTCAGGCTGTTGCTTGTCTAGTCTGTGGGGCAGCTCTCCCAATTTTGCCACAAGTCCCTAGATGTTGGTGAGGACTTTGCAGAGTCGACTGTGCTGGGTGTGCCGTTGACGTGTCCGTAGCGGTGCCGAGGTCGATGCCGGGTGGTCCGTCCGGTTTTATTCTTATTGTTTCTCGTAGCGTTTTTCAGCACAATGAAAAATCAAGTGACTCAATTGCCAGCGACGGTCCTGACTGCAGTCCCATCAGAGTAACTAGCCAAAAACTGTTCCATGATCTGCACATGGTAAACTTCCTGGTAATAAAAAGTATCTTTAAAAAAAAATCAAGAGAAAACACTCCTTAGTTTTATAATATAAATAGAATAATGCCAAAGTGTCTGCTGAATATAATTAATGTTTAATTTATGAACTAACCTTCACAATCTCCAAATGACAAAAGGGGCTATTTTCCGCTGTCAGTAATTTAATGTCAAGAAACCATATGGAAAATATTTAACGCTTGACACAAAGTTTCTTGTGCAAGGTGTTGATGCTTGACATTTTTCCAAACAGGTTTAAAACAATGATAATGATTTTCTGCTGGTAAATTGAAACTAGCAATTAAAGCCTTCACTGTGTGGGCCGATCGAATTAATTGTGGCCATGCTGAAGTTGGTGAGCAATTATGTAGAGAGCAGGACAAATTGGGTATGTAAAGTGGCAAGACCAGGAGGATCAGATCTGCTCCCATTATGTCACACATTGCCCTTATTGAGGAGGACCAGGAAAAATGGCAGTGTAGAGACATTCCGATTGCCATTTAGTTATTTCCTATGCCAAAGTAAGAACTGTCATACACTAATCTGGCTGATGCTAGGACACATGTACTGACTGACACATTATAACAAACTACAGCCTCAAAGAAAGATTGATTTTTGTGTAATAATTGTAGATTATAATAAATTACCCACCAGAGAACAAGTAGCCATTCTCCTATTGTCACACCTGCACCCATTCTCATTATCTCAACCTATTCTAAACCTAATCAGAACTATGTGTAATGCAGTGGACAAAAGTAACAAAAGTGATTTACATCAATTGGTTGTGTTCATAGAACGAGTGCCAAACATGGTCTACATCCCTAATATGCATGTACTTTTCAGTCTGTGCTCCCATTCTGGTTGTTGATGTTAGTAACAGTAGCTGTGCTGGAAGATGACCTGAGGGAATGTTGTAGTGATCAGTGCCAGGAGAGATATAGATGCCCTGGAAAAGATTTGGAGGAGGGCCACTCGATTAATACCAGTTTAAAAACCCTCAGCTATCATAATAGGCTAGGGCTAGAAATTCATGTACTTACCGCCACTCCGTAGTGCCATGAAGTGGTGATAAAATGGCAGCCTTTCGCCAGCTGGTGGCGGGTTCCGTAGCGGCCGCCATATTCGTCTCCCCCTTTGTGCTGCCGGTAACTGGTAGTGCCCTGAAAGAAAAAATGGCAGCGTGGTGATGTCAACCGGCATGCAATGCTGACTTAACATCACCAACGCAAACTTCAACCCTAGTGCTGGGTCCTAAGCACACCAGGTTAACCTGGCATGCAAGCAGGCTGACAGTAGTGATGTCTACCCTCTTAAAGGGACACATACATCATTAGGTAAGTTTGAATTTTGGACTTGTTTTTTTTGATTTTATTGAAGTGGTGGTCTGCTGCAATAAATGTGAAAAGTTTTTTAAGTATGTAGGGAGTGCTGCTGGATGCTTGCATGGGTTCGGATGGTAAATGAAGGCCTTTGAGAAGACAGGACATGCTGTGAATGCTCATTTGGTCATGCAACATCCGTGGAGAGAAAAACAGAGTTGACATCTCAGGTCGAGATGCTTCCTGACCAACTGAGTATTTCCAGCATTTTATGCTGTCATTTCACATTTACAGCTTCCGCTTGCAGAGGGACAAGGAAGACACAGAAGAGGAGGAAGCAGAAGAGGAGTGTGATATCCGAGTGGTAAGGTCCAAAACTGAGAGAAGCGAGATATTAGGAACAAAACCCAACTGTTTATTTACCCGGTGTAACAGAGAAACATCTCTTACAGGCTGCAGGCAAAGCATCCAATTCTTACTGCATGATGGCAAGATGGAGGAAGAACATCTGAGTCATACCCATAATGCAATGCCACATTACCGTATAAACTGGTGTACCAGGACATTGACTAAATGACCCATTACCTTAAAAACTGGTGAATGGGAACCCTTAATATTTGGCTCCATCTGGTAGATAACTTAAACATTACATCCCAGATTACTATATCCCTCCCCTCTTAAGTTGAACATTAATTTCTTAACAACATTCTTAAACAGTCCCATGAGGAAACTCCTTTAACGATAGTCCATACTGAATGAAACTAGCAGGTCGTTATCAATCTCTCTGGTGGCTTGTGAGTCCTTGGTGAATGTCTTACAGTCAAGTCCCTGCTTGGTTGTGGTCGAGCCACCTGCTGCTCCTGAGCAGTACTCAGAGTATCTGACTCTGCTACGATGGTTTCCTCTTTACGAAGGGGTCCAGGTGGAACTGGCTCTGTTCGTGGTGGTGGTACCACCGATGCATTTGGACAACTGGGTGCCAACTTGTCCTCCGACATCTCCTCTGGAACCTCCAGTTCGATTTCCCCTTGTCTGGGCAGTATCTGATCTACATGTCTGCGTACTACCTGACCAGTTCCCACCATGACCGTATATGATACTGGACTGGTCATTGAGTCTATAACACCAGGAATCCATTTTGGACCATAACTGAAATTCCTAGTAAGGACCACATGTCCTTCTCCAAAACTGCAGCTCTTTGTCCTTCTGTCATGGTTCTCCTTTTGTTTGATTTGTCGGTTTTCCACCTTCCTTTTTAGATCTGGGTGAACCAGGTCAAGAGTGGAGCGTAGTCGACGTCCTAACAACAGCTCAGCAGGAGAGAGTCCTGTGGTAGATTGAGGTGTTATTCTGTAGCTGAACAGAACTCATGACACCTTGGCTGCCAAACTTCCTTCCGCACTTTTTTTCATCATCTCCTTAAATGTTTGTATGGCTCTCTCCGCAAGTCCATTTGAAGACGGATGATACGGAGCTGAGGTCACGTGCACTATGCCATTGTTTCTCATGAAATCTTTTGTTTCTGTACTCACAAAACACGTGGCATTGTCACTTACTATGATCTCCGGTAGCTCTTGATTACTAAAACTCCTATGCAGGCTGTCTATAGTAACAGTAGATGAAGCAGAATTTACAGGATAAACATCCATCCATTTGGAATGTGCATCAATGATTATGAGGAACATCTTTCCCATGAATGGACCCGCATAACCTACATGTAATCTTCACCATGGTTTATCCGGCCACTCCCAAGGGTGGAGAGGAGCCGCTGCTGGTGCCTTCCTCTGTACTTGACAAGTGCTGCATGTCTTGACTAGATTTTCTATCTCCTCATCTAGCTTTGGCCACCACAAGTTACTCCTTGCCAAGGCTTTCATATGCGAAACTCCAGGATGACACTGATGTAGTTGCCCTAGGATAGACTGTCGTGCTGGCTGTGGAATAATCACTCGTGCTCCCCACAACACGCAACCATCCTGCATACTCAGCTCTGTCTTCCTGACACTGTAAGGTATGAAATCAGTTCCTTCCAGATGCTGTGGCCAACCCCTCATCACATATTCTCGGACTCTAGACATTACTGGATCTTTACCGGTCCATGTCCTTACTTGTTGAGCGGTCACAATTGCCATGTCCGTGTCCTCCAACATCAAAACTCTGCCCTCTGGAGCTGCATGGATAGGTGTACCTGGCAGTGGAAGACGGCTCAAGGCATCTGTGTTCCCATGGTACTTGCCCACCTTGTAAACAATGACATACTCATATGCCCTCAACGTCACTGCCCACCTTTGGATCCGGGGTGACACCATCTGTGGTGCTGCTTTCATTTCATTAAAAAGAGATAGAAGAGTTTTATGATCGGTGCATATGGTGAATTTCCTGCCATATATGTACTTGTGAAACCTCTGTAATCCAAACATTACTGCTAACCCCTCTTTATCTAACTGGGAATAGTTTTTTTCCGCCGGTGTCAGAGGTCGAGACATAAACCCTATTGGTCTTTCTGTTCCATCTTCCAAGCTGTGTGAAAGAACCGCCCCCACCCGGTAAGGTGAAGCATCACAAGAGAGAATGATGTCTTTCTCTGCATTGTAGTGAATCAGCACATCCGAGGACAGCATCAGTTTCTTGGACTGTTCAAATGAAACCCTCTGTTCCTCTTCCCACTGCCACTGTGTCTCCTTGCACAGAAGTTTGTGAAGAGGTGCTAACACTGTTGCCAAGTTTGGTAAAAATCTGTTATAATAGTTTAGCAGTCCCAGGTAAGCTTTTAACTCAGTCACATTGGGAGTGCTTGTACCTTCTCCTTGATTGGAAGGAGCCCGGTGGCATCCAGTCTGTGTCCCAGGAACACGGCCTCATTCCCCAGGAAAGTGCACTTACTCCTCTTGAGCCGTAACCCAGCCTTATCCAATCTATGTAGTACCTCTCTCAGAGTGCTCAGATGCTCCTGGTCGGTTCTTCCCATCACCAGAATATCATCCAGATAGATTGAAACATGTGGGATCCCTTGCAGTATGCCCTCGATAGTCCTCTGGAAAATAGCTGGACTAGATGAGACACCGAATGGTAAGCGGTTATAGGTAAACAAACCCTTGTGTGTATTTATGGTTACATACTTCTTGGATTCCTCATCTAGTGTAATCTGCAAGTATGCATAACTCATATCCAGTTTCATGAATTTCTTCCCTCCAGCCAGGTTTGCAAAGAGATCCTCTGTTTTGGGAATAGGATACTGTTCTAGTTTAGACACCCTATTTACTGTCAATTTATAATCTCCACAGAGTCTTACCGAATTGTCCGGTTTTAAAACAGGTACAATGGGAGCTGCCCATTCTGAATATTTCACGGGTTCCAGTATGTTCTCTCTCAAAAGACGATCAAGCTCAACCTCTACCTTCGGTTTCATGGCATACGGCACAGGTCATTGTTTTAAAAACCTTGGCAGTGCCTCCTTGTCTACATAAATCTTAGCTGGGGCTATTAAATGTGCAGAGTTCTTCCTTGAACACGTTCTCATGTTCAATCAACACTTCTTGCAAAGACAACTGTTTGCCTCCCTCTATTTGATTTATTGCTCCCCAATCTAATTTAAGTTCTTGTATCCAGCCCTGACCTAACAAGTTTGGTCCAGAACCCGATACTACAACTGCAGGTAGCTGTTCCACAGTGTCCCTGTGTTGCACAGTTACAGTAGCTGTACCCAATGTCACCACTTATTCACTGGTATATGTTTTAAGCTGCATAAAGCAAGGCTTTAACTCTGGAACTTTTGCACGGTTCCACAATTTTGAGTACTCCTCCCTGTTCATTATGGTTACGCCGCATCCTGTATCCATTTCAAAGTTGACCTTAGAGTCATTTACTGTCAGTTGCAAAGTGATAGGATCCATTTTTGGAATGTTCTCTACCATACTATGCATTATGAACATGTCGTCTTCTTTCTCAGTTTCTCCGCTGATGTGATGTGCTCCCTGTTTTTTCACTTCTCTTCCTAGGTTTTGCTTTCCTCCCCCTTTTGGTTTGTATTCCTCCACGATTGCTTTTGCCCTGCATGCACATTTTATATGTCCTTTTTTGCCACACTTGTGGCACCTTTCCTCCAGAAACCTGCATTCCCTCACCAGGTGATCACCATTGCATCTATAACATGCCTTTGCATGCTCACGTTGTGGTTTCTGATGCATATTTAACTTGTGCACAACAACCTGACCTGCAACTTGCTTTGTAGTAGCCCAGACTGAACCTTGTATTTCGTTTACACCTCGGTTCGCTGTCTCTATGGCTTGAGCAAGTTCCAACGCTTTTTCATACGTAAGCCCAGTCTCGGACAATAATCTCCGCTGCATTCGATCATCCATTATCCCGCAAACTAGCCTATCTCTCAGCATGTCTTTCAGGTTGTTCCCGTAATTGCAATCATGTGACAATTTCCTCAACACCACTATATAATCCAATACAGTCTCTCCCGGTTTTCTGTTCCATGAATTAAATTTGAAACGCTGTACAATCTCACTCATTCTGGGATTGAAATGGTCCTTCAGCAAGGCCACTAAGTTAGCAAATGTACTGTCTCCAGGCTTTTCAGGACTGCATAAGTTTCTCATTAAACTATACTTCTGACTTCCCATGGAAGTGAGCAAAATAGCTCTCCTTTTTCCGACATCAAGTATATCATTTGCTTCAAAGAAATGCATCAGCACCTCGCAGTACTCATCCCAGATCTGCGTCTGAACATCAAAAGCAGAGATCTTTCCTATCATAGCAACCATGATCCTCTATTCAGTGCTCTTTTATTTTTTTTCTCCGCCACGATGTGATCTGTTGATCCTCATCGCCAATATGTGATATCCGAGTGGTAAGGTCCGAAACTGAGAGAAGCGAGACATTAGGAACAAAACCCAACTGTTTATTTACCCAGTGTAGCAGAGAAACATCTCTTACAGGCTGCAGGCAAAGCTCCCAATTCTTACTGCACGATGGCAAGATGGAGGAAGACCCTCTGAGTCATACCCATAATGCAATGCTACATTACTCTATAAACTGGTGTACCAGGACATTGACTACATGACCCATTACCTTAAACACTGGTGAATGGGAACCCTTAATATTTGGCTCCGTCTGGTGGATAACTTAAACATTACATCCCAGATTCCTATAAGGAGGAAGCCGTAGAGGGGGATGCTGAAGCGGAGGAAGCAGAAGTGGAGGAAGCTGAAGAGGAGGAATCAGAAGAGGAGAAATCAGACAGAAGGATGCATCCCAGACAGCCCCTTTACGGCCTGGATATCCGGGATGTTAATAGTATTAAATTTAATGCCAGGACTGGAGAATTTTAGCTATGAGGAAAGATTGGATAGGCTGGGGTTTTCTTTGGAACAGAGGAGGCTATGGGGAGATTTAATTGAGGTGTCTAAAATTATGAGGGGTCTAGATGGAATGGATAGAAAGGACCTATTTCCCCTAGCAGAGGTCAATAACTAGGGGACATAGATTTAAAGTAATTGGTTGAAGGATTAGAGGGGATTTGAGGAGAACTTTCCTCACCCAGAGGGAGGTGGGGGTCTGGAACTCACTGCCTGAAAGGGTAGTAGAGGCAGAAAACCTCATGGCATTTAAAAAGTATTTGGATGTGCACTTGAATTGCTGTAACCTACAAGGCTACAGACCGAAGTGAGGTTAGGCTGGATAGCTCTTTTTCAGCTAGCACAGGCACAATGGGCTGAACAGCCTCCTTCTGTGCCATAAACTTCTAAGATTCTATGAGCTGGATTTTACAAATCTCGGTGGGTCCATGGCAGGTGACTTCAGTGGTGGGTCCGGCTCCACTGCTGGCTCCAGCCTACTGTGTAGAATGAATTTCTCTTGATTGGGCTTGTTAAGTCCACCCAGTGAATTTCCCGGCCAATTGAAGGAATCGGATCTGGTGATGTCATTTGATGGTGTGTCATCAGCCAGTTTCCTTAAAGGGACCATGGCCAACTTTAATTTGACATTTGTGCTGTCAGTGATCTACAGCATTGAGGTGCTGCAAACACTAATAAGCACTTCACAGAGGTGCACAGCTGCACCCAGGCTCTCCCTTGACTCCCTCCATATGCTTATGGAGGGAGTCACATCACACATGGAGGTTTTCTTCCCTTCCCATGGGTGCAGAAGACCACCCTAGGAGATCAACGCAGTCTGGTTGCACATTGCACAGGAGGGCACAAGCAGATATGTGGTCAGGAGGACCTGGGTGCAGTGCCACAAATGTTTCAATGATCTCAGTAGATCACGAAACGTTAGTGCAAAGCCACACTCAACCTTATCCTGCTGTGCCTCTCAGCACTTCCCCATCACTCTGCCTTCCCTACCCTACTCCTGCACATGCTTACTCACACCAACTTACCTTGCACCTCCACCCATTCCTCTCTATCTACATTATCACATCCCCATCTCACTTACCACGCCTCACACTCACTCTCATCCTAATGCAATCATGGTTAAAGAGGAGATTAACACAATAGTAAGGAAGGATATTAGCTCTGATGATGTGGAATCTGCATGGGTACAGCTGAGAAATACCAAGGGGCAGAAAATATTAGGGGGAGTTGTATACAGACCCGCAAACAGACCCCCAAACAGTAATGCTGAGGTTGGGGATAGCATTAAATGGGAAATTAGAGATGTGTGCAATAAGGGCACAGCAGTTATCATGGGTGACTTTAATCTACATATAGATTGGGGTAACCAAATTAGTAATAATACTGTGGAGGAGGAATTCCTAGAGTGTATACGGGATGGTTTCCTGGACCAATAAGTCGATGAACCAACTAGAGATCAGGCCATCAGGATATTATATAATGAGAAAGGATTAATTAGCAATCATGTTGTGCAAGGCCCCTTGGGGAGGAGCGATCATAATATGATAGAATTCTTCATTAAGATGGAGAGTGAAGCAGTTGACTCAGAGACTTGGGTACTGAATTTAAATAAAGGAAACTATGATGTTATGAGGCGTGAGTTGGTTAGGATGGATTGGGGAATGTTACTTAAAGGGTTGATGGTGGATAGGCAATGGCAAACATTAAAAGATTGCATGGAAGAACTACAGAATTTGTTCATCCCTGTTTGGCATAAAAATAAAACAAAAAGGTGACTCAACCGTGGCTAACAAGGGAAATTAGGGATAGCATAAGATCCAAGGAGAGGGCATATAAATTGGCCAGAAAAAGCAGTAAACCTGAGGACTGGGAGCAGTTTTGGATTCAGCAAAGGAGGAAAAAGGGATTAATTAAGAGGGGAAAAATAGAATATGACAGTAAGCTTGCAGGGAACATAAAAACTGACTGTAAAAGCTTCCATAGATATGTGAAGAGAAAAAGCTTGGTGAAGTCAAGCGTAGCTCCCTTGCAGTCAGAATCAGGGGAATTTATAATGGGGAACAAAGAAATGGCAGATCAAATAAATACATACTTTGGTTCTGTCTTCACAAAAGAGGACACAAATAACCTTCCAGAGATGTCGGGGAACATAGGGCTCGAATTTCACAGGGCCATGGAGGTGGGAATGGAGGCGTGTGGGGTGTTAAAATTGCAAAAAGTAGCAGGCGGGCCCAACCCCGCCCCATCCCGCCTCCAAGCAATTTACAAGAAATTGTGTTTACTGCTCCTGTCTCCGTCCCACCTCCAAGAGGCAGGATAGGCCCTTAAGGCCTTTAACAAGCACTAAATTGCCTCTGTTATCCCATTTTGAAAGGCCTTTGTGATTTTAACACATTTCCCATGTGAAGCACACCAGCTCTGAAACACGACGGTGAAACCTGGCGGGAGCACAATTGGATTGCTGACTATTAGCTGCAGCTCTGCCATTAAATAGGATATTTGATCAGCCATCATTTGCAGGTGGCAGGGCTTAGTTGTCTCAAGTCTGGGGGAACTTTAAGAAGGCATAACCACAGCTGTGGAAGTTTAGAGCCTGTCACCCATCTCCAGTGTGACCTCCTGGGAAAGCCCTCTCGCCACCTTCACTGAGCGCTTCCTCAACTGAGGCATCTACCAGAAACATGGGAGCCATTTATTTTCTTCCCTTCTGGACATCAGATGAGGATGAAGACCAGCTGCGACACCAGCAGAAACATGAACAACAGTAGCACCAACATCAGCAGCAACAACAGGAGCGCCAAGCTGCTGCTCACCGAGCTGATGATGCACAGGCCAGAAGGGGCCAGCATGCGACCACATTGCTGCCCAGGATGCAAGGAATGCTCTCATCTTGGCCAGATTTGCTTAGCCTAGCCAATCAAGCACTTTTGCCTCACAGCTTCTTACCAGAGCATCGACAATGGCCAAGATCCTGCAGATTCCAAGCACTCTGACCACCATACTGACAATTGCAAGTAATCCTAAGCCCTCAATGTGGAAATCCTATTAGTGAAATGACACATGCCACAACTGCAGCAGTAGCCATCAGATTTTTTATTTACAGTAACCATCTGATGGCTTTTTAACATTAAACATCAAATTTCAACCAAGTGACTACCCTTGTGACTATTTGTGCAGTATCTTTCTCTTACGCATGCTCCTACATGGTGCTTCCCCTGTGGCTTCAGCAGATGTGGAGGCTCCTTGCTCAGTTTCTTGCTGCTCCTGTCTCGACACCTTTGGCGGGCATCCTCTGGGGTTGCGAACCTGTGAGGGCTCGCCAACAGTCTGCTGCTCCTGCGGCTGTGCAGGGGTTGAGACGCCAATCTTAGCTGGGTGTAGACTCTGGTGGGGCTCTGACTGAGGGCTCTGCAGTGGCATGGAAGTGTGAGCACGTGGAGAGGAGCCCCCAGTTCCTTGATGTCTGCCACCAACGTCCCTCTCTAGGGTCAGGTCCCTCTCAGCGCTTGCAAGTGGCTTGAGAGCACCTTGCTGCACATCAGGGGGGCCATGGGGACCCGTATCTGCATTAGCAGTTCTACTCAGAAGGACTTCCATGAAGGTTTGGTTTCTCTGTTCAATAGATGACCATCGCTCCTCCAGAGATGTCATTCTATTCAGAACACTCACCAAGTTTTCTGCACACTGGCGACTTATCACCTCCATGGAGGTTGCCATCCTTTCCATGGTGATGCATTCATGCGCCAATGGCTCCACAAAGGCTCTGCTCATGTTCGCAATGGACTCCTCCAATCACTCCACACTCGCAGCAACACTGGAGACAAAACCTGCCAGAGACTCCTGCATCTGTTCCTGGAATTCCAGCACCACTGATCTTGTGGATGGACCCAGAGGCAGAGGGTCGACATGCAGCTGAGCCGAGCTGGGAGAGTCCTGCGCCCTCCAACTAGGACTCTCCACTACTGTCTCTGTCTCCACCATCTGCTGATGCTCACTTGTGAGCTGTGATACACCAGGTGACAACACTGCACTATCTTGCGAAGGTACCACTGAGGTGTGACTGTCTGCGCTGGTGCTGGGTGCACTGAATTCTGCTGACGCTGCACCCTCAGAGGTTGCAGCTTCCTCTGAGAAGTCTGGATGCTCAGGCTCTTCCTCCTGGCTAGTGGGGATGGGTGCTTGTGATGGTCCCGCGGGGGAGTAAAGGAAAGAGTTAGAGATGTGAGGCCAAGGTTACATGCACATTGCATATTGCAGATGATCATAAGTACATCTGTTAGAGCTTCAGAATCATTATCAGCGACTCATGCAATGTCAGTGAGAGAGATGGAAAACTATTCTGTCACCAGCTTGCTGTGATGCACCCGTCTGTCCGTCCCCCACTTGCACATCGTCCTCCACTCCCACGATCTCCAGGACTGCATCCTCCCAGGGGGTGAGCTGGGCTACTGAGGGTGGACCTCCTCCTGTCCTCACTCTTTCCCTCTTATTGTGAGTTCTCTTTTCCTGCAATGAGGGAGAAAAGTGGAGGTTGAGTGAGCATGAAGGAGTGAGTGTAGGGAACCCATAGCATAGATGTTTAGAAGGAGACAAAGATGGAGTGAGATGGCAAGACCAAGGGCCCTCCCTGTGTGTTGTCAGTTGTTTTCATAGCATCACAGTGATAGGGAATGTGAGGGCTGCATAGTCGAATAGTTAGGTGAATGGGACCATAGAGAGAGAGGGAATGGGTAAGAGTGCATGGATGTCAGTGTCAAGTGGGATGTGGAGGAAGAGATTGCTAAAGCTGAGTGCTGGTGAAGAGAGGCAATGGGGATCAGATTGAGGGTGATGGGAAAGTCATACTCACTTTTCCAGTACGCAGAAGGTCATGAAACCTTTTCCTACACTGAAGCCAGGTTCTGCGGGTTATGGACAAAGTGTTGACCTCCTGGGCCACCTGGATCCACACAGCCTTGGTCTGCTGGGGAGGCTTCTTCCTCCCTGAAGAAGGGAAGAGCACCTCTTCATTGGCTGTTGCTCCCTCCTTGCAGGGCAACATCATCAAACCTGGGAGCAGACCTAGGTCTCTCACAGGTCATTCTGCCTCCAGATCCCGCTAACATGAAAGGCCAAAAGGTTGGCAGTCTGCAGAAGAAGCAAGGCTTGTTGCAGAACTTAAATGCAGCAGCGGTGATGATGTAATCGGAGGCGACTTTCAGACGGGAAAAACTAATTGGGCCATGGGTTCCCACACGCTGGAACTCAATTGCCACTTAAGTTAAAATCGCATCATTCTCCCACGTCAATTTAGAATCGGG
The DNA here is from genome assembly GCF_052327205.1 of Somniosus microcephalus. NCBI lineage: Eukaryota > Metazoa > Chordata > Chondrichthyes > Squaliformes > Somniosidae > Somniosus > Somniosus microcephalus. Next base: position 101,212,298 of record NC_140996.1, on the reverse strand, counting down.
TGGATAACACAAAAAGCAGATTACACGACCCCAGCCCGCGCCAGTGACAAAATCCAGCCCATAAGGTCTAATGAGAGGGAGGAATTGAATAAAATCAGTATTTGTGGGGAAATGGTGTTCGGGAAATTGATGGCATTGAAGGCCAATAAAGCCCCAGGGCCTGATAATCTACATCCTAGGGTACGTAAGGAAGTGGCCCTAGAAATACTAGATGCATTGCTGATCATCTCCCAAAATTCTATAGACTCTGGAATAGTTCCCATGGATTGGAGGGTAGATAATGTAACCCCACTATTTTAAAAAAGGTGCTGGAGAGAAAACGGGGAATTATAGACCGGTAAGCCTGACATCGGTAGTGGGGAAAATGCTAGAACCCATTATTAAAGATGTAATAGCAGAGCACTTGGAAAACAGTGATAGGATCGGACAAAGTCAACATGGATTTACAAAAGGTAAATCATGCTTGACTAATCTACTGGAATTTTTTGAGGATGTAACTTGTAAAATAGATAAGGGAGAACCAGTGGATGTGATGTATTTGGACTTTCAGAAGGCTTTCGATAAGGTCCCGCATAAGAGATTGGTGTGCAAAGTTAAAGTACATGGGATTGGGGGTCAGGTACTGAATTGGATAGAGAACTGGTTGGCAAACAGGAAGCAAAGAGTTGGAATAAACGGCTTTTTTTCCGAGTGGCAAGCAATGACTAGTGGGGTACTGCAGGTATCGGTGCTAGGGCCATGATGAAATATATGCCTTCATCAGCCCATGTGTTTTACCTGTGTGTTTTACCTGCTTGTATTGTGTGAACCGCCCCCTTTTGTTCCTATTGTGTGTATTGGCTACGCCCCTGTCTTTTACCATATAAAGGTCTCAAGAGCAGTATGAGTCATTCCTACCAGACGCCCGATGTGGGAAGACCTGTAATGCTGCAATGTTCTTAGTGATTAAAAGCCTTAGTTGAATCCTTTAAACTCCTTGTCTTTGAGTTATTGAACGCACATCAATTTTAATCACTAAAACACCAGGATGGATCGACTCCTGAAACCAGAGCGCTTGGATCTGGACCCCCATGCCTCAGACGCAGCCACACAGTTCGGACACTGGTTCCAATGCTTCGAATTTTTCATTGCAAACTCATCCACCACCATAGCAGCCGCAACCGCTACCGGAGACATGAGACTGGGAATCCTGCGAAACTGGGTGAGCCATCGGGTCTCCCCTCTCATCCAAGATGCCATCAGCTACGGGGATGCCTGCACCATCCTGAAGGCCCACTACGTGTTGCCAATAAACGTGGTGTACGCCAGGCATCTTCTGACTACTCGCACGCAGCGGCATGGTGAGTCACTAGAGGACTTTATACTAAGCCTAAAAGTACTGGGCAGAGACTGTAACTGTAAGGCCATGTCTGCCATCATGTACACGGAGGAGCTGATTTGAGACTCCCTTATTGCGGGCCTCAGTTCAAATTACATTCGGCAGAAACTGTTTGAAAAGGAGGGACTGGACTTAAAACAGGCTATAGACATAGCGCGATCGCTGGATATGGCCCAGAAGAACTCTGAATCCTGTTCCCCAGGCCACGCAGCCCACTCTGCCTCGGCGCGCCGTGAGGGCTGCCATCTTGGAAGCCATCTTCACCTCCCAGGTCTCAGGCCAGCCCAGCACCATCGGAGCCCCAGCCTCCACCCAGGAGCCCCACTACTGCCGCGATGCATCGGGGCCCGAAATGCTACTTCTGCGGCCAGGACAAACACTCCAGGCATCTGTGCCCAGCGAAGGGCACCACCTGTTTTAAATGCGGGAAGAAAGGACATTTCAGCAAAGCCTGCAGAGGGAACCCCGCCTCCAACTCCACCACCGCCGCGTGCGCGCCGTGGGAGCGGCCATCTTGGAAGCCATCTTGTCCACCCTCATGGAGTCCACCATCTTGCCCCGACTACACGGACCTCCAGGACCCACTGGTGGCCTTGATCACAGTAGATCAGTCCAGGCCGCATCCGTTGTCTAAATCGATGATGGACATAGAGGTAAACGGGAACAAGGTTAAATGCTTGATTGACTGCGGGAGCACCGAAAGCTTTATTCATCCTAGCCTGGTAAAACGACTTTCACTAACGATAGTCCCCACACAGGGCAAAATCGCCATGGCCGATAAGACTCACACCTCAAAAATTACAGGTTTCTGCGCGGTTATGTTGTCGGTAAAAGGCAATGATTGCAGAGATTTTAAACTATTGATAATGCCAGATCTCTGTGTGAGCGTGATCTTGGGTCTGGACTTCCAGTGCCACCACCAAAGTATCACGCTTACCTACGGTGGGTCCCAGCCGCACCTCACAGTGTGTGGTCTGGCTACCCTGAAGGTCAAGCCGCCCTCTCTGTTCGCCAACCTCGCACCCAACTGTCGACCCATAGCGACCAAGAGTAGGCGGTACAGCTGGGAGGACAGACGGTTCATTGCGTCGGAAGTAGAAAGACTCAAACGGGAGGGTATCATCGAATGCAGTACCAGCCCGTGGCGCGCCCAGGTAGTAGTAGTTAAGGGTAGCGAAAAGAAGCGGATGGTGATAGATTATAGCCAGACGGTTAATCTATACACCCAGCTAGATGCCTACCCTCTGCCCCGCATAACGGATATGGTTAACCAAATCGCACAATACCGGGTGTTTTCCACCATTAACCTAAAATCGGCATACCACCAGCTCCCCATTAGGCCGGAGGACCGTCCATACACCGCCTTCGAGGCGAACGGACGTCTCTACCACTTCCTCAGAGTCCCCTTTGGGGTAACGAACGGGGTCTCGGTTCTTCCAGCGGGAGATGGACCGCATGGTCGATGAGAACCAGTTAACAGCCACCTACCCATACCTAGACAACGTCACCATCTGCAGCCACGACCAGCAAGACCACGACTCGAACCTCGCGAGATTTCTGAAAACCGCCCTCAGACTCAATCTCACCTACAACGAGGATAAGTGTGTCTTTAGCACCACGCGCCTCTGTATCCTGGGCTGCGTGGTGGAAAACGGGGAAATCGGTCCGGACCCCGACCGATTGCGCCCCCTACGGGAGCTACCCCTACCAAACACCCCCAAGGCCCTGAAAAGGTGCCTGGGGTTCTTCTCCTATTACGCCCAATGGGTCCCCAATTATTCCGACAAGGCCCATCCCCTCCTGAAATCAACGTCCTTCCCGCTCACGGCCGAGGCCCACGCCGCCTTCAACAGCATTAAACACGACATTGAGAAGGCCGCGCTGCGGGCAGTGGACGAAAACATCCCTTTCCAGGTCGAAAGCGATGCGTCCGACTTCGCTTTAGCAGCCACCCTCAACCAGGATGGGCGGCCCGTAGCCTTTTTCTCAAGAACCCTCCAAGGGCCCGAGATCAGGCACTCCTCAGTAGAGAAGGAGGCCCAGGCCATAGTGGAGGCAGTGCGGCACTGGAGGCACTACCTAGCCGGCAAACGCTTCACCCTGCTTACCGACCAGCGGTCGGTAGCCTTCATGTTTAACAACAAACAGAGGGGGAAGGTCAAGAACGACAAAATTCTCAGGTGGCGGATCGAACTCTCCACGTTTGAGTACGACATAATATATAGGCCGGGGGCCCTCAATGAACCCCCCGACGCCCTATCACGAGGGATGTGTGCCAGCATCCAGGGGGACAGGCTACAGGGCCTCCACAATGGCCTCTGCCACCCAGGGGTCACCCGGCTATTCCACTTTATAAAATCCCGTAACCTGCCCTATTCCATCGAGGAGGTCCGGTCTATGACCAGGGACTGCCGCACTTGTGTGGAATGCAAGCCCCGTTTTTTCAGGCCCGACCGAGCCCACCTGATCAAAGCTACATGGCCATTCGAGCGCCTGAGCTTAGATTTCAAGGGACCACTCCCCTCCACCGACCGCAATGTGTACTTTCTCAACATTGTGGACGAGTACTCCCGCTTCCCATTCGCCTACCCCTGCCCAGATATGACCAGTGCCACGGTCATCAAGTGCCTCGGCAACCTGTTTTGCACGTTCGGCATGCCCAACTACATCCACACTGACAGGGGGGCGTCGTTCATGAGCGATGAACTGCTCCAATATCTGCTGTCAAAGGGGATAGCCACGAGTCGGACCACTAGTTATAACCCCCGGGCTAATGGGCAAGTGGAGAGGGAGAACGCGACAGTGTGGAAGGCGGTCACCTTAGCACTAAGGTCTAAAGGCCTCCCCACCTCCCGCTGGCAGGAGGTCCTCCCAGACGTACTCCACTCGATAAGGTCGCTACTGTGTACTGCTACTAACGCCACTCCTCACGAGAAGATGTTTGTTTGTCTCCGCAAATCAACCTCAGGAGTATCCCTACCCTCGTGGCTCTCCACCCCAGGGACAGTCCTGTTACGGAAGCATGTGAGGGGCTGTAAGATTCGAAATTTTCAGTAATTTAATCACGCAAGAAAACAGGGTTAATAAGACAGTTTTATTGACCAAAAAGAAGCTTGTACAGAAAAACCTTTGATAAAAAGGGCATACAAAATGGCCAATGGACCTCGTGATCAGTTTCTGGGACCATTTGATTTCTGTTACTGCAAGCCAGACAGGCTTGTGGATTGAGGACAGTAAGCCCGCGAAAGCCAGTATCGGGAAAACGAAACTCAGGGAACTGAGCATACATATTAATTGGATTTCTAAGTACAGGGCAGTTTCAGGTAACAGGATGGGGCCCATCAAGAAATGGGCGGACATTTGAATGAACACTTAAACCCATTTACTGTACAAAGGAAAACCGTTTAACAGCCGTCAAGGGCAATCTCCAGACCGATCAATATACTAACCGAGTTACGGTGACAAAGTAAAAGACATTATCGGCCAGGAAGGCCAGTTAAGCTATCACCGGCTCCCGTTGTAAGACAAAGCGCCCCTGCAGAGATTTCTGCCTGCCAAAAATATTACAAAGACAGGACTATGATTTGGCGGGAGATAAGACTGTCCCAAAAGGGTATAACTATGGATTTGAAAAGTCCATCAGTGAGTTGACGAACGGCGATTACGACTACGATTACGCTTCGCTTCACCTCGACCGCTACGATTCACAATTCATTTCTTCAGTACGATTCGTAACTTCAGTGCGGAACGGAAAACGACGGGAAGACGACGAGGGTGGCCTGGGTACTGTTGTCGGGAGATCATCGACGACCCAGGCCGATGGAGAAGACACCCTCAGGAAAACCGACGAGCCAGGCCGGAGGGAGAAATAAAAGGACACTCCGGGCCTAGCACTCCTGTGCCTCAACATCCCATTCTCAGTTTTCCTTACTGGACTCTCCCATGTGCATCCAGTTATTCAACAGGTTTCAACTGATTTCAACCATGACGAGCGCTCATCAAGGCTGTATCTGCTGCTCCATCGCCTGAGAGAAAAACAAACTGCGCCAGAAGTTTCCAAATCCACGTGACGACGGAAAGTTGTGCCAAAAGGCTGCGAACCCCCCCTTTTTTGCGAATCTGAAAGTGGTGAGCATGATCCCGAGTTCCTCAAGTTGAAACTTAGTTTAGGTCTAGGGGAGGGGGTTAAGGGTAATCATAATGTGTTTCCCCTTTTACGATGTGCCGTGTGTTCCCCATTTCCATAGAGTTAAGTTTATAGATATGTGCATGATTGTACTTATTTTAATCTGTGCTTATGACATGTATTTTACAATGCTGCAAACTGTTTTATAATAAAAGCCTCCATTTCATGCTATTCAACCTGGTCTATTGAGTTTTTCTCTGCACTACAGTTCCCTGCACCTAAGTCCAAGGTCTAGAACCATAGGGAAGAGTGGGTCGAACCACTCAAGGGTAATTATTGCACGAAGCCTGGTAGGAGACCAGAACGAGCAAGAGAAACTCCCTACAGAGATGGCGACCACGGCAGGACCTTGGCAGCAGGAATGTAGTGTGTTAGATCAAGGTCTGAATAAACGAAATGTGATGGATGAGAGAATAGTGGATTATGTTTTTGGGAAGGTAAACCTTACAAAACAATAGATATCTGACCTATTAAGGGATAGGTGCCCGCTAGACGCAGCCATCAAGTGGATAGAAAGCAAAGAGCATAAGAAATTGGTAGAAAAGGCGGTTTGGCTGATGTGCTACAAGAAGCAAGTCCAGCTTTTGGACCAGGTCGTTGTAGCACAGACAGCCCAGATCAAAAGGCTACTTACAGAAGTAGAGGAAAAGGTTGCGGGAGGCCAAAAACTGATTCAATCGCTTAACGCGCTGAATCAAGAACGCCAATCCGTAACTCACCGACATGAGACCAGGATAGATTACTTGGAGTGTCAAGTCATTGAAGCCAAGGCCAGTGAAGGTAGAATGAGAGAGAGGTGTTTCTGCCTAGCTAAGCAGATAGCGACACAGGAGGAAAGTATTTTGGGGGCTAGGGCAGCATATAAGATGGCAATGGAGGATAGGTCTGAGAACACCAACCATAGCGCTTGCCACAGGGAGCTAGAGGACCTGAGAGCGGCCCTAGCAAAGGCAAATGGCTTGGTGTGTCTCCTAAACCCACCAGCGAGCCAGCTACTGTTAGCCAAGGAATCCAAAAGACCGATTCTGCAAGAGACAGTTGGGGTACCAACCCCCGAGCCCTCGGCTCCTCCCGCCTATACTGAGTCTTGGACTCCGGGGAAGGGAACGGAGAAGTCAGACACAGAGGTTCTTGAGTTAGAGCAACACCAGGTAGTAGAGTCGGGACTGGCACCGATGTGTCCCACGCGACACCGGAGGCTCGGTCCGGGCATAGCGGATGGCGAGGATGGACCCCTCGTGAATCAGATCATAATGCCCCATAGCGCACGACAGTTAAGGGAAATGATCAGTCACATCCCAAAACTCTCCGAGTCAGGAGATCCCTCCGTACATTTTAGGGACGTGGAGAAAACCGCAGCAGTTAACGACTGCGACGGGGTTGAACAGTCCAAAATGCTGCTGTTCATCCTGGACAGCTCACTCCTCCAGTGTCTCCCTGACGAGAGCAAGAGAGGGCACAAGGTGTATGAGGAGTTACGGGATGAGATCCTGGAGATTATAGGGGAGAGTGACAGAACTCCGTTCCTCCGATTGGAAAGGACGGTACAGCTAGAGGGAGAACCCCCATGGGTTTTTGCCGGAAGGTTGTGGCCAGTGTATCGGCGCAGCTGTCCGGGAGGGCCGGACCGGAACGTGCTGAATAATGACCAAAGGGCTCATTGGCTCCGGTGTCTGGTTGCCAATTGCTTGCCACCGGTGAGGGAGCAGGCCAAAGCATGGTTTGACCCCACTAACCCCCGCTCCACGGAGGACATAGTACTTGATCAGCTCACGATAAGTTACAGGAACAACAAGAGTAGGGATGTGCCTTCCTCAAAGGGAAAGGTGCATGAGGTGAGGCCTGCAGCTCCTGCTAAAAAGGAATGGCATCAGGAGGGGATTGGGGGTAAGGTACTGAATTGGATAGAGAACTGGTTGGCAAACAGGAAGCAAAGAGTTGGAATAAACGGCTTTTTTTCCGAGTGGCAAGCAATGACTAGTGGGGTACTGCAGGGATCGGTGCTAGGGCCCCAGCTATTCACAATATATATTAATGATCTAGATGAGGGAACTAGATGTAATATCTCCAAGTTTGCAGATGACACAAAGCTGGGTGGGTGTGTGTGCTGTGAGGAGGATGCCGAGAAACTCCAGTATGATTTGGACAGGTTGGGTGATTGGGCAGATGCATGGCAGATGCAGTATAATGTGGATAAATGCGAGGTTATCCACTTTGGTGGCAAAAACAGGAAGACAGATTGTTATCTGAATGGTAATAAATTGGGAAAAGGGGAAGTGCTACAAGACCTGGGTGTCCTTGTGCACCAGTCGCTGAAGGTAAGCATGCAGGTGCAGCAGGCGGTTAAGAAGGCAAATGGTATGTTGGCCTTCATAGCGAGAGGATTCGAGTACAGGAGCAAGGATGTCTTGCTGCAGTTGTGCAGGGCCTTGGTGAGACCACACCTTGAGTATTGTGTGCAGTTTTGGTCGCCTTATCTGAGGAAAGATGCTCTTGCCATGGAGGGAGTGCAGCGAAGATTCACCAGACTGATACCTGAAATGGCAGGAATGATGTATGAAGAGAGATTGGGTCGATTAGGCTTATATTCACCAGAGTTTAGAAGAATGAGAGGGGATCGCATTGAAACTTATAAAATTCTAACAGGACTAGACAGACTAGATGCAGGAAAGATGTTCCCGATGGCGGTGGAGTCCAGAACCAGAGGTCACAGTCTAAGGATAAGGGGTAAGCCATTTAGGACTGAGATGAGGAGGAATTTCTTCACCCAGAGAGTGGTGAACCTGTGGACTTCCCTACCACAGAAGGCAGTTGAGGCCAACTTATTAAATATATTCAAGAAGGAGTTAGATATATTTCTTAAGGCTAAAGGGATCAAGGGATATGGGGAGAATGCAGGGGCAGAGTACTGAATTTGGATGATCAGCCATGATCTCATTAAATGGCGGAACAGGCTTGAGGGGCCGAATGGCCTACTCTTGCTCCTATCTTCTATGTTTCTATGTTTCTGTACCAACTAACAGCACACAAGGATAGGCACTTGGATATTTTATCCAATGTTCATGTAAAGTTTCTGTTAATATGCTGTCAAACATTGAAACCTTTATTTTCAACTCTTTGCATTCTTGGACAGATTTGTGTGCACCTTTGGAAGTGGCTTAGTGAGTTGCAGTGAATGGTGAGACATAACGGTCCCCCCCCCCCACAATGGTCATGCATGTGAAAGGAATGGCTTGGGCATTGTAGGGATGTTTTATGGTGTTGGTGTGGGATGGTGACAACCTGGCGCATCATGTGGCAGCCAGGGTGTACAGCGTCAAGTGAAGTAATCTGGCCATGGTGAGGCCATCCCTGGCATCCCGGGCAGCAATGTGATTGGGTGCTGATGCCCTCTGTCCTGTGCAGCATCAGTTGATTGCGGAGACGCTTGGTGTTGTGTTGGTGCTGCTGGTGTTGGGGCTGATTGTGATGGGATTCTGAGAACTATGGTGAGAGATTATAAAGTGCACCGAGGCTGATGGAATAGATGGCAGGTGAAGGAGAGATGACAGAAGCAATCTCAATGTTGGAAGAGATAATGAGGTCAGGCTGGATGGAGACTTGTTTAAGACTTGCAGCATTCTGCGTCTGTAGTGGAAATGCAGTTTAGAGAAACTAATGGCTATGGTAAAATTTTTCCATCAGCTGGGAGCTTTGACTTGACGTCTGAATCTGTCAACTCATCAGCTGAAACAATGGCAAGTGACCTCCCACCTCAGCTTCACAGATGAGCCTCTAGGCACAGTGGGAAACCGGTGGGCGACCTGTCAAATTCAAAAAGCTGGGAAAAACCATTGTTAAGTGGTTGTGAACAAGCCACTCATGATTTTAATTGCCTCCCCTGCCGCTTCGTGTCAGGTTTGCTCAGCACTGACAGACCCGACATTTGGTAAAGGCGCGGGGCAGTGAGTTGACAGCGGGGTCCCGAAATGCTGTAAAAAAAAAACACCTTCCCACCCGAGTGCGAGTCATCAAAGAGTGCTGTGAGTTTGGGTAAGTGTGAGAGTTCTTTAATTGTTATTTCTCTTTAAATCATTCTTGATCAGATTACTTAAGCATTTTAAGTAAAGGGGAAAAGTTAAATATTTGGGATTCTGTTGGTTTAAGAAGAGAAAAACAAGGTTACACTGCAGTAGGAGTAAATTGGCACAGCAGGCAGTGGAAACCAGTTTTCTAACCAATCAGCAGGGGTGACTCATTTGGCTGTAAACAAACAAACAGTGTAAAAAGACCAGTCCCAGTGTGAGCAAGCACTGAGTGCGAGTCATCAAAGAGTGCTGTGAGTTTGGGTAAGTGTGAGAGTTCTTTAATTGTTATTTCTCTTTAAATCATTCTTGATCAGATTACTTAAGCAGTTTAAGTAAAGGGGAAAAGTTAAATATTTGGGATTCTGTTGGTTTAAGAAGAGTAAAACAAGGTTACACTGCAGTAGGAGTAAATTGGCACAGCAGGCAGTGGAAACCAGTTTTCTAACCAATCAGCGGGGGTGACTCATTTGGCTGTAAACAAACAAACAGTATAAAAAGACCAGTCCTAGTGCGAGCAAGCACTGAGTGCGAGTCATCAAAGAGTGCTGTGAGTTTGGGTGAGTGTGAGTTAGGGTAAGTGGGGTGTTAGGTGCTCTTTTCAATCTTTAACTCTGTGGGTTGTACTTAGTAAGGCCTTTCTGGTGCAGAGTGACTGTTGGTAAACCATTTAACTGGTGTAACTAGAGAGATTGATTTAATTTAAATCCAATTAATTAAAGGGGATACTAGCATCTAAAATCGGGCAGAGGGTGTCAATAACTAAAAATAAAAAAATTAATTAATTACATAGAATGGAGCAGGTGATGTGTTACTGTTGTGAGATGTGGGAGCCGGTGAACCCCATTGAGGCTCACGGTGATTACGTCTGTGACAAGTGTATGCTGCTACAGGAACTCCAGCTCCGTGTTGATGAGCTGGAGTCTGAGCTTCAGACACTGCGACACATCAGGGAGCGGGAGAAGTACCTGGACTCTGTGTATCAGGAGGTGGTTACAACAATGAAGTTAATTAATTCAGATGTAGCCCATGGTCAGGGATAGGACAGTGTGACTATGAGTGAGGCAGGTACGGGGATCCAGGAGGTAGAGCTGGAGGAGCCGCAGCCCTTGCTCTTGTCCAACAGGTTCGAGGACCTTACTCCCTGTGGGGTCAGGAGCAGGGACTGCAGGGAGGATGAGCAACCTAGCCACAGCACCATGGAACAGGGGGCCATTCAAGAGGGGGGAGTAAATAGACATTTTGTAGTAGTAGGGGATAGTATTATTAGGGGGATAGATAGAGTTCTCTGCAGCCGAGAGCGAGAGTCCCGAAGGCTGTGTTGCCTACCCGGTGCCAGGGTTAAGGACATCTCCTCTGGGCTGGAAAGAAACTTGCAGTGGGAGGGGGTGGATCCAGTTGTCATGGTCGATGTTGGTACAAACGACATAGATAGGACTAGGAAGCCGGCTCTGTTAAAGGAGTATGAGCAGCTAGGGGTCAAATTAAAAAACAGAATCTCAAGGGTATTAATCTCTGGATTATTACCTGAGCCATGAGCGAATTTGGCTAGGACAAATAAAATTAGAGAGTTAAATGCATGGCTCAAAGACTGGTGTGGGAGAAATGGGTTTTGCTTCCTGGCACACTGGCACCAGTACAGGGGCAGGAGGGAGCTGTTCCGTTGGGACGGGCTTCACTTGGCCAGTGCTGGGACTAGAGTCCTGGCGGATCATATAACTAGGGCTGTAGAGAGGGCTTTAAACTAACTGGTGGGGGGGAGGTTCCTAGAGAGCAAATAATAAAAATGACAAAAGTGAAGGTCATAGACTTAGGTAGCAGTGGGGAAATTAAACACCAGAGTGTGTCAGGAAGGGGCAGAAGGTATGGAGTAAAAGGTAAAGTAATAAAAAGGGCAAAAGCAGGAACTGAGTGTCACAAAACATATTTGAAAGTTCTCTATCTGAATGCACGTAGCATTCGTAAAAAAAATAGACGAGTTAATGGCACAAATAACTACACATGGGTATGATCTTGTGGCCATTACAGAAACATGGCTGCAGGGTGACATTGCCTGGGAATTAAACATACCAGGTTATTTAATGATCAGGAAGGACAGGCAGGAAGGAAGGGGAGGTGGGGTGGCTATGTTAATAAAGGAAGGAATCACTGCAATACAGAGAAATGATATTGGGTCAAAAGATGAGGATAATGAAGCAGTTTGGGTGGAGGTAACGAATAATAAGGGGGAAAAAACACTAGTGGGCGTAGTCTATAGGCCTCCGAACAGTTGCAACTCTGTTGGACGGAGTATCAATCAGGAAATAGTTGAGGCTTGTAATAAGGGAACATCTATAATTATGGGGAATTTTAACTATCATATTAATTGGACAAATCAAATTGGGCAGGGCTGTCTTGAGGATGAGTTCATTGAATGTATTAGGGGTGGGTTTCTTGAGCAGTATGTACCTGAACCGACCAGGGGGCAAGCAACCTTAGATCTGGTCCTGTGTAACGAGACAGGATAAATTAAAAATGTCCAAGTAAAGGATCCCCTTGGAATGAGTGACCATAACATGGTTGAATTCCATATTCAATTAGAGGGTGAGAAGGTTGGATCTCAAATAAGCATGCTAAGCTTGAATAAAGGAGACTATGAAGGTATGAGAGCGGAATTGAGTAGAGTGGATTGGGAAAATTGATTAAAGGGTAAGACGATACATGATCAGTGGTGTACATTTAAGGAGTTATTTTACAACTTCCAAAAAATATATATTCCACTGAAAAGAAAAGGGTGTAAAAGAAAAGACAGCCATCCGTGGCTAAGTAAAGAAATTAAGGATAGTATTCGACTAAAAACAAGGGCATATAAAGTAGTCAAATCTTGTGGGAGGATAGAGGATTGGGAAAACTTTAAAAGACAGCAAAAAATAACTAAAAGATTGATTAAGAAAGGGAAGATAGATTATGAGAGTAAATGAGCAAAAAATATAAAAACAGACAGTAAGAGTTTTTATAGTTATATAAAAAGAAAAAGGGTGGCTAAAGTAAATGTTGGTCCCTTAGAGGATGAGACCGGGAAATTAATGGTGGGAAATATGGAGATGGCAAAAACACTGAATGAATATTTTGTATCAGTCTTTACAGTAGAGGACACTAAGAATATCCCAACACTGGACAAACAGGGGGCTATACGGGGGGGGGAGGAGCTAAACACGATCAAAATCACTAAGGAAGTGGTACTCGGTAAAATAATGGGACTCAAGGTGGATAAATCACCTGGACCTGATGGCTTACATCCTAGGGTCTTGAGGGAAGTGACGGTAGGGATTGTGGATGCATTGGTAATAATTTTCCAGAACTCCCTGGACTCAGCAAAGGTCCCGGCAGATTGGAAAACTGCTAATGTAACACCCTTATTTAAAAAGGGCAGTAGACAGAAGGCTGGAAACTATGGACCGGTTAGCCTAACATCTGTGGTAGGTAAAATTTTGGAGTCCATTATTAAGGAGACAGTAACAGGACATTTGGATAATCATAATTTAATAGGACAAAGTCAACATGGTTTTATGAAGGGGAAGTCATGTTTGACAAATTTGCTGGAGTTCTTTGAGGAAGTAACATATAGGGTGGATAAAGGGGAACCAGTGGACGTAGTGTATTTATACTTCCAAAAGGCATTTGACAAGGTGCCACACAAAAGATTATTGCCTAAGATAAAAAACCACGGGATTGGGGGTAATATTCTGGCATGGATAGAGGATTGGCTATCTAACAGAAGGCAGAGAGTTGCGATAAATGGTTCATTCTCAGACTGGCAATCAGTAACTAGTGGTGTTCCGCAGGGGTCAGTGCTGGGTCCCCAACTCTTTACAATCTATATTAACGATTTGGAGGAGGGGACCGAGTGTAACATATCAACGTTTGCAGATGATACTAAGATGGGAGGGAAAGTAGTGAGTGAGGAGGACATAAAAATCCTGCAAGGGGACATAGACAGGCTAAATAAGTGGGCAGAGATTTGGCAGATGGAATACAATACTGGAAAGTGTGAGGTTATGCACTTTGGCAGGAAAAATCATAGAGCAAGTTATTATCTTAATGGCAAGAAACTGGAAAGTACTGAAGTACAAAGGGATCTGGGGGTCCTGGTGCACGAAACTCAAAAGGTTAGTATGCAGGTGCAGCAAGTGATTAAGAAGGCCAATGGAATGTTGGCTTTCATTGCTAGGGGGATAGAATATAAAAATAGGGAGGTATTGCTTCAGTTGTACAAGGTATTGGTGAGACCGCACCTGGAATACTGCATACAGTTTTGGTGTCCATACTTAAGAAAAGACATACTTGCTCTCGAGTCGGTACAAAGAAGGTTCACTCGGTTAATCCCAGGAATGAGGGGATGGACATATGAGGAGAGGTTGAGTAGATTGGGACTCTACTCATTGGAGTTCAAAAGAATGAGAGGCGATCTTATTGAAACATATAAGATTGTGAAGGGGTTGGATTGGGTGGATGCGGGGAGGATGTTCCCGATGATAGGTGAAACTACAACTAGGGGGCATAGTCTTAGAATAAGGGGCTGCTCTTTCAAAACTGAGATGAGGAGGAACTACTTCCCTCAGAGGGTGGTAGGTCCATGGAATATGCTGCCCCAAAAAGCTGTAGAAGCTACATCATTACATAAATTTAAAACAGAAATAGACAGTTTCCTGGAAGTAAAGGGAATTAAGGGTTATGGGGAGCGGGCAGGAATTTGGACATGAGTCTAGGCTCGGATCGGACATGGCCCTGTGGGTAGCAGAGCGGGCCCAGGGGCCATGTAGCCTGATCCTGCTCCTATTTCATGTGTCTAATTCTGTTAGATTCAGGAGATGGTTCTGTGATAGTAGATTGGCGGTTCGGATCGGATCAGCCATGATCTTATTGAATGGCGGAGCAGGCTCGAGGGGCCGATTGGCCTACTCCTGCTCCTATTTCTTATGTTCTTATGTTCTTATGACCCGCTACCGATCACGCCCGTTGACCCCCTGGAAAATTCCCCCCTATGATTCTATGAGCAGTGTGGTCCCCAGGTCCTCGATCCAGTGCCGCAAGAAGTTTAATGACCTCACATGGCAGGCCAAGGTGAGTGAAGGCTTCAGCAAATGCCATATCCCACCATCTGCACCACAAGTCTCACAAACTGCTCAAAGCACCACACCCCTATCACTCACCTGCCAACAATCTCTACCTATCACCACTCAGACCTCACAATTATAGCTTCATTTCACCCTCACAACCTCACCACTGCTGCAACACTCACACCCATATCTCACACCTTGCACACACTGAAAGCTATTAAGCTATGGCAGGCACATCATCCAATCAAAATGCACCACTCTCACAGATACAAGTTCCTTTCTCTTGCAGGCTAAGGTCGCACACAATCACTGGAAGCAGCATCAGACAGACAGGGGGCAAGCCGTGATGCAGACCTTGAGCCAAGTGGAGGAGAAAGTGGGCAACATCATTGGAGGGGAAGTCACCGAAACCGTGGCAACGGGCAAAGTTGAAGCCCTTGGGGACAACAACGGTTGGCTCATTCCTCATCCTTCTTCTCACATCCCTCTTCCCCCTCATCCCACAATCTCTTCACACTTGTAAGCTGCTGATGCTGTATGCATGCATATCTTGCTCTCCCCCATTCCCCTCACCACAACCCAACCCTTGTGCCTATCTGCTTTCAGATAACCAAGAACAAGCAGCCACAGAGCCTGTCCCTGATGCGATGGAGGAGAGTGAGGGGGGAGAAAAAGGTGACTCAGTGTCACTGCATCTGACACTCACAGGCACCAGCTCAGAAACTGCCACTTTGCATAATTTAGAGGGTAGTGTAGATGCGCAGGGTGAGGCACCGGGCATGACTGGGCTGCAGCAAAGCCAAGGGGAAAGGGTGGCTCAGGGGCCAGCTCCTGGAGGGCGAGTTCGCGCACGAGTTCTGCTGCACATGACTCAAATGAGGACCTTGATGCGGCGGCCTTCAGAAGAAGGGCTTGCCCACCGAATTACTAGGTGCAATGGCAAGTCTGCCAGAGGGCCTCTTGGCAAAGTCAAGGAGCATGGAGGAGTCTGCCTCCAACATTGGCCGAGGCTTTGCGCAGAGCTTAGAGCCTATGATTTCCAGGCTGGAAATGATAGAAAATGCCAGGAGAGATGAATTAGTGGCACAAATAAAGATAAATGGGTTTGATCTAATAGTCATTACAGAGACATGGTTGCAAGTTGCCCAAGCATGGAAACTAAATATTCCAGGGTGTTTGATGTTTCGAAAAGACAAGTAGAATAGAAAAGGAGTGGGGTAGCTCTGATAATAAAGGATGACATAAGGACAGTTGTGAGAAATGATCTTGGCTCGGAAGATCTGGAAGTAGAATCAGTATGGGTGGAGAGAAAAAATAACAAGGTGCAGAAAACACTGGTGGGAGTAGTTTATAGGTCCCCTAACAAAAGCTATACTGTTGGACAGAGTATTAATCAAGAAATAATAGGACCTTGTAACAGAAGAAATGCAATAATCATGGGGTACTTTAATCTTCAGATAAACTGGGCAAATCAAATTGGCAAAGGTAGTCTGGAGGACGAGTTCAGGGAATGCATTTGAGACAGTTTCCTGGAACAATACGCCATAGAACCAACCAGGGAACAGGTTATTTTAATTGTGTAATGAGACAGGGTAAATTAGTAATCTCATAGTGAAGGATCCTTTGGGGAAGAGTGAACATAATGTGACAGAATTTCACATTGAGTTTGAAAGTGACATACTTAAGTCTGAAACAAGAGTCTCAAATTTGAATAAAGCCAATTACATAGGTATGAGGGGTGAGTTGGCTAAGTTAGATTGAGAAATTAGATTAAAAGGTATGACAGTAAATAAGCAATGGAAAACATTTAAAGAAACATTCCAAAAGTCTCAACGAATATGCATTCCATTGAGAAATAAAACCTCCAGGGGAAAGGTAATCCATCTGTGGCTAACTGAAGAAGTTGAGGATAGTATTAGATTAAAAGAAAAGGTTTATAATGTTGCAAAGAATAGTAGTATGCCTGAGGATTGGGAGAGCTTTAGAAACCAGCAAAGTATTACCAAAAAATTGATAAAATGTGAACAAATAGAATGAGAGTAAACTAACAAGAAATATAAAAACAGATTTTAAGAGCTTCTACAGGTATATAAAAAGGAAGAAAGTAGCAAAAGTAAACATTGGTCCCTTAGAGGCTGAGATAGGTGAGATTTTAATGGAGAATAAAGAAATGGCAGAGACTTTAAACAAATATTTTGTATCTGTCTTCACAGTAGAAGACACAAAAAGTGTACTAAAAATAGTGGGGAACCAAGGGGCTAATGAGAGTGATGAATGTCATTAAAATCAGTTTAAAAAAAGTACTTGAGAAACTAATGGGACTAAAAGCCAATAAATTCCCTGGACCTGATGGCTTACAGCCAAGGGTTCTAAAAGAGGTGACTGCAGAGATAGTGGATGCACTGGTTGTGATCTTCCAAAATTCCCTCAATTTTAGAAAGGTCTCGGCAGATTGGAAGGTAGCCAATGTAACCCTGCTATTCAGGAAAGGAGGGAGAGAGAAAACAGGGAACTACAGGCCCGTTTCCCTGACATCAGTTGTCGGGAAAATGCTGGAATCCATTATTAAGGCATTTAGAAAATCATAATATGATTAGGCAGAATCAACATGGTTTTATGGGAGGGAAATTGTGTTTAACAAGTATATTCGTTTTTTGAGGATGTAACTAATAGGGTAGATAAAGGGGAACCAGTGGATGTAGCATATTTGGATTTCCAAAAGGCATTCGATAAGGTCCCACATAAAAGGTTGTTAATCATGATAAGTGCTCTCCCCCAGAGAGCTGTGGAGGCTGGGTCATTGAATTATATTTAAGGTGGAGATGGACAGACTTTTGAATGGTAAGGGAGTCAAAAGTTATGGGGAATGGGCAGGGAAGTGGAGTTGAGGCCAAGATCAGATCAGCCATGTTCTTATGGAGTTGGGGGTAATATATTAGCATGGATAGAGGATTGGTTAACGAACAGTAAACAGGGAGTAAGGATAAATGGGTCATTTTCAGGTTGGCAGGCTGTAATTAGCGGGGTGCCACAAGCATCAGTGCTTGGGCCTCAGCTATTTACCATTTATATTATTGACATAGATGAAGGGACCGAGTGTAATGTATCCAAGATTGCTGACAATAAAAGTTAGGTGGGAAAGTAAGCCGTGAGGAGGACATAAAGAGGCTGCAAAGGGATATAGACAGGTTAAGTGAATGGGCAGTAAGGTGGCAGATGGAGTATAATGTGGTGAAATGTGAGGTTATTCACTTTGGTAGGAAGAATAGAAAAACAGAATTTTTTAAAAATGTTGAGAAACTAATAGTGTTCAGAGATTTAGGTGTCCTCGTAAGGAAACACAGAGAGTTAGCATGCAGGTACAGCAAGCAATTAGGAAGGCAAATAGCATGTTGACCTTTATTGCAAGGGGGTTGGAGTACAAGAGTAAGGAAGGCTTGCTGCAATTGTACAGGGCCTTGGTAAGACCACAGCTGGAATACTGTGCACTGTTTTGGTCGCCCTATTGAGGAAGGGCATACTTGCCTTAGAGGTGGTGCAACTAAGGTTCACTAGATTGATTCCTGGTATGAGGTTGTTGTCCTATGAGGAGAGATTGAGTAAATGGAGCCTATACTCTCTGGAGTTTAGAAGAATGTGAGGTGATCTCATTGAAACATATGAGATTCTGAGGAGGATTTACAGGGTAGATGCTGAGAGGTTGTTTCCCCTAGCTGGAGAGTCTAAAACTAGGGGGCATAGCCTCAGTATAAGGAGTTGGCCATTTAAGACTGAAATGAGGAGGGTCCTAAATCTTGGGAATTCTCTACCTAAAAGGCTGTGATGCTGAATAGTTGAGTATATTCAAGGCTGAGATAAATAGATTTTTGTATGTTAGGGGAATCAAGGGATATGGAGAGCGGGCATGAAAATGGAGTTGAGGTCGAAGATCAGCCATGATCTTATTGAATGGTGGAGCAGGCCTGAGGGGCTATATGGCCTACTGTTGCCTATAATTCTTAGGTTCTTATGAGACCGTGTTGACCCAGACATGGTGCTGTGTGTGATGAGTGTGTCACAGCTGCCATTGCATCACAGGCGGAAGCCACCGAACATCTTATTGCTGCAGCGGAAGCGCAGACTGCTCTCATGCAGTCTCAGCTTGCAGCCACCAATGCTCAGGCTGCTGCCATCGTGGTTGGGTTTATCAGTATTGAATGGGGCTTGCTTGGTGTCGCAGCAGTCCAGCAATCTGTGCTCCAACAGATTGTTAGGAATGCTGAGGTGCCACCCCGGGGGAGTGGCGGTGGGTCTGTGGAGCAGGACCTGCTGTCCTCTCTCAGGATGACAGAATTCCTGTTCCCACCACTGACACTCCACCATTGCCCTTGCCGCTGCCTGTCAGGCAGCCAGCCCAGACTGCTGCCGCCCATGCCGAGGTGATGCAGTCTATAGCTGTGCCTTTGAGGGCCACAGCTGCTCGAGGTTGTCCTGCAAGTACATGTGACATCTCCTGCACAGAAACTCAGCAGCCTTCCACCAGCCATGCTGCAGCCATTGGGAGAGCACTTTGTAGGAGCACTAGAGCAGGAAAGGTTACCCAAACGACAAGCACTAATGGATTGTATAAGGGTGATTAGTTGATAAAATATTTGTGAATTGATTATTGAAAATTTATTAATTTTGTTTGGAAGCTTTGTTTTGTGGTGGCTTTCATTTCAGCTTTGTGCCCAGGAGGCCGCTGCGATATTCCATAACAGAGTGATGGGGCAGGATTCTTCCGGTTGCCACCCATATGTTGCAGGGAGACCTGGAACATGGTGGGAAACCCAGAAGTTCGGGTTTCCCGGCATGCTGTGGAGTTAACTCCACAGCGTGCATGCGACGTGCGGGGAACGTGGACCAGGAGGCCACAGGACAAGGTAAGTGCTGGGCCTTGCAAGATGGTGGGTGGGTGTTCAAGCCATGCAGGGTGGGGCAGTCTGATCTCCGACCCCGGGGCTGAGTCACGATCTTGGGAGGGGTGATGTTCCAGGACCCGGGGGTGTCCGATCGTTGGGAGGGGTATCTGAACCCCGACCCCAGGAAGGGCCAGGCTGATGGTGGGGGAGTTTGGGGGGCTGGGAGGAAGCATTCCTGCTCCTCCTGGCCCACAAGCATTGCTCCCCGAGGCTGAGGCCACCTCGTTGCAGCCAGTGGGAATCCCGAGCCCCAGGATCCCCAGCCACCTGCAGTAAAATCTGCAAAGCAGGTTAAAGTAGAGGCTTCAGGCCTCATTATCTATATATATAAAGCGGCTCTTCTGTCTGTCCCGATGTCTGTCCTGATGTCTGTCTGTCTGTCCGTGTTCTATACGTTTGAAAGTTATAGAGCGTACCGACGCGCGCGTCGCCTCAAAAGAAAGCTTGTGATTCTGGACCGGTCATAGGCGTATATACGTTTCGTCCGGACAAAAATCCCGCCCACGGTATCCGAAAAACATTCAGCGTTCCGCTCATTAGCATCTCATTAGCGACCGTGTGACGTCGAGGTCGACCAATCGGATGGGCGCGTGCCATCCTACAGTTGAGTGTCGAGTGACTCGACGATTGACCAATCCTACGCTTCGGTGACCTGACCGGTCGACCAATCGGTGCATGTGTGGGCGGGCCTTATCCTTCTGAACTGAGGTGAGTTGCCGCTATCTTGATTTTTCACAATTTTTCCCCCCACACTTTCTGTGTGTTAGGGAACTAAGGTAAATATTTTAATGATGTGTTAGGGAATTAAATAACAATTTAATAGGGGGGGGGAGAGCCTCGGGAAATCGCGGGGGGGGGAGAGCCTCGGGAAATCGCGGGGGGGGGGGAGAGCCTCGGGAAATCGCGGGGGGGAGAGCCTCGGGAAATCGTGGGGGGGGGGGGGAGAGCCTCAGGAAATCGCGGTGGGGTGGGAGAGCCTCGGGAAATCGTGGGGGGGGGGAGAGCTGATGAGTTTAAAAAAAAGAAGAGGCCGCCAGTTGCGCGGCCGCCTTGACGACGGCACGCATTCGCATGGCCCCCATTACCCCGGCAACGGGGCACGCCGGCGGTCTTGAAACCACGCATGCGCACGGCCCGCCACCCCGCCACGCCAGTTGCGCAGCCGCCTTGACGCCGGCACGCATGCGCACGGCCCCCGTGGCGCCAGCACACAGCCTCGGGAGATCGCGGGGGGGGGGCGAGCCTCGGGAAATCGCGGGGGGGGAGAACCTCGGGAAATCGCGGGGGGGGAGAGCCTCGGGAAATCGCGGGGGGGCCGAGCCTCGGGAAATCGCGGGGGCTGAGAGCCTCGGGAAATCGCGGGGGGGGAGAGCCTCGGGAAATCGCGGGGTGGGGAGAGCCTCGGGAAATCGCGGGGGGGGGGAGAGCCTCGGGAAATCGCGGGGGGGAGAGCCTCGGGAAATCGCGGGGGGGGAGAGCCTCGGGAAATCGCGGGGGGGGGAGAGCTTCTCTGTTCGCGCCCCCCAGTCTCTCTCTGTTCCCCCCCGTCTCTCTCTGTTCCCCCCCTCCCCCCAGTCTCTCTCTGTTCCCCCCCCAGTCTCTCTCTGTTCCCCCCCCCCAGTCTCTCCCTGTTCCCCCCCCAGTCTCTCTCTGTTCCCCCCGTCTCTCTCTGTTCCCCCCTCCCCCCAGTCTCTCTCTGTTCCCCCCCCAGTCTCTCTCTGTTCCCCCCCCAGTCTCTCCCTGTTCCCCCCCCAGTCTCTCTCTGTTCCCCCCCCAGTCTCTCTCTGTTCCCCCCCAGTCTCTCTCTGTTCCCCCCCCAGTCTCTCTCTGTTCCCCCCCAGTCTCTCTCTGTTCCCCCCCCAGTCTCTCTCTGTTCCCCCCCCAGTCTCTCTCTGTTCCCCCCCCAGTCTCTCTCTGTTCCCCCCCAGTCTCTCTCTGCCGCCCCCCACCCCCCCAGTCGCTCTCTCTCTCTCTTCCAACAACAACATGCCCTCGAAAAAGCCTCGGCAACGCCGGGCTCACCCCAGCTAGTAATATATAAGTTGCCAACCCGCCTCCTGGCAGTGGGTTGGCAGCCCGCCCACCCGTCCCCCCTCAGTTAAAGGTGAAAGAGGATGGGTTGGAGGCAGGTTGGGGTCGGGGTTCACATTTTTACAAATTTCACTTCCCCCCACGCCTCCAACCCACCCGTTCATACCTCTGAAAATTCCGGCCTTGGTATGATGGGGATGTGGCTGACGAGGGTGTGGTGAGCTACGGGGATCTGGGGTTTCATTCACTGGAATCGGAGTCTGATGAGGCGTTCATGGAAAGCCCGTGCCTCCTTATCTTCCTCCTCTTCCTCCTCATCCTCCTCCTCTTCCTCTTCCCCTTTCTTCTGCTCTCTCTCTCTCATCTCTTCCTGAGCTGGTCCCGCAATCCCTGCTGGAAAGAGCTGCGCCGGCATGATTTTTTAAAATTTGTTCCTGGGATGTGGGCGGCGCTAGCATGGCCAGCATTTATTCCCCATCATTAATTGCCCTTGAGAAGGTGGTGGTGAACAGCCTTCTTGAACCGTTGCAGTTCGTGTGGTGAAGGCCAAGTTGTAAAGCATGCAGCAGACCACCACAAAATGGGACACCCGCTCCGCCGAGTACCGGAGGGCTCCTCCTGAGCGGTCAAGGCAGCGGAACGATTGCTTCAGCAGCCCAATGGTCTGCTCAATGATGTTCCTGGTGGCAGCATGGCTCTCATTATTGAGTGTTGCGCACAAGTGTTGCAGTTGCAGAGGGGAGTCATCAGCTAGGTGCAGAGCGGATAGTCCTTGTCTTCGAGCAGCCACCTTCAGCTTTGGCATGGTGGCTGGAAGATTGCTGGCACACCGGACTCACACAGGATGAAGGCATCATGACTGCTGTCAGGACAGCAGGCATTGACCATCAGGAAGTGCTGGACGTGTCGCACACCAACTGTATATTAAGTAAGTGGTAACCTTTGCGGTTATGGAATGTCTCACAATTGTTATGCGATGTCCGCAAAGCTACGTGGGTGCAGCTGATGGTGCTCTGCACCAAGGGGAAGCCCACTATCCTGGCAAAGCCACATGCGCGATTCTCCTGCTTCTCTCTGCTCAGAAAGAAGAAAACATAGTCCCTTCTCCTGCGAGCTTAAGTGACCTCCCGGATGCAGTGATGGACAGCGAACTGGGAGATGTTAGCTATGTCTCTTGCTGCAGACTGGAAGAATCCACTTTTAAAGAAAGTAAAGGCCACTGGAAGAGCCATGGTCGCTGTGCAGATCTGGTGGCAGGAGGTGTCAGAATTCTGTGACCACCTCCTTGCTGAAGAAGAGCCTCCGAATACACTGCTCCTCACTTAAGTGGATATAAGAGAAGTGCTCTCTGTAGACCCTAGTTGGGTAAGGCCTCCTTTTGAGAGCCCTCTTGGCCCTCCTCCTCCTCCCTCTGTGTGCATCTTCTACTCTTCCTCGCTGCCTCCACTGCCTCTCCTGAAGATACTCGAGTGTGAGGGGGACTGCTAGTAGAACCCCATGACCGTAAGCAAGTGTTGCGAGCAGAAGGCGTTAAATGAGAATAAAAACGTTCTCTACTTGCCCCAACACTTCACGTAACCTTAGGACCTTGAAAGATGTTTATAAAGCTGCTAGAGTTGCAATAAGTTCCACAGAGCCTGTCAAACTGCAGAAACATGTCAGCTGCAAGTTGTAGCTGATGAACGCTTTAAATACTGCTGCTGGAGGCTCCTTCCTGCTTGCCAATGCTTGCTCAGGTGGTTGGAATTAAGGCAGGCAGGTAAGTGGAGTGGTGCACTCCAAAATGGCACATCGGGCCTTTAGGGAGCATTGCACACTCACTGTCGTTACGATCTGCATAATCTCTATAACGATAGCGAGCACGCACATCAGCAGAGCTGCCGCCCAGCCGAAAATGGCGATGGCCGCAGGACCCACCGGCAGCAGGCGAAAGTGCAGCAGCCACCATTTTTTCCCCCGAATCGGGCCGTAACAGCTGGCGTTAGACCCCCGAATTTCTAGGCCAGTCTCTCTGCAGAAGTGGGGGCCAAATTGAATATTGGGCCCCGCTTTTCGGCTTGTGTGGGAAATGGTCGGGTTTCCCCGAATGTGTGGTTTCTGACACACAGAAAAAAGTGTCAGCCAGCTCCACGCAATTTTCCCTCAATTGGCCAATTAATTCCCAGCATGTGGGAAGCCTTGCTAATTGTCCAATTCGAGTCAGAAATCCCCACAGTATGATGTCATCATTCGTGGTGCTTTCAAGGTCCATAGCAAGCACTGCATCCTCTGAAGGCTTCCAAATGAACCATACAGGATGGCAGAGGAGCCTGCAGCAGCTGTGGCCAGTGCCAGACCCCGAGCTGCCTTTAAATTCGACGAGGCTTCACTGCAGGCATTATTGGATGGGGTTAGGGCCCACAGGGAGGTCCTCTTCCCTAGGTCAGGGAGGAAGAGGCCTCCCACTGAGACCAATGCTGCATGGATGCAGGTGTCAGCAGATGCTAACTCGCTGGGAGTCACCAGAAGAACCTTGGCATTACATCTCTAACTCCTTCCTTTACTCCCCCACAGTACCATCCAGAGCCCCCGTCCTCACTGTGGAGGAGGAAGAGGCTGTGCAGCCAGACTCCTCAGAGGAAGCTCCAACCTCTGAGGGCACAGCGTCAGCAGAAGTAAGCGCACCCAGCACCAGCGCAGACACTCACACCTCGGGGGGACCTTCGGGACATAGAGTAGTGTTGTCACCTGGTGTTTCACAGCTCACAAGTGAACCTCAGCAGATTCTGGAGACAGGGGCAGCAGTGGAGAGTCCTCGTCGGAGGGTGCAGGACTCTGCCAGCTCAGCTCAGCTGTGCTGCATGTCGACCCTCTGCCTCTGGGTCCATCTGCAAGAGAAGAGGTGATGGATCTCCATGCACAGATGCAGGAGTCTCTGGCAGGATTTGTCTCCAGGGTCGCTACGAGTGTGGAGCGAATGGAGGAGTCCATAGCGACCATGAGCAGAGCCTTTGTGGAGTCATTGGCGCATGAACGCATCACCATGGAAAGGTTGGCAACCTCCATGGAGGAGATAACTCGCCAGGGTAAGGAAAACATGGTGAGTGCTCATAAGAGAATGACATCTCTTGAGGAGCGTTGGCCATCTGTTGAACAGAGAAACCAGATCTTCATGGAAGTCCTTCTGAGTAGGACTGCCAGTGCAGAAATGGGTCCCCATGGCCCCCTAAAGCGCAGCAAGGTGCTCTCAAGCCATTTCCAAGCGCTGGCCCCTTCTGGCCTGTGCAGCTTCAGGTGAGTGAGCAGCAGCCTGGTGCTCCTGGTACTCATCCTGCTGTTCCTGGTTCTGCTGCTGCCGCCTCTGCTGCTAAAGATCCTGTAATGGCAAGAAGGGAAGGAAAAAAAGGCGTTGCATGCTTCTCGTAGACGCCGCCACTGAGGAAGTGCTGAGTGAGGGTGGCGAGAGGGGCTTCCCAGGAGATCGCATTGGAAAAGTGTGTGAGGCTCCAACCTTCCACAGCTGTGCCCAAGCCTTGAAGAAGTAGCCTCAAATCTGCAACAACAAGGTCCTTCAACATGCAAGTGCTGTCCCTTTAAATCGCAGCTTTCCCTGACCTGCAGCTGACAGCAAGCAAGCCGGCAAGCTTCACGCCAGGTCTCATCAGCGGGGTTCCCCGCAGCCGTGTTTGATGTGGGGAAAGCCCCAAAGTCGCAACGGCCCCGGAAAATCTTCTTCAGCGGCGGCCGGGACTGAAGCGGGTCATGGGGAAACGGCGGTCCGAAAGTCGGACAGGGCGGGGAATCAGGTGGAGGGGGCCCCGACCCACTTTTTCGGCAATTTCCGGCCCCCGGCCGCCTGAAAAGCCGCCCAATGGCGGCCAGAAAATTGACCCCTCGGAGTTTGGCTCTTGAGGTAACTTTTGGTGAACTGATGGCCTGGTTGATCTGCTGAAAATCTAATTTAAATTTTTTTTTAAGATAAAAATTTATTAATTGTGACATATAAAAGATTTTAAAACCAACCTAAATGCATAATTTTTAATGTAACAATTCTACTTTTTCCAGGTTAGCATAGCCCCAGATCTTGTTATAAATGCACCTCCAATTTTGTGCTGTCAACATTTAGATTTTCCCCTTCAAGCTTTCACGTATGTATACTTTTTTCCTGCAATGAAAGTGAAAGAATATTGGGCCAAAATTCCAACTGGCTGTTCCACAGGCAGAAGCGTGGGAAGCGTGCACATACCCAAGATTGTATACTCCCTCCTAAATTATGGGGGTGGGGTCCGCTGAATAGAAAGCTGGTGCCTGTAAGGGTTCATCACAGATGTCTTCCCAGATCCACCAGCAGAGTGGGGGCATGGCCTAATGCCCCCATTTAATTAAAAATATTTAAGTGCTCTTCAGCTCTGCAGGAAGGTAAAAAGTATGAAATCTAAGGTAATTGATCCGGTTTGCTTGGTAAAGATTTAGGGCCTTTCAGAAGGCCTTTGAAGTCCCACGGCAGAGACTTGAGCACAGAAATCTAAGCTGATACTTCAGTGCAGTACTGAGGGAGTGCTGCACTGTCAGATGTGCCATCCTTCGGATGAGACATTAAACCGAGGCCCCACCTGCGAGGAGTGCAGCGGGCACAGAGTGAACAACTAGGAGTTTGAGTGGCGGCGGACCTGAGCGGGAGCAGACCGAGGCCCAAGAGCGGGGATAAAAGCAGCAGCAGACCTGCAAACAACAAGAGAAAACGGCAGTGTGACATCACAGGTAAGGCAGGTAAGTCATTGGTAGTGACTGTGGGCTAAGTTTTAAGTTAACATATAGCATATAACAAAATTTAAAAAAACTAAACTTAATTTAATTAATTTAATAAACTAAACGAGGTAAATAATTTGATTAACACTAAACTAATTAATTAATTAAATAAATAAAATAATGGGAGAACAGGAGATATGTTGCTGCTGCAATATGTGAGAGCTTGTGGACATTTTTGTCCAGGGCGACTATATCTGCGGTAAGTGTCTGCGGCTCGAGGAACTTCGGCTCCGAGTTGAGGAGCTGGCGTCCGAGCTGCAGATATTGCGAGACATCAGGGAGGGAGAAAGTTACCTGGACCTTTTGCTCCAGGAGGTAGCCACACCCCTTAGATTAAATACTTTAGAATTGACATGTGGTCAGGGACAGGAGGGGGTGACTGCGAGTGAGGCAGGTACGGGGATCCAGGAGGTAGTATTGCAGGAGCCTCAGTCCCTGCACTTGTCCAATAGATTCAAGTTTCTTGCAACCTTTGTGGACAAGTGTGGGGACTGCAGGAAGGATGAGCAAACTGACCACGGCTCCATGGTAGAGGAAGCCGTTCAAGTGCGGGGAGTAAAAAGAAAGGTGGTTGTAGTAGGCGACAGTATAGTTAGGGGGATAAACACGATTCTCTGCAGCCAGGAGTGTGAGTCCCGAAGGCTATGTTGCCTACCCAGTGCCAGGGTAAAGGAAATCTCCTCTGGGCTGGAGAAGAACTTGGAGTGGGAGGGGGAGGATCCAGTTGTCGTGGTCCACGTAGGTACCAACTGTAGTGTATGTGCCTTTAAGGGGAGAACTACTTTTTACAGCTCCTGTATACTGTAGTACCGGCAGTGAACACACCTGTATATAACCCTGAGTAGGGATCTGTACTGTTTAGTTTTAGAGCAACCCTCATCCAGTAAACACCTGTTGATTGTTCCTCTGCAGTCTCTGTTGATTATTTGAAGGACACACTACATAAAGATTCATGGATTCAACATTGGCGACAAGGTGATTCGAACCTACCTGCAACTCTGCAGAAGAAGGCCGATTCCATCAGTGCGGGCGTCGACCATCCTGAGAGGACTTGAGCAGGCAGGGGAGGCTGTGGAGAGCTGGGCTTGGTTCTCCAGCCGCGACGATCCAGCGCAGTGGGCTGGCAGCAGGTACGGCACAGACCCTTCCCGGACAGCGGTGGCGGGAGCCGACCGACGGCACAGAAAAAGGCCCATCAGCGTCGATGGGTAAGAGAGAGCGTAAAGCGCACAGGGCGCAGCCGGGGTTGAAGACCGAGCGGCGTCAACGAGAAAAGCGCGCAGGAAAACGCACAGAGCGCGGCCGGTGTTCAAGGGCTGAGCAGCGTCCGCGGGGGAAGAAAAGAAAGCGCGGGAGATGCCATTTGGGCTGCAGCGGAGAAGAAAGGGAAGCGCGGGAGACGCCATTTTGAGCCAGCGGAGAAGAAGGGAGAGCGCGGGAGACGCCATTTTGAGCCACGAAGAAAAAGGGAGAGCGCGGGAGACGCCATTTTTAGCCAGTCTAACCACATCCAGGGATGCAGAAGAGTGGCAGGGTCACAGCGTTCGACAATGAAGTCAAAGATTGGGCGACATATGTAGAACGCATAGAGGTGTACTGCAAAGCGAATGAAGTGCCAGATGCCAGGAAAGCACTGGTATTGTTGAATTCCATGGGTGCAAAAATGTACGGCATACTGCGATACCTAGTCACCCCAGAGAAGCCAGTGGAAAAGGATTTTGAAAGCATAGTGGCAATCCTACAGGACCACTTAAACCCCACACCGCTGCTGATAGCAGAAAGATTTAAGTTTCACAAAAGAAACCAGCATAAAGACGAAAGTAATGCTGAGTATTTAACGGAACTGCGCAAGCTATCGAAACACTGCCAGTTTGGAACGGGACTAGCAGATACTTTAAGGGACAAGTTTGTGTGTGGGCTTCAAAGTGAAGGAACCCAGAAACGGCTTCTATCAGAAAAGGATCTTACGCTGGACAAGGCTTTCAACATGGCAGTATCACACGAAGCAACCGCACGGGGCGCTGCAGAGATACAATGGAGACCGCAAGAAAATGGCACAAATGAAATGTCATATGGAGCAGTGAAGTGTTATCGCTGCGGCAGAACAACACACGACCATAAGGATTGTTGGTTCAAGGACCAAGTGTGCAGACAGTGTGGAAAATTAGGGCACATAATAAGAGTCTGCAGGTCAGGAAAGAAAACCAGCAGCAAGAAACCTCCACAGGAGAAGTACAAAAAGGTACATAAGGTGACGGAGAGCAGTTCAGACGAACAGAAAAGTGATACAGACTCCGGAAGCAAGGAGCTGGGTTGTCTGAAACTACATAATGTAACCAAAATGGAGGATCACCAAACTATCTGGGTCACGTTCAAGATAGACGGAGTCCAAGTGAAAATGGAATTGGACACAGGATCAGCCCTAACAGTCATAAACCAAAGGGACTACAAGCGGCTATTCTCACATATACCCTTGAGAGATACAGAGATTATCTTGAAGACGTACACGGAGCAAAAAGTCTACCCCAAAGGAAAATTAAGGGTGAACGTGATATACAACGGCAAGGAAACACCAAAAATGGACTTATATCTAATGCCAGATGGAGGACCACCACTACTAGGACGTGAATGGATCCGGAAGATACAGTTAGATTGGCATGCCATACAAGCACTGACGGTAGATGCCAAAAAGGATGACGACATCACACCTGGACGACTGTCAAAAATGCTAACTGACGCACAAGAAGTGTTCCAGGAGGGACTCGGAACACTAAAAGGCATAACAGCGACGATCAAAATAGAGGAAAATGCAAGCCCAAAGTTTTTTAAGGCCTTATGCGATCCGCCCAGCCGTCGAAGCAGAGCTGGAAGGTTTGGAACGTTCTGAAGTACTGTCCAAAGTGGACTGGAGCGAGTGGGCTACACCCATCTTTCCTGTAATGAAGAGGTCATTGAGTATTACGCCTGGGGAACCAAAGAAGATTCGCATCTGTGGGGACTTTAAGGTGACAGTGAACCCAGTCCTTCACACGGTACAATATCCGCTTCCGAGGATTGAAGATATTTTCGCCTCGCTATCTGGAGGAAAACGCTTCACTAAGATTGATCTGGCCCAGGCGTACCTGCAAATGGAGGTAGAAGAAGCCTCGAAACAGTACCTCACGATCAACACTCACAAAGGTCTCTACCAATACAACCGGCTGGTGTTCAGGGTAGCATCAGCTCCGGCTATTTGGCAAAGGGCAATGGAACAAGTCCTGCAAGGGATTCCAGGGACCCAGTGTTATTTGGACGACATCCTGGTCACGGGCGAAAATGACAGTGATCACCTCGCCAACCTGGAGAAGTTGCTCACTAGATTGAAGGAATATGGGCTCCGAGCTAATCGCCACAAATGTGAGTTTTTCCAGAAGCAGATCTTGTATTGTGGCCGCGTTATTGATGAAGAGGGGTTACATAAGTCCGCTGAAAAGATTGAGGCAGTAGTCAAGGCTCCGGCACCGGAAACTGTGTCACAACTGAGGTCGTTCCTCGGGCTGGTGAACTACTACCATAAGTTCTTGCCGAATTTGTCTACGTTACTACACCCACTGAACACCCTACTGCAAACGGGGGTACATTGGAAGTGGAATGACGAATGTAAACGAGCTTTCCAGAAGTGCAAAGAATTGATCACATCAAAAGAGGTGTTCGCTCATTTCAACCCAGCACTATTAATTCGGTTGGCGTGTGATGCATCACCCTATGTTATTGGAGCGGTGCTGTCGCACAAATTCCCAGATGGCTTGGAGAGGCCAGTAGCCTTTGCATCTCAGTCACTAACCTCAGCCGAGCGTAACTACGCCCAGATTGACAGGGAGGGCCTCAGCCTAGTGTGGGGAGTGAAAAAGTTCAACCACTATCTGCACGGGCAGAAGTTCACCTTGCTGACTGACCACCAGCCACTTGTCTCCATCTTTAATCCAAAGAAGGGCGTTCCAGTGATGACTGCGCAACGACTACAAAGATGGTCGCTTTTTCTAGGGGCGAACCAATATGAAATAGAGTATAAGGGCACGAAACAGCATGGAAACGCTGATGGGCTATCACGCCTGCCACTGCCTACTGCGGAGGAAGCACCAGCAGTGGATCCTGTCGAAATATTTTATTCGACTATAATTGAACGCTTGCCAGTAACTAACGCGGATATAGAGAAGGAGTCCCGAAATGACCCGACACTGTCTCGGGTATATGATTTGACGGTGAAGGGATGGCCAACACATGGCGACTCACTGTTGCCAGCATTCTCATCCAGAAGAGAACAGCTGCCAGTATGCCAGGGGACCTTGATGTGTGGATCCCGAGTGGTAATTCCACCCAAGTTAAGGAAGAGAGTGATCAATGAGCTTCACGAAGGCCATCTGGGAGGGGTGAAAATGAAAAGCCTTGCTAGGGCTTATGTGTGGTGGCCGGGGATCGATCAGCAAATCGAGGACCTGACAAAGAGCTGCTCAGGATGCCAGAAGGTCCAAAATGCACCACCACATGCCCCTCTACACCCATGGGAGTGGCCCTCCTCTCCATGGCAACGGGTGCATATTGATTTTGCTGGTCCATTCATGGACTCAATGTTCTTAATAGCCGTGGATGCACACTCTAAATGGCCTGAGGTGAACAAAATGTCCTCCATCACCACGGAGAAAACGATTGCAGTCCTACGGACCATATTTGCCAGGAACGGCTTGCCAGAGCAGATTTGCTCTGATAACGGACCACAGTTTGTGTCCGAAGAGTTTCGGAAATTTATGAAAAGGAATGGGGTAAGGCATTACACACCCACCCCGTATCATCCAGCCACAAATGGATTGGCTGAGAGGTTCGTACAAACCTTTAAAAAGGCCGTAAGGGCCATGTGCGATGACGACATTCCACTGCAGCATAAGGTGGACAATTTCCTGTTAGCCTACAGAAATGCGACACATGCAGTTACCAACCAGACCCCGGCCATGATGTTCTTTAACCGAAGGTTGAGATCTCGTCTGGATTTGCTCAGACCAAATGTACGAAGAAATATTGAGAATAAGCAATTCCAGCACATCAATGAGAAGCCGACAAGGAGCTTCAATGTAGGGCAACCAGTCTTGGCCCGCGACTACCGAACAGAGAAATGGGAACAAGGAACGATATGCACACGGCAGGGGCCACTAATGTACACAGTGAATGTTGGGGAGAACATTGTGAGACGCCATGTCGACCAGATCCTAGCGTCACAGGAACGAGTCAACCCCATGTCTCGCGTACCTGGTAATGAACCCGACATACAGGTAGCATCTACCCCAGAAACAGTAGTATCGGAAGCTGATGAACCAACCGACGACAGGGGGCCAGAATCGCCTCCGCACCAAGAGCAAGACACTCAGGAAAGGTGCTATCCAGAAAGGATCAGGAAGCCGCCCCAAAGACTGAATTTTTAAATGGATTATTTTCAGTTAATTTTGCATGTTAAAAGTGTTAATTGTTAAATGAATGTTATGGTACTGTTAATCTAAAAGGGGAGGAATTGTAGTGTATGTGCCTTTAAGGGGAGAACTACTTTTTACAGCTCCTGTATACTGTAGTACCGGTAGTGACCACACCTGTATATAACCCTGAGTAGGGATCTGTACTGTTTAGTTTTAGAGCAACCCTCATCCAGTAAACACCTGTTGATTGTTCCTCTGCAGTCTCTGTCGATTATTTGAAGGACACACGACCTAAAGATTCACGGATTCAACACCAACGACATCGGTAGGACAAAGAAAGAGGTTCTGCTGAGAGAGTTTGAGCAGCTAGGGACTAAATTAAAAAGCAGAACCACAAAGGTAATAATCTCTGGATTTTTACCGAGCTATGAGCAAAATGGCATAGGGTCAATAGGATCAGGGAGATGAATGAGTGGCTCAAAGATTGATGTGGGAGAAGTGGATTTTGATTCGTGGGGCACTAGCACCAGTACTGGGGAAAGAGTGAGCTGTTCCATTGGGACGGACTACACCTGAACCATGCTGGGACCAGAGTTCTAGCGAATCGAATAACTAGGAAGGTAGGAAGGAGTTTAAACTAAAAAGAGGGCGGGGGGGCAGGGGGTGGGGGTAAGGGTCCCGATGGAGAGAAATCTAGAATGCTAAAGAGAAAAGACAAGGAAGCAGTGCAGGAAAGTTATTGGGGTAAGGATAACCAGATTGTGTCAGGAAGGGACAGAGCGTACAAACAAAGGAGTGCACGAACAAATAGGGTCCGGGTAAGAAAAAATGGTAATAAGACAAATAGGGCCATAGTAGAAAGAAATGTTAAGATGTCTAAAAATGTTAAAAGACAAATCTAAAGGCACTGTAACTGAATGCACGAAGCATTCGTAATAAGGTAGAAGAATTAACAGTGCAATTAGATGTAAACGGATACGATATAATTGCAATTACGGAGATGTTGGGCTGGATTTTGTCAGCACCGAGGAGGCAGGTATGGAGGCGGGACTGCCAGTAAAGTTGCAGAAAGTGGGGGTGGATGGCAAACCCACCCCATCCCGCCTCCGTGTCCTTTTGCCAGGAGGCGGGAAGCCGTCCTGCCCCGGGTCCCGTCTCCACGAGTCGGGAAAGGAATTAAGTCCTTTTAACTGCCTGTTAAAAATGGATTAGTCCCATTTTACCTGTTCAAGAGCAGGCTTCCCGACCTCTGAGAACCCCACTGGGGTGGAGGAGTCAAGTCAGAGGTCTGCGGGGGTCGGGGGGGTCTGTAAGTGCTATGTAAAGGTGAGTGATGGGTGCAAGTGTGGAGTGGTAAGTATGTGAGGTGAATGTAATGTGTTATAAAATGTTCACTTATCTTTGTTTCTGCCTACAGACTTCAGCCGCGGTGGTTCCGGAATCCCAACATCTTCGTTGTAGATTTCACAGACTGGCTGTTGGATCCTTCGAACCAACAGTCATCTGATTTCTACAAACTAGAAAAGTTTGATGAGTCCTGTAAGGGGTTTTAGATCGCAAAGGTTTCTCTCTCCAGAGGCCTCTCTCTCTTGCACAGTAAAACCTTGAGTGGTTCGACCCACTCGCCCCTTAGGTTCTATAAACTGGACTTTGAGGCAGGAAATACAATGTAGAGAATACTCTTATCGACCAAGTTTAATGAAACAAAATGAAATTTTATTGCATAAAGGAACAAATTGAATGTGAGCCAATAAGGTGGGCAGCACGGTGGCATAGTGGTTAGCACTGTTGCCTCACAGCGCCAGGGACCCGGGTTCAAATCCGGCCTCGGGTGACTGTCTGTGTGGAGTTTGCACATTCTCCCCGTGTTTGCGTGGGTTTCCTCCGGGTGCTCCGGTTTCCTCCCACAGTCCAAAGATGTGCGGGTTAGGTTGATTGGCCATGATAAAAATTGGCCCTTAGTGTTAGGGGAGATTAAATACGTGGGGTTACGGGGTTACGGGGATAGGGCTTGGGTGGGATGGCTGTTGGTGTAGGGACCAGGTGCTAGGGTTTGGATGATCAGCCATGATCTCATTGAATGGCGGAGCAGGCTCGAAGAGGCGAATGGCCTACTCCTGCTCCTATCATCTATGTTCCTATGTTTCTATGGAAGGGAAAAACAAATCATAATACAGTACTAACCAACATAGTAACATGGCGGCGCGCACGGACGCAGCGGCTTTGTCTCTCCCAAGACTGAACGGTTTCACCCTCCTCCTGAGTCTCTTCTGGACTCTGCTGATCCGGGAATTAAAGGCTGACCTACTGTACAGCCGGCAGACGCTCCTAGACATCGGGGCCGACTGTGTGAAGCTTAAATTCGGCGACATCGATCTGCCTCCCGACATCGCCCGACCCCCGGGACCAGCGTGGCGTCCTTCCCCAGCCGGAAGTCAGCGCAGACCGCGCAGGGAACGCAAGCAGAAGCGGGGTAAGAGAGCAGGGATCCAAAACAGGCTGAAGAGGGCCCCACACAAACCCTCCCTCCCAAGTATTTTCCTGGCCAACGTCAGGTCACTGGAGAACAAAATGGATGAGATCAAACTGGATCTCACCACACAGAAAAGGACAAAGGAATGCTGCGCCATGATCTTCACAGAAACCTGGCTGAACAATGGCATCCCTGACACCACCATACAACTAGAAGGACGCACGGTCTTCCGCGCCGACAGAACTGCAGACTCCGGTAAGAGCAAGGGAGGCGGTTTGTGCATTTACACCAACAATGCCTGGTGCACCAACAGTGATATAATTGATAGATCCTGCTCGGCTGATTTGGAATTCCTCATGGTAAGGTGCAGACCCTTCTACCTGCCTCGGGAATTCACGAATGTTATCATCACTGCGGTCTACATCCCACCACACGCTAATGCCAAACTAGCACTGAAGGACCTCTACAGGGCCATCAGCGAACAACAAACTGCGCACCCAGACAGAGCTTTTATCGTCGCGGGGGACTTCAATCACACAAACCTAAAAACTGTACTACCGAAATTCCACCAGAATGTCTCCTGCCCCACAAGAGGGGAGAACACACTGGATCAAGTCTACACAAGCATTGTAGACGCTTACAAGGCCATTCCCTGCCCCCACCTTGGGAAGTCTGACCACCTCTCCCTGCTTCTAGCCCCGGCATACAAACCGCTCATCAAAAGAGAGAGAACATCAATGAGAGCAGTGAAAGTATGGCCAGAGGGGGCAGTATCGGAGCTTCAGGATTGCTTCGAACGCACTGATTGGGGCATGTTTGCCCACAATGACATCGAGGAATACGCATCCACAGTGCTATTCTACATCAACAGCTGCGTCGAGGTCGTCATGACCCACAAAAATATCAGGTCATACCCCAACCAGAAACCCTGGATGAACGGAGAGGTCCGCTCACTGTTGAAAGCATGCGACGCAGCATTTAAATCTGGCGACGCGGCGGCTTACAGAGCAGCTAGGACCAACCTAAAAAAGGGTATCAGGACTGCCAAATGGAAACAGACACTGCGGATAGAGGATCACTTCCGCAACAACTCGGACCCCCGGCGCATGTGGCAAGGCATCCAGTCCATCACTGACTACAAGGGCAAAAACACCAGTCCCCCGGTCAGCGACGCCTCCCTTCCGGAGGAGCTTAACAACTTCTACGCTCGCTTCGACAGGGACAACAAGGAGCCGGCTACCAAAGCCTTGCCACCCCCGGAAGACCAGGTGCTCACTCTGTCGACCTCCGACGTAAGGGGCGCTCTACGCAGAGTGAACACACGAAAGGCTACTGGACCGGATAGCATCCCTGGACGGGTACTCAAGGAATGTGCTGATCAGCTGGCTGATGTCTTCACCGCCATCTTCAACCTGTCATTGGCCCAGGCAGTAGTCCCTACATGCTTCAAGACCGCCACCATCATTCCTGTGCCTAAACAAGCGGCTGTGACGTGTCTGAACGACTATCGACCTGTCGCACTCACACCCATCATAATGAAATGTTTCGAGAGACTGGTCTTAGCCCACATCAAAGCCAGTGTTCCTGCCTCCCTTGACCAACACCAGTTTGCCTATCGGGCAAACAGATCAACGGAGGATGCAATCACAACTGCCCTACACTCGGCACTGAATCACCTAGATGGTAAGGAGACCGACATCAAAATGTTGTTTATAGACTACAGCTCAGCATTCAACACTATCGTCCCCAACAAGCTGGCCACCAAACTCCAAACTCTTGGCCTGAACACTTCCCTCTGCAACTGGACCCTGGACTTCCTAACAAACAGACCCCAGTCTGTCAAATTAGGTAACCACACCTCCACCCCCCTGACCCTGAACACGGGGGCCCCACAAGGATGTGTGCTGAGCCCCCTCCTCTACTCCCTCTTCACCCATGACTGTGTGGCTGTTAATGGTTCCAACACCATCATCAAGTTTGCAGATGACACCACGGTAGTAGGCCAGATCACCAACAACGATGAGTCAGCCTACAGGGAGGAGGTCCAGCATCTCGTGAAGTGGTGCGTCGACAACAACCTGGCCCTTAACACCAAGAAAACAAAGGAAATAATCGTGGACTTCAGGAAGTCCAAAGGCGGAAGTCACACCCCCATCCACATCAATGGGGCGGAGGTGGAAAGGGTGGCCAGCTTTAAGTTCCTCGGAGTCCACATCACGGAAGACCTCTCCTGGTCCCTCAACACCTCCTCTCTGGTGAAGAAGGCCCAGCAGCGCCTATATTTCTTGAGGAGGCTGAAGGGATGTAATCTGTCACCCCTGATCCTCTCTAACTTCTACCGCTGCACTATAGAGAGCATCCTGACAAACTGTATCACGGTATGGTACGGCAGCTGTAGCTCCCATGACCGGAAAGCCCTGCAGCGGGTAGTCAAAACTGCCCAACGCATTACCGGCACCCGGCTACCGACCATAGAACATATATATCAGAAAAGCTGCCTACGGAGGGCACGGTCCATCATCAAAGACCCTACCCACCCCAGCCACAGTCTGTTCGCCCTCCTACCACCTGGAAGACGCTACAGATGCATTCGCACCCGTACGACCAGATTTAGGAACAGCTTCTTTCCCAGGGCTGTCATCCTACTGAACTCCACAAATAAACACTAAAGCCTGCACATCTGCCGATGCACTTTATTATGGTCATATTTATGCTAATATATATGTACAAATGTATGTTGAAATGTTTAAGTGTCCTAATCCAAATTGTACACTCTCGGGAGCCGCAAGCCTACATTTCGTTGTACTGCACTTGTGCACTAACAATGACAATAAAAGTTGATTTGATTTGATTTGATTTGATATACAGGCATGTTATACTTTGCAAAAGTCATCTCGAAATGGGAAAACACACGGAACATCGAGGGACAACAACTCATAATTAATTATACCCAAAATGCCCACCCCCTAAGCCTAGCTAGATTAGATTATGAGGGGCCAGAAACATGCTCACCAATCCAATTAGAAAGTATAAGATTTTGAAAGGTCTGCGTTTTGATCCTCTCAGGCGTCCTGTCTCCACGTGGTCAATGCTGTGGGCTGCGACACTCTCTCTTCTCCCTCGAGGTGAAGGTCACCGACGGGCTGGATGCTAGCAGGCCTGGACGTCGGCGTGGACGGAGACCAACTGTTTGACCATTGTCATATAGGTTTCTTCACAGAGCCCAGCTGTTTTACCATTTTCATGTAGGTTTCATCTGGAGGGCTACTGTCCTTTGTCTCGTCAACGGCCCGGGGTTTGTCGATGATCTCCCGATGGTTACCCCAAGGCTGGACGCAGACTCGAATCACCTTCTTGACTGGTCTCCGGATCGACGTTCCTCCATGGCTCTCGAAAAGGCAAGCTAGCTAAGCCAAGCTGCGCCACGCTACGCTACCCTCCCGCTACGCCCCCGAAAGATATCCCAGGTCCTCAATTATACTTCTCAAAGAGGCTCTTATCTCCCGCCATATCACGGTGAGTCTTTGTTTAATTCTTGGCGGGCTTGTATCACAGCGGGGTAGTCTTTGTGTAAGAATTACCTCCTCACCAGCTGAAAGCAGGAAGGCACAAGAGTAGCTTTAGAGTGAGGACAGGGCGTCAGCGAGGGAGGCATGAGTGGTGGCATTCTGCGCATTGGTCGGACAGTGGCAAAGGATGTAGATCTGAAGCGCAAGGGGAACGAGACAGGTCCAAACGGTCATGTCCTTACCATTGGGGCCCAGCACAGGGTCGGCATCTCCAATTGCAACGGGGCCAATCACCCGGGCACCCATGAGGTGACCCACGCGCTCCTCCAGGTCACTGAGCTGCTGGAACTGGGCACGGCCTCCCCCGGTGACAGTCCGGCTCTTCAGATTCTGGGCCAGCTTGGCCTGCAAGAGAAAGGACGGCCTCTAAGTCCAGTGTGGTACCCTGTTGTTGTGTGCACTGCCTCCCATGGTCGAATAGCTTGGCCAGTGTGTAAAGTGCAGAAAGTGCAATTGATGGTCATGCCAGTGCCATAGCTGCTGGATGAGGGCTGGCCATTAGGCCTTTGAGGTCCCTTTGCCCATAATGTGAGGTGCACATGCAAGGATGAGGAGGACACTGGAAAGGGTACTCACCCTGACCAACCGAGTGAGGTCGTTAAACTTTTTCCGGCATTGGTCACCAGTCCTGGGGACATCGCTGTTGGCTGTGACCCTCTGGGCGATTTCCCTCCAGGCTCTCCTGTACACCCTCTTGGAGGCTTCTTGCCACTGTCCGGGAACAAGGTATGGCTTCTCTTCTCCAAAGCCCTAACCAGCACCTTTAAATCATGGGCAGAGAAGCGCTGCGCTCACTCACGGGCCCTCTGCATCCTTCCTGGCGCTATTTCTCTCCAACAGCAGTGTTTAGGCCTAGCTGGAGGGCTGCAGTATCCAGGGCGTGGCAGCAGACCAAATCGACCCTTCCCCCTTTAAGAGCTGGCCGGCGCCAGGGTGTCTGCTGTCAATCAAAACATGACCGCACCTGCGCTGCGCCCGGCCTCGGCGGTATCAGTCTGCACAGCCGGCTTAGCGCCTAAAGATAGGCGTGCAATGCCAGTTTTAGCGCTCGACCAAACTCCTTGGCCTAAGCTACTGAATATCGGCGAAGTGGCCTCCACTTTCCGGCGGGCGCAAACTTTAGCGGCCGCCCAACTTTACCGCCCCAAAAGTGGCTATACTGAATTTCTAGGCCATTATCTTTTATTATCAACAACACAACCTAAAAACTTCAATAAAGTAATGAAGAAAGAACATACACACAAAATCATACATGAATACTATCAATCATAAAGGAGGGAGGGAAACCTCTAACTTTATACACAGCAGCAGAAATCTAAACGGGTGCCTCTTCGTCTACCCGCACATAATGCTCCCTCCATGCTCCTCTGTTCTCCTACTTCCGTAAATGTTTGTCCTTTTTACAGTGTACAAATAGTAAATAAATCACAATGACAATCTGGCATACTACGAGGATGTGAGAGGCTATCCTAATCCAAGAAGGGACTTCTATATTGGTGAACAAGTCCCACCACTGTGGGGTCACTATATCCAATATGTCTGCCCCTATTTCTAATGTCTTCTGCTCCAGCGTGTAAAAATGTTTCTGTGAAACGGCAACGGCTTTTAGGATCTTGGTGAGGTGTTCAGGGAGAGGGGGAATGATATTGCCAAAATGTGCAACGAATCGTTGCAGATCGGTAAAATTTTCCTTGACAGTGAGGTGAACAGTGGAAGGTTCAAGAATAGGGACAATTCGCTCTTGGGCCACTTGAACTTCTGCCTTGGGTTTGAAGCAGAAACTGCTGTCACTGACCGGACACCAGCCGTGCTGTCCATGTTGGTAGTGGGGTGCTGCAGTGGTGACACAATATGTCCCACCTCCTATATATGCCACCTGCGGGGGCACATGGCCTTGTGCCATTGCCTCCATGGTGCAATTTATAGGCTTCGTGCCAGCAGTTCTGAACCCACACTGTGGTTTCGAATAGGCATTCAAGTGCTGGGGACACAGGATGATGTGTGCTCCCCGGCTCCGGCACCCCGAGAGGTTGGTACCCGTCATTGCATGCTCCCATCGAATGATGTAAGGTGGGACCGCTGTGTAGCGAATGTGTGCACCCCCTTGAATGACTCCAATGTTTTCCACCCTTTATACCGGGGCGGGTTTAGCTGTCTTACCCATAACCGGCATTCTTACCACTATACCCATAATGGCGTGATTAGACCGCCCACAGTCCACTGGGACTGGGTAGGCCTCTGAAGCTAGTCTGAGCTGGCACGGACTTAATGCATTCTCAAAAGGGTGGAGGGCTGCGAGGTGCTTATTGCCGATCCAGGAGGGGACCAAACCTTGTTTTAAGTCCTCCAGATTACTGCGGCCCTCGCCCAGTAACCACGCCCCGTACAGCATGCACGCTTTATTCTGCGCAGCCTGATCTGATGCATTCCGATCCTCTCTGATGAGAGCATTTACCGTTTTAGCGTGTTTCTCCAGCTCAGCTATGATTTCCTTTAAGTGTAGTGTCATGGCCTGGTCCTCATTTAACTCAGAATCCGCTACCTTATTCTCGTCCGTCAGTATCTTTCTTAACCGCCCTTTGAAACCATTGATCTGGGTCTGCAGCTCCAAGTCATCCAGAGTGTTGATGACGGAAGTCCCTGTGTTAAAAGCGGTAAAATTATCATTGACTGTACCCCTTCTTTGTCTCCCTACCCTGTCCAAGACCTCATGTGGTGTGGTGTATAATCCGGCTCTTTCAACATCGGCAAAGTCGAACTCATAAAATTACCTGAACATATTTGTTAACAGGACCTGGCACAATTGCTCCGTTTCCTTGGGGCACCACTCTGGCAATCGTACCTCGGTGAGGTTTCAAATCACCGAGGCCACCGTGTAGTGCACCCCTTGGTACAGCACCTGACCTGTGGGCACTAATACCAATCCGTTCCCGGGTCCCTTGGTAGTGGTGGGGCACCCTTCCTTGCGGGCTTTGGCTACCGGAATCGTGGGCAGGGGCTTGCGGGGGCGGGTGATGAGCTCAGTGGCATTCACCGGGATCTGAGAGTACGGGACTCCGCACGCCCGTGTGCTGACGTCCCACCTCATCCCTTTCCGAGCATCCTGCCACTGTCTTTGGAAAAAGATGGAGACGCCTGTGGGGCAGAGGTGTTCTGAACCCCACATACAGATGTAAATCCCCTCATCTGGTTCCCACCATTTGTCCCAACAGACACTCATCCCCCATGAGTCTCCGTAATAGTCCGATGGGTATTGTTACCCAGCTGCTCCCACTCGACCGTGGAGTTCTTCATGGTCTTGCTCAGCTTCCTGAGCCACCACCATCTGTCCAAAGGAACATGTCTATGGCATGCCAAACAAATCTTCCTTCTGACGGTGACGCTGACTCTGGGTGCGATGATCCTCACCCTGGGACACATTAGAGAAGTCTCTCTGTATGCAAATCCGGACTGGCTGGAGTATTCCGTAGAGTTCGACCCCAGCCACCCTGGCCACCTCCCTTTGTGAAAGTAGGTAGCTGTTTCTTCAACGTCTCACACTCCTGTCCCATCAGTCACGATGGGGGCTGTGTCCCCGGAACATCCATATACGATGGAGTCCTTGGAGTCGCCCCGATAGGCCAAGCTACACCCAATCACTGCGAACACGATGAGAATCCTTTCCATAGTGCCTTTGGTTCCTGCAACAGATTAAACGATACAGCCAGGCTCCCGAGAGATTCTGGCCTAGGTGAAGGCATGATCGGGTCTTTCGACCTCGATCCAAAACAAAACACACATGCTGGGCAGATTCTAAAAGTATTCCTTATAACACCCATCACCTTAAGAATTTACACACCTTATACTTAACCAATCTTAAACTTAACTAAACTT
This sequence comes from Somniosus microcephalus, assembly GCF_052327205.1. Classification (NCBI taxonomy): domain Eukaryota; kingdom Metazoa; phylum Chordata; class Chondrichthyes; order Squaliformes; family Somniosidae; genus Somniosus; species Somniosus microcephalus. The sequence goes on along the minus strand of NC_140996.1, from coordinate 101,170,456 downwards.
ATGTGCAGCGCCGCCCGTCCCCTGTTTGGACTGCAGCTCACCGCTCCCTGTGGCGGGGCCGCACTGACCTGTAGCTTGAGTCCCCTGCAGCCTTTTGCTGCCAATTGGGGATTGCGTCTTTCTAGGGATTTCCCAAGTCGGTGTCTGCTGAAGTAGGGGAATCGGGCCAGGGCTTTACTGGCTGAGGCGTTCGAGATGACCTGCGAGGGGGTGCCTTGGGCGAGGCTCCCTTAGCGAGTGGACCGGTGGTTGGGACTTTAGCCCTCACAGCCCGTGGCTCCACCACGACTGCCAGCTTCGGCTCCCTTCCCTCAGGCTCCGCCCCTTTGGGATTTGGGTCTGTGGCAGACGACTCCTCCCTACCTGTCGCTACAGGTGGAGAATCTCCGCCCCCAATTCTACCTCCCCTAAGCTTGAGCCGAGGGCGGGACCTCCGTCCTCCGACTCCACCTCCTCCAGAATCGTGTCAAGGGCGGGGCCTAGCTGTTCGGGCTCTTCCCGTCCGAGTCCCAGGCCAATGGTGACACCTCCCAGGTGGGCGGTATAGCTCCTCCCCTCAAGCAGGCTGCGGTGCCAGCCTGTGTGGTCTGTGACTCTTTGCACACCTCAGGCTGAGGATTTTTACCCTCAGACCTGGCTTCGGTTGCTGGCTCTTTTGCACCCGGCTTAAATAGTTTGCACTGGTTTATGTGAAACCATTTAGTGCACCGGGGCAACTTCACTGCGTAAACCATGGGGCTGGCTTTGTCTACAATACTGTAGGGCCCCATGTACAGTGGTTCTAAACTCCCCACTCGGGCATAGTTTCTCACCATGACCTGATCTCCTACTTCCCACTCCTGTGTCTTACGGGGTTCGAGCAGCAACCAGTTGCCCTGATGCTGCTTTCCCATGTTCCCAGCCGCTTGCCCATAAATCTGTTTCAGGCGCTCAAAAAGGGTTTGGGCAAACTTGTCCCGATTTACCTCTCGGAGCTGACCTTCAGTGAGCACCGGGGCTAGTACATGGGTGGGGGTCCGCATGACTCTCCCAGTCATTAATTCGTGCGGGGAGTACCCCGTACTTTTAGACTGGCTAGCCCGGATCCCCATGAGGACTAGAGGCAGGACCTCCGCCCATTTCTGGGGCGAGTCCATCATCTCTTTCCTCAGTTTTTCTTTGAGGGTGCGGTTCATGCGCTCCACAATCCCGGATGACAGGATTGTGGGCCACGTGCCACTTCCCTTCGATGCCTAAGAGCATGAGGGTGTTCTGCATCACTTGGCCGGTGAAATGACTCCCTTGGTCAGACTCCACAAATCATGGTAGTCCCCACTGCAAGAACATTTCCTGGACCAAGATCCTGGCAGTACTAAGTGCCGTGGCTGTTTTGCATGGGAAGGCTTCTAGCCATTTAGTGAACACATCCACCAGGACAAGGCAATATTTATAGCCTCTCTGGGCAGTGGGCAGGGGCCCGATGTAGTCGACCTGTATCGACTGCCATGGTCCCTCTACTCTCCTGATGTGTCCCATGGGCACCTTCCTTTTCTGGGGGTCTGGGTTGTTTGCAGCGCATACAAGACAATTAGCATAGAACTCGCGGACATCGTCCCGAAGTCCCGGCCACCATCCCGCCTGTTCTACCCGTTGCCAGGTGACCTCAGGCCCGGGGTGTCCCGCTCCTGGACCCTCATCAGCCAGTTGAAGGAATTCCCTCCAGTGCTGCTGCGGCACAACCCACTGTTCCTCTCGGAACAGCATGCCTTCCTTGATGGAAAGGGCTGCTGTACCGTACGGACCTTCTACTTCCTTGCCCTCATTGATGGCATTGTGGACTGTTTTTAGGGTGGGATCTAGGGTTTGGATGGTCTTGAGGTCTGGGGGCAGTGTTACCCCTGTGGTCCCCTGATTCCCATCCCTGCCTCGGATTACTGCCACGGGTTTGGACCCATAGGGAACCAAGAAAATGCCGGTGCAGGCACCTTCCCTGGCTAGCGTATCCGCTTGCTGGTTACCCTGGTTGCGGTGTTCCATGGAGGAATGAGCCTTCACCTTGTTGATAAAGACTTCCCCTTCCTCCCCCACTGCGGTCAGGATCATTTCTAGTAGGGGCTTCACGATCAAGGGTCGCCCGTCCGCAGAGGTATATCCGCGGCGAGACCAGATGGCCAGGTATTCCGTACACGAGTTGCATGTGAACATGCTGTCCGAGCAAATCGGGTATGGGGTGGGGAAGATTTCGGGTGTGTAACGACGTACACTACCGCGGACAGTTCAGCCTGCTGGGTGCACATAGTGCTGGGGAGCTTAATCACCAGGGCAATGTCTGCTGCGGGGTCATAAACTCCACACCCTGTAAGTCATTCGCCAGCGGATACCGTGCTGGAACCGTCTATGTAGATCTCGCGGCCCGTGGGATGTATCCCGGCCCGTAAACCTACGTTCACTTCCCATACCCCTTCTACGGAACACCGATGGGCTGTTCCGGGATACACCATGTTGGCCGCGAGCTTGGGCTCGCAGAGACCCTTCACCTTCAGATCCATCTGGGAAAGGAGGAGGGTCCAGCGTGCAATGCGGGCACTGCTTACTGTCCCATCCTTAATCCTTCCATCCAGAAGCATCCGGATGGGTGTGTGATGGGTGAGGAGAGTGATGGGAGAGGTGCCTGTGAAGATCAAAGACCTTTTCACAGCCCAATGCGTGGCCAGGAGATGCCACTCGCAATTGGAGAAACTCCTTTCCACACCTGTGAGCACCCTGGAGGAGTAAACCACCGGCCTTAGCTTGCCGTGTCACTCTTGAAGCAGTACAGCGCTCAGGCTATCCCCGCAAGCTGCTACCTCCAGGAAAAACTCTTCTCCTCCATCTATGGCCCCCAGAGCTGGCGCGGTCTGCAAGTCCCCCTTGAGTTTTTCAAATGCTGCCTGGCAACCCTCATCCCAGGACCATTCCACTCCTTTGTGTAGGAGTCGGAGCAGCGGGGCTGCTGTGGCTGCATAGTCCTCAATGAAGTCTCTGCAGTACCCGGTCAGTCCCAGAAAGGACCTCACACCCGTTACGGTGGTGGGGATCGGTAGATCTTGCACCGATTCCCGTCTAGCCTTGTCTATGGCTCTCTCTCCAGCGCGGATGGTCAGACCCAGGAATTTTACTTCCTGCTGGCCAATCCGTGCCTTCTTTGGGTTCACCTTGAAACCCTTTCTGCCGAACAGCTCCAATAGCTCGGCCAATAGTGGACCATGCTCCTCTCTGGAATCTGTGAACAGGAGCAGGTCGTCCACATACTGCACTAACTGATTGGGCTGGCTGAACTCTTTTAAGCTCCCTGCCATACATTGATGGAAAATGCTGGGGCTGTTATGGAAACCCTGTGACAAGCAGTTCCAGGTGTACTGTTGCCTTTTAAAAGTGCCTTAAAGGGATGGACCAAAACCCATTCGAAATATCCAGCACCGTGAACGTGGTCGCGGATGCTGGAATACTCCCTATCAGGTCGGCAACTGCTGCTACCGTCGGCGCGCAGGCTGGGATGTTACTATTGAGGACTCTGTAGTCCACCGTGGCTCTCCATGAATTGTCTGGCTTCTTCACCGGCCACAAAGGAGCATTTACATGGGTGGCTATCGGCCTCAACACGCCCTGCTGCACCAGTGAAGGCATTGCTGTCTCCATGTTGGGCTCTGCTTCCCTGGGGAAGTTGTACTGTTTTTGTGGTCGGGCCATGGGGTACCCGTCTACTCTGACCTCAAACCCGGTGACCCTCCCGCAATCGTGTTTGTGAGTGGCAAACGTAGTCAGGTGATCTGACACGAATGCCTGCAGATCTTGTGGGACACTTGCAACCATGAGCTCAAGGTCGTAGCCCTCTTTTGGCTTCACGGTGCATAGGGTCCCTTTCCCTTCCTTCCCTGGGATGATGACTACCTCGCCTCTCTTACCCGTACTCGCTCCCCAGAGACAGTGATTTCTAAGATCCACAAGGATCCCGTGTTCCACTAAGAAATCAGACCCAAGGATCCCTTTCCCACCCTCCACCTCCCACTTCATCAGTATACACTTCCACGTGGTGCGGAGTGGTCCTAAATGAATGGAGAGAGGGATGGAGAATGCGCCAACCTGTTCTTTACCTGTGAAGCCCGACAGAATATATGGAACCCCGGTGGACAGAGGTGAGGTGGTAGGGTTAGCTGTGTGGATCACGGTGCACGATGCCCCCGTATCCAAAAGATAGGTCCCCCTTTCCCGCTCTACTTCCATCTCCACGAGGGGTTGTCTCCATAAATCATATCGCAGCGAACATAGGTAAACGGGCTGCGCTGGCTCTAGTCATTGGGGTGAAACGGTCGGGTTTGCGAGAACGACAGGACCGGTGGTGGCTGCTAACCTCCCCTGCGAGATCATAAGAGACCGCATTGTCTCCAAAATTGACTCTATTGCAGCGGGATCCATAGCTGCACTGGTTCCCTGTTCTGGGGCGGCGGTCTGGGTTTGGGCTTGGGCTGTGGGAGATCTTCCCTTATTATCCTTCCAGGGATTTTTACAGTCCCTGCGCCAATGTCCATCCTTCCCACACCTGTAGCAATTGAGCTTGGCCTGGGGAGGGCAATTCCCCTCCTGATGCCACTCCTTTTTGCTTGGGTCTGCGGGTTTTGCCTCATGCACTTTTCCCTTAGAGGGAGTTGCCTCCTGACTCCTGCAATTCTTGTAGGCAATGGTGAGCTGTCGGAGCACTGTCTCCTCTGTGGTACCGGGACCTTGGGGGTCCAACCAAGATTTGGCTTGGGCCTGTATCTGTGGTAAGCTGTTGGCAACCAGGCAGCGGAGCCAATGAACCCGCTGAACACCATTCATTGCGACCTGTTCAGGCATGCCCGGACAGCTGCGCCGATACACTGGCCACAGCCTTTCTGCGAAAACCCGTGGGGGTTCTCCAGTTAGCTGCATAGTCCCTTCCACACAGAGGAATGGGTTGCCGTCGTCAACTCCCATAACCTCCAGGACCTTGACCCTAAGTTCCAAATACCCTTTCCGTCCCCTCTTACTCCCGTCTGAGAGGCACTGAAGGATTGTGCTATCCAGGGAGAGCAGCAACATCTTCGCCTGTTCAAGATCATCACAATCATTGACGGTGGCTTTCTCCTCTATCTCCCTGAAATGGACTGAGGGATCTCCCTTCTCGGTGAGTTTTGGGAGGGGCTCACCATCGCTCTGAGTTGTTGGGCACCGTGAGGCAACACAATCTGGTGCAGGAGGGGTCCGTCAGCGCCATTCGCGTCGACGGGACCGTACCTCTGGTGTCGAGTAGGACACATTGGTGCCGGCTCCGGCTTCACTACCAGTGGTTGTTCCTACTCCGGTTCTACCTCGGCTTCCTCCCCTTCTACCACCCCCCGTTCGGGCCAAACCTCATTATACCTCGGCGGTGCTGAGGGTTGAGTGGCTGGTGCCACAACTACTTCGTGTGGAATCGGTCTTTTGGATTCCTTCAGGAAGTCTATTTGACTCGCTTTTGGGCTTACGAGGCATACCATGCCTTTTGCCTTTGCCAGGGCCATTCTTAGGTCTTCTAACGCCTTCTGGCAGGGGCCGTGGTCTGCGCCCTCAAACCCGTTCTCAATGGCCAGCTTGTAAGCTGCCTTGACCTCTACTACTCTCTCTTCCTGTGTTCTTAGCTGTTGTGCGAGGCGGATGTTTTTCTCCCGTACCCTCGCTTCATGCAACTTTGCCTCAGTAACCTGACATTCCAGGTGCTCTATTTTAGCCTGATGTTGGCTGGCTACAGTTTGGCATTCCTGATTCAGCGCGTGAAGCGCTGCGATGAGCTTTTCCCCACCCATGGCCTTTTCCTCCATCTCTGAAGCCTGGGTTTTGATCATGGCTGCCTTCGCTGCAAAGACTTTGTCCAAAATCTGGACTTGTCTTTTGTAGCACATCAGCCACACTGCCTTCTCTACTGACTTTTTATGTTCTTTACACTCTGTCCACCTGACGGCTGCATCTACCGGACACCCATCCAGTAAGAGATCGGAAATCCACTGCTTAGTGAGATTTACCTTGCCAAAAACATAATCCGCTATCCTCTCACCCATAACATTTCATCCATTTAAACCTGGGTCTAATACATTGTAATTCTGCTGCCAGTGTCCTGCTGCGGTCGCCATTTTCTGTGAGGGGTTTTAGCTCGCAGAGGTTTCTCTCTCCAGAGGCCTCTCTCTCTTGCGCAGTAAAACTTTGAGTGGTTCGACCCACTCGCCCCTTAGGTTCTATACACTGGAATTTGAGGCAGGAACTACAATGTAGAGAATACTCTTATAGACCAAGTTTAATGAAATGAAATGAAATTTTATTGCATAAAGGAACAAATTGAATGTAAGCCAATAAGGTACATGGGAGTGAAAAACAAATCATAATAAAGTAATAACCAACATATATACAGGCATGTTATACTTTACAAAAGTCATCTCGAAATGGGGAAACACACGGAACATCAAGGGACAACAACTCAAATTAATTATACCCAAAATGCCCACCCCCTAAGCCTAGCTAGATTAGATTATGAGGGGCCAGAAACATGCTCACCAATTCAATGAGAAAGTATAAGATTTTGAAAGGTCTGCGTTTTGACCCTCTCAGGCACCCTGTCTCCATGTGGTCAACGCTGCGGGCTGCGACACTCTCTCTTCTTCCTCGAGGTGAAGGTCACCGACAGGCTGGATGCTGGCAGGCCTGGACGTCGGCGTGGACAGAGACCAACTGTTTGACCATTGTCATATAGGTTTCTTCGCAGAGCCCAGCTGTTTTACCATTTTCATGTAGGTTTCTTCTGGAGCGCTACTGTCCTTTGTCTCATCAATGGCCCGGGGTTTGTCGATGATCTCCTGATGGTTACCCCAGGTTTGGACGCAGACTCGAATCACCTTCTTGACTGGTCTCCGGATCGACGTTCCTCCACGGCTCTCGAAAAGGCAAGCTAGCTAAGCCAAGCTGCGCCACGCTACGCTACCCTCCCGCTACGCTCCCGACAGATATCCCGGGTCCTCAATTATACTTCTCAAAGAGGCCCTTATCTACCGCCATATCACGGTGAGTCTTTGTTTAATTCTTGGCGGGCTTGTATCACAGCGGGGTAGTCTTTGTGTAAGAATTACCTCCTGGATGGCCGGTAACTGCCATCTCTGGTCTAGAATGACCTGGTAATGTTTTTAATGTCCTTCTGATGTCTTAAACTGTTCTTGATGTTCCCCCTATGAATATGAAACTGTTTCCCTTTGTCTGGGTAAACATATAGATGGCCTTTATCTACAGGCTGATCTGATCGGATCTGCATCCAATCTATATGTATGGGGCTCTGTCTGGTTTCGTTTTCCCTGAAACTGCCTTCCAGAACCTACTGTGGGCTGAATCCACAAAAGCTGTCTGGGGACTGCAGGAACCAATTTAAAGTGTCCCAAAAGCTGGTCACGGGGTCTGGCGGCCATTTTGTGTGTCCCTTTTTCTGAGCTTCTTTTAAAACAGTCTTTAAAAGTTAAGGGGGGAAAAATTGGGTGAGTAGCGCCACCTGTTAGCGCCTAAAGAGGCAGTCAGTGGCTGTAGCGCCACTGGCTGCACCTCCCGCGATATTCAGCAGGGGCGCTAATGGTGGCGTTAGACAGTTGCGCTGCACCGCCACCGATGACGTCATCGGTGTGCACAGCACCCCATTCGTGCCCCAGTTGCGATATTTGGTTGCGAACACCGCAGTTGCGCCGTTCGCTACCCGTGCCCGGTTCACAGGGCCTTACTGTGCCGGCAGAGGCGCAAGATAAGGTGGAGGTGCGGGGCGGCCGCTTTTTCGGCAGCCGCCTGGTAGCACCTCCGTCCCCGGCCTCCTGGTCCCCCCCCCATTGCCGGCTGTTTCCCGAGAGCCCGGCACGTCTCCTTGGTGCCGGGCTCTTTTGCCGGCACTCGCGATCGGGGCTCACGCTGTTGCAGGCCCCTCCCCCTTAACAGTGGGAGGAAGGCCTGCAGTGCCACAGCGTGCCGTGCTGCGGCACGTAGCACTGCGAAATTGACTTTCAGCGCCCTAAGAGGGATGCGGAGCGCCTCGAGCCGCGCCCCGTCTCCCTCTAGGGGCACTTCAACTGAATTTGCGGCGATCGCGGCGCAAATTCCAGCGCCCAGGCAAACTTTGCGACGCTTGGGTGCCTCAGGCCAATTTCTAGGCCAAGGCCTTTTCTGCCAATAGACCCTTATAGGACAATGTTCAATTTTGCAAATTCTACAGTCCTGAACACAAGAGCTCATCAAACTACACAGAAAGTCAGTGTTTGATAACGTCACAGAGCTGTCAAATGGTGACATTTCTTCTTTCAAATAGTTTTGACAGATGGCACGTCAGACGTTGACGTGCTCTGTCAGTGACTTCCCCCTAATTGGCCTGCTGAGCCTGCAGGGCGGGCTTAACAAGGTCAATTAGGGGAAAATCCCGCTGGTAGGCCAGAGGCTGATGGAGGCGGGACTGAGACTGAACAAGCAGCAGTCCCGCCTCCAGCACGTCTCCATTCATAAAATCCAGCACATGGTTGCAGGGTGACCAAGGCTAGGAGCTGAATATCCAAGGATATTTGATATTTAGGAAGAACAGGCAAAAAGTAAAAGGAGGTGGGGTGGCGTTGTTAGTAAAGGATGAAAGCAGAGCAATAGTGAGAAAGGATATTGGCTCAGAAAATCAAGATGTAGAATCAAAAGAAAATGCTGGAAGCACTCAGCAGGCCAGGCAGCAACCATGGAGAGAGAAACAGGGTTAATGGGCTCCATTTTGCCAGGCCCGAGGAGGAGCGTTTGGAGGCATGTAAGGTGTTAAATTTGCAAATAATGGCGGGCGGATCCGATCCCGCCTCCATCCTGCCTCTGAGCAATTTTCCCACATTCGTGATTTCAGACCCTGTTTCCATCTCGCCTCCAAGAGGCGGGATAGGCCCTTAAGGCCTTTAACAACCAGTTAATTGCCTCTATAATCCCATTTTGAGAGGCCTTTCTGAATTTAACACATTTCCCCCGTGCTGCACGCCTCTTATGGAACACGCCAGTTAATCCTGGCGGCCTCACAAGTGGATTGCTTACTAACAGCTGCAGCTCCACCATTAAAAAGGAGTTTTCAGCAATGATCATTTGCAGGTGCCAGAACTTTGTTGTCTCAGGTCTGGGGGAACTTTTAGCAGGCCTACTCATTGTTGTGGAAGTTTGGAGCCTGACACCCATCTCCAGTGTGACCTCCTGGGAAATGCCCTCTCCCCACCTTGACTGAGCGCTTCCTTAACCCATCCTTTCCACCGAGGTTACCATCCTTTCCATGGTGATGCGTTCATGCGCCAATGCCTCCACAAAGGCTCTGCTCATGTTCGCGATGGACTCCTCCATTCGCTCCACACTCGCAGCGATCCTGGAGACAAAACCTGCCAGAGACTCTTGCACCTGTCCCTGGAGTTCCAGCACCACTCTCCTTCTGGATGGACCCGGAGGCACAGCCGAGCTGGCAGAGCCCTGCACCCTCCGACGAGGATTCTCCACTGCTGTCGCTGTCTCCACCATCTGCTGATGCTCACTTGTGATCTGTGATATAACCAGGTGACAACACTACTCTATCTCGCAAAGGTCCCACCGAGGTGTGAGTGCCTGTGCTGGTGCTGGGTGCGCTGAATCCTGCTGACGCTGCACCCTCAGAGGTTTCAGCTTCCTCTGAGGAGTCTTCAGGCTCAGGCTGTTCCTCCTGGAGAGTGGGGATGGGGCCTCTCGATGGTCCTGTGGGGGAGTAATAGAAAAAGTTAGAGATGTGAGATAAAGGTTGCATGAACATTGAATTGTGCAGATAATCATAAGTCAATCTGTTGGAGCATCAGAATCATTATCAGTCACTCATGCAATGTCAATGAGAGAGATGCAAAACTATTCTGTCACCAGCTTGCTGTGATGCGCCCATCTGTCCGTCCTCCACTTGCACATCGTCCTCCACTCCCACGATCTCCAGGGCCGCCTCCTCTGCATTGGTGAGCTGGGCTATTGCGGGTGGCCCTCCTCCTGTCCTCGCCCTCTCCCTCTTACTGTGGGCTCTCTTTTCCTGCAATGAGGGACACAAGTGGAGTTTGAGGGAGAATGAAGGAGTGCGTGTGGAGAATCCATAGCATAGATGCTTAGAAGACAAAGATGGAGTGAGGTGCCAAGAACAAGGGCACTCCCTGAGTGTTGTAAGTTGTTGTCATTGCATCACAGTGATAGGGAGTGTGAGGGCTGCATAATCAAATAGCTAAGTGAATGTGAACATAGAGAGAGAGGGAATGGGTAAGGGTGCAGGGATGTACAGGTGAAGTGGGATGTGGAGAAGGAGGTTGACAAAGTAGAGTGCTAGTGATGAGAGGCGATGGGGATCAGATTGAGGGTGATGGGAATGTAATACTCACTTTTCCTGTGTGGAGAAGGCCATGAAACCTCTTTCTGCACTGCAGCCAGGTTCTGCTGCACATAGAAATAGCATTGACCTTCTGTGTCACTTGCAGCCACACAGCTTTAGTCTGTTGTGGAGGCTTTTTCCTCCCTGAGGAAGGAAAGAGTGTTAGATCCATGGTTCAGTGGATAAATAATCACACAATTGCTGTACATAAACAAACAAGAGGTCTTTACTGGAGGAGAGTCATCTCTAGACTGGGGTACAGAGGCATGCGCACAGCTTATATACCGGTGTGGCGTACCGACCACAGAAAGGACACAATCCGCTTTTCGGTCCGTAGACTATAAATCAGGCGTCATGCCTTTAAGAAGGATCACACCTTTAAGAAACTCGATCTGCAACATAGTTAAGCCCAGAGCGGGGGAGGAGCAGTCGAAGCTGTGGACTGATGAAAGGCAGTCGGACTTGGTGTAGGCTCTGACGCCATTTTGTGTTCAACATGCAGTCTCAAGAATTAAACCTTTTCTGTTGAGCCTCTCCGAGTTCAGTATTTTTTGCTAGGAGTACGTAGACTCCTACACCGGTGTGGTTACTGCCGGTACTACAGTATACAGGAGCTGTAAAAAGTAGTTCTGACTTAAAGCACATACACTACAATTCCTCCCTTTTTAGATTAAGAATACCCCCTTAATATTCAAATAACAATTACATTTTTACATGTACATTTAATAACAAAAGTCCATTTATAGATTCAGTCTTTGGGGCGGCTTCCTGACCCTTTCGGGATAGCGCCTTTCCGGAGGTTCTTGTTCTTGGTGCAGAGGCGACTCTGACCCCTTTTCATTGGGTAGTTCATCAGGTTCCACTGCTACTGGGTCTGAAGTAGATGCTACCGGTATGTCAGGTTCATCCCCAGGTACTCGAGACATGGGGTTGACACCTTCCTGTGACACTAAGATCTGATCGACGTGGTGTCTCACAATGTTCTCCCCGACATCCACTGTGTACATTAATGGCCCCTGCCTTGTACATATCGTTCCGGGTTGCCACTTCTCTGTTCGATAGTCACGGGCCAAGACTGGTTGCCCTACATTGAAGCTCCTTGTCGGCTTCTCGTTGATGTGCTGGAATTGTTTGTCCTCAACATTTCTTTGCACATTTGGTCTGAGCAAGTCCAGACGAGACCTCAACCTTCGGTTAAAGAACATCATGGCTGGGGTCTGGTTGGTAATTGCATGTGTCGCGTTTCGGTAGGCTAATAAGAAATTGTCCATCTTATGCTGTAGTGGAATTTCCTCGTCGCACATGGTCTTTATCGCCTTCTTAAAGGTTTGTACGAACCTCTCAGCCAATCCATTGGTGGCTGGATGATATGGGGCTTACCCCATTCCTTTTCATGAATTTTTGGAACTCGTCGGACACAAACTGTGGTCCATTATCAGAGCAGATCTGCTCTGGCAAACCGTTTCTGGCAAATATGGTCTGAAGGACTGCAATCGTTTTCTTTGTACTGGTTGAAGACATCTTTATCACCTCAGGCCACTTTGAATGAGCATCCACTGCTATTAAGAACATTGAGTCCATGAATGGACCAGCAAAATCAATGTGCACCCGTTGCCATGGAAAGGAGGGCCACTCCCATGGGTGTGGAGGGGCATGTGGTGGTGCATTTTGGACCTTCTGGCATCCTAAGCAGCTCTTAGTTAGGTCTTCGATTTGTTGATCGATTCCCGGCCACCACACATAAGCCCTAGCCAGGCTTTTCATTTTCACTCCCCCCAGATGACCTTCATGTAGCTCCTTTAGCACTCTCTCCCTTAACTTGGGTGGAATCACCACTCTGGATCCACACATCACTGTCCCCTGGCATACTGACAGCTGTTCTCTTCTGGATGAGAATGCTGGCAACAGTGAGTCGCCATGTGTTGGCCATCCCCGCACCGTCAATTCATATACCCGTGACAGCGTCGGATCATTGCAGGTCTCCTTCTCTATATCCGCATTTGTTACTGGCAATCGTTCAATTATCGACGAATAAAATATCTCGATAGGGTCCACTGCTGGTGCTTCCTCCACCATAGGCAGTGGCAGGCGCGATAGCCCATCAGCGTTCCCATGCTGTTTCGTGCCTTTATATTCTATTTCATATTGATTTGCCCCTAGAAACAGGGACCATCTTTGTAACCGCTGTGCAGTCATCACTGGAACGCCCTTCTTAGGATTAAAGATGGAGACAAGTGGTTGGTGGTCAGTCAGCAAGTTGAACTTCTGCCCATGCAGATAATGGTTGAACTTTTTTACTCCCCATACTAGGCTGAGGGCCTCCCTGTCAATCTGGGTGTAGTTGCGCTCGGCTGAGGTTAGTGACCGAGACGCAAAGGCCACTGGCCTCTCCAACCCGTCTGGGAATTTGTGCGACAGCACCGCTCCAATGCCGTAGGGTGATGCATCACATGCCAAACGAATTGGTAGTGCTGGGTTGAAATGGGCCAACACTTCTTTTGATGTGATCAATTCTTTACACTTCTGGAAAGCTCGTCTACGTTCATCATCCCACTTCCATGGTGCCCCTGTTTGCAGTAGGGTGTTCAGCGGGTGTAGTACCGTAGACAAATTTGGTAAGAACTTGTGGTAATAGTTTACCAGCCCGAGGAACGACCTCAGTTGTGACACATTTTCCGGTGCTGGAGCCTTGACTACTGCCTCAATCTTGTCAGGGGACTTATGTAACCCCTCTTCATCGATGACGTGGCCGCAATACGAGATCTGTTTCTGGAAAAACTCGCACTTGTGGCGATTAGCTCATAGCCCATATTCCTTTAATCTGGCGAGCACCTTCTCCAAGTTAGCGAGGTGATCACCGTCATTTTGGCCCGTGACCAAGATGTCGTCCAAATAACACTGGGTCCCTGGAATCCCTTGTAGGACCTGATCCATCACCCTTTGTCAGATAGCCGGAGCCGAGGCTACTCCAAACACCAGCCGGTTGTATTGATAGAGACCTTTATGGGTGTTGATCGTAAGGTAATGTTTCGAAGCTTCTTCTACCTCCATTTGCAAGTACGCCTGGGCTAGATCAATTTTGGTGAAGCGTTTACCACCAGATAGCGAGGCGAAAATATCCTCAATTCGTGGAAGCGGATATTGCACCGTGTGAAGGACTGGGTTCACTGTCACCTTAAAATCCCCACAGATGCGGACCTTCTTTGGTTCCCCAGGCGTATTACTCAACGACCTCTTCATTACAGGGATGATGGGTGTAGCCCACTCGCTCCAGTCCACTTTGGACAGTGCTCCTGAACGTTCCAACCCTTCCAGCTCTGCTTCAACCGCTGGTCTGATCGCATAAGGCACTGGTCTGGCCTTCAGAAATTTTGGGCTTGCATTATCCTGTATTTTAATTGTTGCTGTTATTCCTTTTAGTGTTCCTAGTCCCTCCTGGAACACTTCTTTTGCGTCAGTTAGCATTTTTGACAGTCGTCCAGGTGTGACGTCGTCACCCTTTTTGGCCTCCACCTTCAGTGCCTGTATGGAATGCCAATCTAAATGTATCTTCCGATCCACTCACATCCTAGCAGTGGTGGTCCTCCATTTGGCAATACTTATATATCCATTTTAGGTATTTCCTGACCTTTATATGTCACTTTCACCCTTATTTTTCCTTTGGGGTAGACTTTTTGCCCCGTATATGTCTTCAAGACAATCTTTGTAGCTTTCAAGGGTATGTGTGAGAATAGCCGCTTGTAGTCTCTTTGATTTATGACTGTTAGAGCTGACCCTGTCTCCAATTCCATTTCTACTTGGACTCCGTCTACCTTGAGTGTAACCCAGATAGTCTGGTGATCCTCTATTTCGGTTACATTATGTAGTTTCAGACAACCCAGCTCTTTGCTTCCGGAGTCTGTGTCACTTTTCTGTTCGTCTGAACCACTGTCCATCACCTGGTGTACCTTTTTGTACTTCTCCTGTGGAGATTTCTTACTGTTGGTTTTCTTCCCAGACCTGCAGACTCTTGCTATGTGTCCTGCTTTCCCACACTGTCTGCACACTTGGTCCTTGAACCAACAATCTTTCTGGTCATGTGTTGTTCTGCCGCAGCGATAGCACTTCCCTGTTCCATAGGACATTTCATTGGTGCCATATTCTTGCGGTCTCCGTTGTATCTCTGCAGCGCCTCTTGCGGCTGCTTCGTGTGATACTGCCATATTGAAAGCTTTGTCCAGCGTAAGGTCCTTTTCTGATAGAAGCCGTTTCTGGGTTCCTTCACTTTGTAGCCCACACACAAGCTTGTCCCTTAACGTGTCTGCTAGTCCTGCTCCAAACTGGCAGTATTTCGATAGCTTGCACAGTTCCGTTAGATACTCAGCATTGCTTTCGTCTTTGTGTTGGTTCCTTTTATGGAACTTAAATCGTTCTGCTATCAGCAGCGGTGTGGGGCTTAAGTGGTCCTGTAGGATTTCTACTATGCTTCCAAAATCCTTGTTTACCGGCTTCTCTGGGGTTATTAGATTTCGCAGTAACCCATACGTTTTTGCACCCATGGAATTTAACAGAACCAGTGCTTTATTAGCATCTGGCACTTCATTCGCCCTGCAGTACACCTCAATACGTTCCACATATGTCACCCAATCTTCGACTTCATTGTCGAACGTAGAGATACTGCCACTCTTCGGCATCCTTGGTTGTGCGTTAACTATCACCAATGGCGCCTCCCGCGCTTCCCCTTCTTCTCCGCTGGCACAAAATGGCGTCTCCCGCACTTTCCTTCCTTCCCGTGCTCGCCCGTCTTCTCCGCTGCGGCTTCGCAAAATGGCGTCTCCCGCGCTCTTCCTTCTTCCCCGCGGCTCAATGGCGCCTCCCGCGCTCTCCCTGCTTCTCCGTGGCTCAATGGCGTCTCCCCTTGCTTCGCCCCGCAGACCCTGATCAGCCCGTGATCCCTGGCTGTGCTCTGCGCGTTCTTCTCTTGATATTTGTCAATGCCGCTCAGTCTATAACCCGGCTGTTTCTTACCCTCTCTCTCTCCGGTTTGCAGAATTTTTTTTTTTCTCGACGCCGCTCGGTGATCAATCCCCGGCTGCGCCCTGCTTTCTTCACCCTCTTTCTTACCCCGTCGACGCTGCCCGGCTCTCTCTCTCTGCCGTCGGTCGGCTCCAGCCGCCGCTGCTCGGGAAGGGTCTGCTCTGGACCTGTCGTCGGTCTCTTACTGCTCGTTGTGGCTGGGGAACCAAGCCCGGCTCTCCACAGCCTCCCCAGCGAAGTTGGATCTCTGCCTGACTGCTGGGCGGTTGCTCGCGGTCGACGCCCGTGTTCCTGGACTCGACTATTTTTTCTTTTTTTTTTGTTGCAGGTAGATTCGCATCCCATTCTCGTCGCCACTGTTAGATCCGTGGTTCAGTGGATAAATAATCACATGGATGCTGTACATAAACAAACAACAGGTCTTTACTGGAGGAGGGTCATCTCAAGACTGGGGTACAGAGGTATGCGCACAGCTTATACACCGGTGTGGTTACTGCCGGTACTACAGTATACAGGAGCTGTAAAAAGTAGTTCTGACTTAAAGCACATACACTACAAAGAGCACCTCCTTATTTGCTCTTGCTCCCTCCAGCAGAACTTGGAGGGCGGCCTCATCAAATCTGGGTGCACACTTTGGTCTAGTGCTGGACATACTTGCAGAAGGAATCCCTCAGAAGAATGATCATAAAGTTGTAAGGCTGAAAAAGAAGCAAGGTTGCTTGCAGGCCTTAAATCCAGCTGCATAGATGACATCATCGGAGGCGAGTTTCTGTATGAAAAGACTCATTGGGCCAGGGCTTTCCACACGCTGGAAATCAAGTGCCCAATTAGGGAAAATCGGCCAATGGTCACGAATCACATCGGAGGCAGGATTGGGAACTGCCGACCACCTGACACGCAATCAGCCCAACCCCATTGGCAAAATCCAGTCCAACGTTTCAGGTCTGTGACCCTTCATTAGAACTGGAAAAGGTTAGAGATGCAACAGATTTTAAGCAGGTGCAGAGACAGGGAAAGTGGGGGACCACTCCCTCCGCAACACCGTGGCTCACCCTTCAATCACCCCCAACAGCCCTTTCCCTTCACCCGGCACCTTCCCATGCAAGCGCAGGAGATGCAACACCTGCCCTTTTACCTCCTCCCTTCCCACTGTCCAGGTCCCCAAACATCCCTTCCAGGTGAAACAGTGATTTACTTGTACTTCTTGCAATTTAGTACACTGTATTCGCTGCTCACGATGTGGTCTCCTCTACATTGGGGAGACCAAACGCAGATTGGGCGACCGCTTTGCAGAACACCTCCGTTTAGTCTGTAAGAGTGACTCCAAGCTTCCAATCGCCTGTCACCTTAACTCTCTGCTCCACTCCCACTCTGATCTCTCTGTCCTCGGCCTCTTACACTGTTCCAATGAAGCTCAACGTAAGCTCGAAGAACAGCACCTCATCTTTCGATTAGGCGCTTTACAGCCTTCTGGACTCAACATTGAGTTCAACAATTTCAGGCTATAACCACTGCCCCCATTTTTCAGGTGGTGTTGATGATTCTGCCATCCCCATTTGCAACATTTAGGGGGAAAAATTCAGTATCGCCCCGTTTGGGGCGCCATTATCGGCCGTGCACGAAGTTTAACGCCTGGTGCTAATTATCGCCTCTGACAGCAAACGTGGCTTTTATTGCCCCTGGAGGTGATTGGAGCACTAAATCAAGCACTTCACACCTGTCTTAAGGCGCAAAGACCGAGGAGTGAGGCGCTACCTCAGAGCGCTGGCGAAGCAAGGAAGGGCAAATCAAAATAAACCTGCAAAGTGCTGCTCGGTACTCAAAACTCCTTCACACAGCATTGAATCTCTCCAGAAGACTCTCTCGCTCTCTCTCAGAATGCGTGGTGCAAAAATGTCACCGACAAAAAAAGGCAGGAAGCGGTCGCGTTTAAATAGCGCTCCCCTAGTCACTTTCTTACAGCATAACGCTCCCCTCAACATGTCGTTGCTAGCGGCAGGCGGTGTGCCACTCAATATCCGGTCCGGGGCGCTAACGGGGCATTGCGCACTCGATTGACATCACAATCTGCCGGTGCAGGAGATCGTGGCGGTATTGTTTAGCGCTGCCGCAATATGCCTAGTTAATTTCACGAGCGGCGCAAACATCGCCGCGCCCAGGCGCTAGTTGCTTTGCGCCCCATGAGCGCCCTCTTAAGCACTAACGGGAGGCACAAACAACTGAATCTTCCCCCTAATCTCTCATGTCTCCTACCCTAGCACAGACTGTTCCTTCAACTCCTTCCTCCCCCCCCCCTTTCACTGTCTCTGCACCTGCTTAAAATCTGTTACATCTCTAAACTTTTCCAGTTCTGATAAAGGATCACAGACCTGAAACGTTAACTCTGTTTCTCTCTCCATGGATGTTGCCTCTGGCCTGCTGAGTGCTTCTAGCATTTTCTGTTGTTATTTCAGATTTCCAGCATTTGCAGAATTTTGCCATTGTAAAGATGTAGGCCTAGAAATTCAGTTGGCGCCGCGCCAGGGCTTTAGCGCCGGAAAGTTAGCGCCGGCGCTAAGTGCCCCTGCGCGCGCCAAAAATTCAGTAGCGCCGCGCCCAAACGGCTGCCGGCGCTACTGAAGGGTGTTTGCGCCTGAAAATGGGCGCTACCTGCCGCTTTGCGGCGCTATTCCGGCGCTGCGGCGCCCGATGCGGTGCGGCAGGCTCGGGAAGTGCAGGCCTCCTCCTTCAGTTAAGGAGGAGCTGCCTGCACCCGCCCGCTGGCCGGTAAACTCATCAGAAAAATGAGCCCGGCACCTCGGGGAAGTGCCGGGCTCGCAGCCCGGAAGCATCTGTTCCGCGGGGGGGGGGTGGAGGAGTCCGGGGAGGGAGGTGCGGGCAGGCGGCCGGCGGGAAAGCGGCCGGCCGCCGCGCGACCTTAAGGCGCAGGCGCTAACTGATGTAAGACTCTGTTGCCAGAGTCTTAGTTGCGGCTGCCACGGGCGAGGCGGCCGCAACTGAATTTCGGCGCTGGGGCCCGTCGGCATGGCAACCGGGACGCTGCGCACACCGATGACATCATCGGTGCTGGCGCAGCGCAACCGGTCTACCGCCGATTCTAGGGCCCCAGGGAATTTCTAAACTGGCCATAACTCCGGCGCTAGGCCCTCTAGCTCCTCAAATGCGGCGCTAAGGCTACTCAATTTCTAGGCCGTAGAGTCAGTCTGGGTGGAGCTAAGAAGTATTAAGGCGGCAAAAAACATTGGTTGGAGTTGTCTATAGGCCTCCAAACAGTAGTGGTAATGTAGGGGATGGCATCAAACAGGAAATTAGAGATGCATGTAATAAGGGTACTACAGTAATCACGGGTGACTTTAATCTACATATAGACTGGCCAAACCAAATTGGCAATAATACTGTGGAGGATGAATTCCTGGAGTGTATACGAGATGGCTTTTTAGACCAGTACATTGAGGAGCCAACTAGGGAACAGGCTATCCTAGATTGGGTATTGTGCAATGAGAAGGGGTTAATTAATAATCTTGTTGTGTGGGGTCTGATGCGCTATCAATTACTCATAAAAGACTGAGAGTTAAGAGAGTAACTAAAGGCTTTTATTAACAAAAGAATGAAGGTCTGCCTCGAGTGGTCGACCGGCCCAGAAATACAAAGGGCTGGGGAGCAGTCACCTTTATACTAGGACTTGTGGGAGGAGTCAGCCGAGGCATGTCCAGGCATGCACACAGTGGAATACAAACAGTGGTTTACCACATTCACCCCTTGTTTAAAATTGAGTCCGGCGGGGTGAAGTGTATTAAAAGTTAATGTATTGGAGTCTCTCCGGAGGTCTTGTCTGCCGCTGTGATCGGCGTGGCGACGGCAGGGGTAGTGGAGCTTCCGGCGTCGAGTCCTGCGTAGGCTGTGGCACAGGCGTGTCGTCCTCGTAGATGTCGAGCGGGTCGCGGGGCCCAGGCCTGCCGTCTGCTGGGGCTGGATATCGGATCGTGGGGTGGGTGGTAGTGAGTAGTGGGTTACTGCGGCCCCCGAGGGTGCAAGGTCTCTTATGGAGGCTGTGTCCTCCCGCCCGTCCGGGTATGCAATGTAAGCATACTGGGGGTTGGCGTGGAGGAGGTCGACCCTCTCGACCAGGGGGTCCGTTTTATGGGTCCTCACGTGCCTTCTCAGTAGGACCGGCCCTGGGGACGTCAGCCATGGCGGTAGCGATGTCCCCGATGTGGACTTCCTTGGGAAGACAAACATTTTCTCATGAGGGGTGGCGTTAGTGGCAGTGCAGAGCAGTGACCGAATAGAGTGGAGCGCATCGGGGAGCACATCCTGCCAGCGGGAGGTTGGAAGGCCCCTAGACTTTAAGGCTAGCAGGGCGGCTTTCCAAACTGTCGCATTTTCTCTTTCCACCTGTCCGTTCCCCCGGGGGTTGTAACTGGTGGTCCTGCTTGTGGCAATACCCCTAGTTAGCAGGTACTGACGGAGTTCGTCGCTCATAAACAATGAGCCCCGGTCGCTATGGATATAGCTGGGGAAACCGAACAGGGTGAAGAGGTCGTTCAGACATTTAATGACCGTGGCACTGGTCATGTCCAGGCAGGGGATGGCGAACGGGAAACGGGAGTACTCATCAATAATATTGAGGAAGTACACATTGCGGTCGGAGGAGGGGAGAGGCCCTTTAAAATCAACGCTCAGGCGCTCGAAGGGGCGAGTGGCTTTTATCAGGTGGGCCCTGTCTGGTCTATAAAAGTGTGGTTTGCACTCAGCGCAGACTTGGCAGTTCCTGGTCATGGTCCTGACCTCCTCAATAGAGTAAGGCAGGTTGCGGGCCTTGATGAAGTGGAAGAACCTGGTGACCCCTGGGTGGCAGAGGTCATTGTGGAGGGCCCGCAGTCTATCGATCTGCGCGCTGGCGCAGGTGCCACGCGATAGCGCATCCGGGGGTTCATTGAGCTTCCCGGGCCGGTACAAGATCTCGTAATTGTAGGTGGAAAGTTCGATTCTCCACCTCAAGATCTTGTCATTTTTGATTTTGCCCCTCTGCTTGTTGTTAAACATGAAAGCAACTGAACGTTGGTCAGTGAGCAGGGTAAATCGTTTTCCGGCCAGGTAGTGCCTCCAATGACGCACAGCCTCCACAATCGCCTGGGCCTCCTTCTCAACAGCGGAGTGTCTGGTCTCCGGGCCTTGGAGGGTTCATGAAAAGAAGGCCACGGGTCTCCCCGCCTGATTGAGGGTAGCGGCCAGGGCAAAGTCGGACGCGTCGCTTTCCACCTGGAAGGGGATGGATTCGTCCACTGCGTGCATGGTGGCTTTGGCAATGTCTTCCTTGATACGGTGGAAGGCTAAGCGGGCCTCTGCCGTCAAGGGAAAAGAGGTGGACTTGATCAGCGGATGGGCCTTGTCCGCATAGTAGGGGACCCACTGGGTATAATAGGAGAAAAACCCTAGGCACCTCTTCAGGGCCTTGAGGCAGTGGGGCAGTGGGAGTTCCATAAGGGGACGCATCCGGTCGAGGTCGGGGCCGATGACTCTGTGTTCCACAACACAGCCAAGGATGGCGAGGCGGTTTGTGCGGAATATGCACTTCTCCTTGTTATATGTCAGGTTCAGGAGTTGGGCGGTGCGGAGGAATTTTTCGAGGTTTGCGTCATGGTCCTGCAAGTCACGGCCGCAGATGGTCACATTGTCCAGATATGGGAAAGTGGCCTGCAACGCATTTTGATCTACCATCCGGTCCATCTCCCTTTGGAAGACGGAGACCCCGTTGGTGACGCCAAAGGGAACCCTAAGGAAGTGGTAGAGGCGGCCGTTTGCCTCAAAGGCAGTATACTGGCGGTCCTCAGGGCGGATAGGGAGCTGGTGGTACGCTGATTTCAGGTCAATGGTCGAGAAGACGCGGTACTGCGTGATCTGGTTGACCATATCAGCTATGCGGGGGAGTGGGTAGGCATCCAGCAGGGTGTAGCGATTTATTGTCTGGCTGTAGTCGATGACCAGGCGTTGCTTCTCGCCGGTCTTAACGACCACAACCTGGGCTCGCCAGGGGCTGGTGCTGCCTGTGATGAAATATTCCATTCATCACTGCCTGTGACTGTGGTCTGTTTCAGTGTCATTTCCCTTCCCCCAGTCCTCATTGTATTGTTTATTGGAATGTGCTGGAATGTGCTGTGTGTAGGGCTCCGCCCATACCTGGCCCCCTTTTGTAAGCTAGCTCAGTCTGGCCTCAGTCTCCAGAAGGAAGATACCTCTCTCTCTTACGTGTTACTTTCTAAGTTAATAAAAGCCTTGTTTTGTTTCGCTAACATCGAGTCTCGGAATTATTGAGGCACATCAATTTTATTAACTTATTTTCCAACACTATGGATCAACTCCTGAAACCCGAACGTTTGGATTTGGATCAAGATGCTCCGGACGCATCAGCATGCTTCGGACACTGGTTTGAGTGTATGGAATTCTTCCTGGACAATTCCGCAGCCGTCAAAGACGCTACGGACGCTGCGAGGATGAGACTCGGAATTCTGCGGAATTGGGTAAGCCACCGGGTTTACCCCCTCATCCAAGACGCCGATACGTACCTGGCCGCCTGCAACATCTTAAAGGCGCATTACCAGCAGCCTACGAATGAGGTGTATGCTAGGCATCTGCTCGCTACTCGTGCACAGCGACCTGGGGAATCGGTGGAGGAGTTCCTAAGCACCCTGAAAATGCTTGGCAAAGACTGCAAGTGCTGAGATGTAAAAGCCGCAGTGTACACTGACGAGCTTGTTCACGATGCCTTTATCACAGGCCTCAGCTCCACTTACATCCGGCAAAGACTGCTGGAAAAAACGGGGTTGGACCTGAAACAGGCTGCGGACACTGCGCGATCCCTGGATGTGGCCCAGAGAAACTCGGACGCCTACTCTGGCCAATAGCGACCAAAGGCAGGAGGTACAGCTGGGAGGACAGGCAGTTTATCGCGACCGAGGTAGACAGGCTCCTGAAAGAGCGCATTATTGAACGCAGCAACAGCCCGTGGCACGCCCAAGTGGTAGTGGTAAGGGGTAGCGAGAAGAAACGGATGGTGATCGACTATAGTCAAATGATCAACAGGTACACCCAACTAGACGCCTACCCGCTACCCCGCATATCAGAAATGGTGAACCAAATCGCCCAATACCGGGTGTTCTCCACCATCGACCTCAAGTCAGCGTACCACCAGCTCCCTATCAGACCTGCGGACCGCCCGTACACCGCCTTCGAGGCGAACGGACGCCTCTACCAATTCCTCAGAGTCCCCTTTGGGGTGACGAATGGGGTCTCGGTCTTTCAGAGGGAGGTGGACCGCATGGTCGATGACCACCACTTGCAGGCAACCTTCCCCTACCTCGACAATGTCACCATCTGCGGCCACAATCAGCAGGATCACGACTCGAACCTCGAGAGGTTCCTGGAAACCGCACAAAAACTCAACCTCACCTACAACGAGGACAAGTGCGTTTTCAACACCACACGCCTCTGCATACTAGGCAGCGTGGTGGAGAATGGGGAAATCGGACCAGACCCCGACCGATTGCGCCCCCTACGGGAGCTGCCCCTGCCCAACACTCCCAAAGCCCTGAAAAGGTGCCTGGGGTTATTTTCTTATTATTCCCAATGGGTCCCCAACTACACCGACAAAGCCCACCCCCTCTTGAAAGCATCCTCTTTTCCGCTCTCTGCTGAGGCCCACGTCGCCTTCAAAAGCATTAAGCAGGATATTGAGCGGGCCACGCTACAGGCAGTGGACGAGAACACTCCATTTCAAGTGGAAAGTGATGCGTCTGACTTCGCCTTGGCGGCCACCCTCAACCAGACGGGGCGGCCCGTAGCTTTCTTCTCGAGGACCCTCCAAGGGCCCGAGATCAGACACTCCTCCGTGGAAAAGGAGGCCCAAGCCATCGTGGGGGCAGTGTGCCACTGGCGCCACTACCTAGCCGGCAAACGCTTCACCCTACTTACCGACCAGCGGTCGGTAGCGTTTATGTTCAATAATAAACAGAGGGGGAAGATTAAAAATGATAAGATTCTTAGGTGGCGGATCGAGCTCTCCACCTTCGAGTACGACATCATTTACCGGCCAGGGGCCCTTAACGAATCCCCTGACGCCCTCTCACGAGGGATGTGTGCCAGCGCCACCGGGGATCGGCTACAGACCCTCCACAACGACCTCTGCCACCCAGGGGTCATGCGGCTGTTCCACTTCATAAAGTCCCGTAACTTACCCTACTCGATTGAGGAAGTTCGGTCTCTGACCAGGAACTGCTGCACTTGCGCTGAGTGCAAGCCTCGGTTCTACCGCCCAGATAGAGCCCACTTAATCAAAGCTACACGGCCCTTTGAGCGGCTCAGCTTAGATTTCAAGGGCCCCCTCCCATCCGTCGACCGCAATGTTTACTTCCTGAACATTGTGGACGAATACTCCCGGTTCCCATTCGCCTTCCCCTGCCCAGACATGACCAGCGCCACGGTCATTAAATG
Source organism: Somniosus microcephalus (assembly GCF_052327205.1). Classification (NCBI taxonomy): domain Eukaryota; kingdom Metazoa; phylum Chordata; class Chondrichthyes; order Squaliformes; family Somniosidae; genus Somniosus; species Somniosus microcephalus. The sequence goes on along the minus strand of NC_140996.1, from coordinate 101,146,539 downwards.
CCTCAACAGCCTGTTCTGCCTGTTCGGTATGCCGAGCTACATCCATACGGATAGGGGGGCGTCCTTCATGAGTGAAGAGCTACGCCAGTACATGCTGTCCAAGGGGATCGCCACGAGCCGTACCACCAGCTACAACCCCCGGGGTAACGGCCAATTGGAGTGAGAGAACGGGACAGTATGGAAAGCAGTCACTCTAGCTCTAAGGACCAAGGGCCTCCCTATCTCCCGCTGGCAGGAAGTCCTCTCGGATGTGCTTCATTCGATACGGTCGCTATTGTGTACAGCCACTAATGCCACGCCTCATGAACGAATGTTTATCTTTCCCCGGAAATCCACCTCAGGCGTATCCATGCCGTCATGGCTCTCCACCCCAGGTCCGGTACTCGTGCGAAGGCATGTGAGGGGCCACAAGACGGACCCTCTCGTGGAGCCAGTACACCTACTCCACGCCAACCCCCAATATGCATATGTCCGGCACGCCGACGGAAGGGAGGACACCGTGTCCATAAAAGACGTCGCCCCAGCCGGCATCGACAACAACCACGGCAATAGCAGCAACAACGATCACAGCAACTCTTACCCACCCACTACTCTTTCATCACCCCCGGAAGAACATCGACCAACGACACCCCCACCAACTACCCCTTCAACAACCCTGGTGGCACCCCCGGCAGAGACCCAGGAGGCTACCGGAGACACCCAGCCGACACCCGCGGCACCACAACAGCCACGTCGGCCGCAGAGGACTATTAAACCCCCGAACAGACTAAATCTATAGAAGGGGTGAATGTGATGAAATAGTCCATTCATCACTGCCTGTGACTGTGGTCGGTTTCAGTGTCATTTCCCTTCCCCCAGTCCTCATTGTATTGTTTATTGGAATGTGCTGGAATGTGCTGTGTGTAGGGCTCCGCCCATACCTGGCCCCCTTTTGTAAGCTAGCTCAGTCTGGCCTCAGTCTCCAGAAGGAAGATACCTCTCTCTCTTACGTGTTACTTTCTAAGTTAATAAAAGCCTTGTTTTGTTTCGCTAACATCGAGTCTCGGAATTATTGAGGCACATCACTGCCCTCAATAATCCCTTCCTTCAGGAGCCGCTCCACTTCGGTTTTAATGAAAACCCTGTCCCCGGCACTGTATCGCCTGCTCTTTGTGGCGATGGGCTTACAGTCGGGGGTGAGGTTAGCAAACAGTGCAGGGGGGGTGACTCTGAGTGTGGAGAGGTTGCACCTGGTGCGCGGCGGGCAATTTGGGAGCAGCTGGCTGCGGACTGTGAGTGGGGGTAGGGGTCCACCGTACGCCATCGTAACACTTTTAAGGTGGCACTGAAAATCTAACCCCAGCAGGACGGCAGCGCAGATGTCGGGCAGGACCAGAAGTTTAAAATGATCGTACACGGTCCCGTCTACTACGAGTGTCACTACGCAGTAGCCGCCGATGTCCGCCGACTGGGACTCGGAGGCCATAGAAATCCGCTGGTGCGCAGGCAGGACTGGGAGAGAGCAACGCCGCACTGTGTCGGGGTGGATGAAGCTCTCCGTGCTCCCAGAGTCAAAAAGGCAGATTGTATCGTGGCCATTTACCTTAATGTCCATTGTGGAACTGGCCAGCTGGTGCGGTCTCGCTTGGTCCAGTGTAACGGATGCCAGCGTAGGGGTCGGTGTGTCGCTGCGGGTATCAGATGAGGCGGTGTTGGGGGCCTGCTGCGTTCCGGCTGTCGTCCAAGATGGCGGCGTCCATGACCCCCATGTGGCTGGAGGCGTCCAAAATGGCTGCTGTACCGGTGGTTCGCACATGGCCGGGGAGGCCCAAGATGGCGGCCCGCATGGCCCACACGCGGCGCTGCTGGGGTTCGGGGTGGCTTTGGCCCTGCAGATGTTAGCGTAGTGTCCCTTCTTCCCGCAGCCCGAGCAGATCGCGTTTTTCGCCGGGCAGCGCGCTCTGGGGTGTTTTGCCTGGCCACAGAAGTAGCATTTCTGGCCTTGGGGCACTGCTGTCTGGCCTTGGGACACTGCTGCGGTAGTTGGGCCGTTGCTGGGGTGTGGCTGGGGTGGCACGGCGCTATGAGGCGGTCCTACCGTGTCCCAGGCCGTCATTCCACGCGGCGTCCATGGTGCAGAGGAGTAGGCATCCATGCCCCGGTAGGCTGTATCCAATGATAGTGCGAGTTCAGAGGCCTTGTTGAGGTCGAGGTCACTCTGCTCCAACAGTCGCTGTCGGGTGTAATTGGATCTGTGGCCCGCTACAAAAGCGTCCCGGATAAGTTCCTCTGTGCACACGGCGGCCTTTACATCCTTACAACCACAGGCCCGGCCAAGCACAGACAGTGCCTGAAGGTATTCCACGGTCGATTCCCCAGGTTGTTGTTTACGACTCCCTAGAAGGTGCCTGGCGTACACTTCGTTCACTGGGCGCGTGTACTGGTCCTTGAGGAGCTTGATAGCATCCATGTACGAGGTCGCGTCTTGGATGACCGAGTACACTCGGTGGTTCACTTTGGAGGTCAGGACATCCAGTTTGTCCTCGTCCGATTTGATTGCTGCGGAGGCGGTCAGGAATTTTTCAAAACACTTAAGCCAGTGAGTAAACTTGGTGGATGAGTCCGCCTCCCAATGATTTAAGTCCAGGCATGCTGGTGTGAGGATCTTCTCCATTATAAAAATTTTGTTAATAAAATTGATGCGCTATCAATTACTCATAAAAGACTGAGAGTTAAGAGAGTAACTAAAGGCTTTTATTAACAAAAGAATGAAGGTCTGCCTCGAGTGGTCGACCGGTCCAGAAATACAAAGGGCTGGGGAGCAGTCACCTTTATACTAGGACTTGTGGGAGGAGTCAGCCGAGGCATGTCCAGGCATGTACACAGTGGAATACAAACAGTGGTTTACCACAGGGTCCTTTAGGGAAGAGTGACCTTAACATGATAGAATTCTTCATTAAGATGGAAAGTGAAGTAGTCCAATCTGAAACTAGGTTCCTAAATCTAAACAAAGGAAGCTACGAAGGTATGAGGAGTGAGTTAGCTGTGATAGATTGGGGAGCTTCCTTAAAAGGCATGATAGGCAATAGCTAACATTTAAGGAACAAATGCATAAATAGCAACAGTTATACCTTCCTTTCTGGTGCAAAAACACAAAAGAAAAAGTGGCCCAACCATGGCTAACAAAATAAATTAAGGATAGTATTAGATCCAAAGAGGAGTCATATAAAGTTGCCAGAAAAAGTAATAAGCCCGAGGATTGGAAGCAGTTTGGAATTCAGCAAAAAAAGACCAAGAGATTGATTAAGAGGGGAAAAATAGAGTATGAGAGTAAACTTGCAAGGGACATAAAAAGCAGACTGCAAAAGCTTCGACAAGTATGTAAAAGGAAAAAGATTAGTGAAGACAAATATAGGTCCCTTACAGTCAGAAACGGGAGAATTTATAATGGAGAACAAGGAAATGACACAGCAATTAAACAAATACTTTTGTGCCGTCTTCACGGAAGAGGACACAAATAACTTTACAGAAATGCTAGGGAACCAAGGGTCTAGTGAGAAGGAGGAATTAAAGGAAATTAGTATTCGTAAAAAAATAGTGCTGGAGAAATTAATGGGACTGAAAGCTGATAAATCCCCAGGGCCTGATAATTTTCATCCCAGAGTACTAAAAGAGGTAGCCATGGAAATAGTGGATGCATTGGTTGTCATCTTCCAAAATTCTATAGATTATGGAACAGTTCCTGCAGATGGGAGGATGGCAAATGTAACCCCACTATTAAAAAAAGAGGGAGAGAGAAAACAGGGAACTACAGACCAGTTAGCCTAACATCAGTAGTAGGTCTATTATAAAGGATGTGATAACAGGACACTTAGAAAATATCAACGAGATTAGACAAAGTCAACATGGATTTATGAAAGGGAAATCGTGTTTGACAAACCTACTGGAGTTTTTTGAGGATGTAACTGGTAGAAAAGATAAGGGAGAACCAGTGGATGTGGTGTATTTGGATTTTCAGAAGGCCTTTGATAAAGTCCCACATAAGAGTAAATGTGTGCAAAATTAAAGCACATGGGATTGGGGGTAATATACTGGCATGGATTGAAAATTGGTTAACAGACAGGAAACAGAGAGTAGGAATAAATGGGTCTTTTTCGGGGTTGCAGGCGATAACTAGTGGGGTACCGCAGGGATCAGTGCTTGGGCCCCGGCTATTCACAATATATATCAATGATTTGGACGAGTGAACCAAATGTAATATTTCTAAGTTTGCTGATGACATAAAACTAGGTGGGATTGTGAGTTGTGAGGAGGATGCAACGAGGTTTCAAGGCAATTTAGACAAGTTGAGTGAGTGGGCAAATACATGGCAGATGCAGTATAACATGGATAAATGTGAAGTTATCCAGTTCGGTAGGAAAAACAGAAAGACAGAGTATTATTTAAATGGTGATAGATTGGGAAATGTTGATGTACAAAGGGCCTGGGTGTCCTTGTACACCAGTCACTGAAAGCAAACATGCAGGTGCAGCAAACAGTTAGGAAGGCAAATGGTATGATAGCAAAATACTGCAGATGCTGGAAATCCGAAATAACAACTGAAAATGCTGGAAAAACTCAGCAGGTCAGGCAACATCCGTGGAGAGAAATTTGAGTTGACGTTTCGGGTCGAAACCCTTCTTCAAAACTGGAAAGAAAAGAAAATAGATCGAAGGCAAGACTGCGATCGAACAAAAGAAGAAAAAGAGACAATAAAAGGTATTCGAAGCCAGACGAGATGGTAATAGGCCCGTGGAGACAAAAGGCAGCTGAGATTAGGTGTGAAGTGTACTGGCAGGTAAGAGACAGCTGCCAGGTGAGAGAGAGAAACAAAAGGAACGTGGGGGGGGGGAAAGGAGGACCCAAAACAAAGGGGTGGAAAAAATTATAAGTAAAAAAGTAATAAGGGCCGAGGTTATGATCTGAAATTGTTGAACTCGATATTGAGTCCGGAAGGCTGCAAAGTGCCTAATCGGAAGATGAGTTGCTGTTCCTCGAGTTTACGTTGAGCTTCCGTGGAACAATACAAGAGGCCAAGGACGGTGAGGTCCGAGTGGGAATGGAGCGGTGAATTATAATGACAGGTGACCGGAAGCTCGGGGTCACCCTTACGGACTGAACGGAGGTGTTCCGCAAAGCGGTCACCCAATCTGCGTTTGGTCTCCCCAATGTAGAGCAGACCACATCGTGAGCAGCGAATACAGTATACTAGATTGCAAGAAGTACAAGTAAATCGCTGTTTACCTGGAAGGGGTGTTTGGGGCCCTGGACAGTGGGAAGGGGGGAGGTATAGGGGCAGGTGTTACATCTCCTGCGCTTGCACGGGAAGGTGCCAGGCAAAGGGGAAGGGATGTTTGGGGTGATAGAGGAGTGGACTAGGGTGTCTCAGAGGGAGCGGTCCCTATGGAATGCTGAAAGGGGAGGGGAGGGGAAGATGTGTTTGGTGGTGGGATCACTTTGGAGGTAGCGGAAATGGCGGAGGATGATCCGTTGAATGTGGAGGCTGGTGGGGTGAAAGGGGACAAGGGGAACCCTATCATGGTTCCGGGAGGGAGGGGCAGGGGTGAGGGCAGGAGTGCGGGAGATAGAATGGACACGGTTGAGCGCCGTGTCGACCACGGTAGAGGGGAATCCTCGGTTGCGGAAAAAGGAAAACATGTCGGAAGCACTGGTGTGGTATGTTGGCCTTCATTGCAAGAGGATTTGAGTACAGGAGCAAGGATGTCTTACTACAGTTATACAGAGCCTTGGTGAGACCACACCTGGAGTACTGTGTGCAGTTTTGGTCTCCTTACCTAAGAAAGGATATATTTGCCATAGAGGGAGTGCAGCGAAGGTTCACCAGACTGATTCCTGAGATGGCAGGACTGTTGTATGAGGAGAGATTGGGTCAACTAGGCCAGTATTCACTAGAGCTTATAAGAATGAGAGGGGATCTCATTGAAACGTATAAAATTCTGACAGGGCTAGACAGACTGGATGCAGGGTGGATGTTTCCCCTGGCTGGTGGATCTAGAACGAGGGGTCACAGTCTCAGGATACGGGATAAGACATTTAGGACTGAGATGAGGAGAATTTTCTTCACTCAGAGGGTGGTGAACCTATGGAATTCTCTACCACAGAAGGCTGTGGAGGCCAAGTCACTGATTATATTTAAGAAGGAGATAAATAGATTTCTAGACATGAAAGGCATCAAGGGGTATGGGGAGAGAGCGGGAATATGATATTGAGATAGAGGATCAGCCATGATCATACTGAATGGCAGAGCTGGCTCGAAGTGCCGAATGGCCTACTCCTGCTTCTATTTTTCTATGTTTCTATCTGCCTTCTCAGGTGGACGTAAAATATTCCACGGTACTATTCAAAGAAGAATAGGAGGGCTTCCCTTGGTGTCCTGTCCAATATTTATCCCTCAACCAACACCGTCTAAATCGGACAATCTGGTTTTGTTCACATTTGCTGTGAGTAAATTGGCTGCTGCATTTCCTACTTTACCACAGTGACTTCACTTCAAAAGTGCTTAATTGGCTGTAAAGCACTTTGGGACATCCTGAGATTGTGAAAGGCGCTATATAAATGCAAGTTATTTCCTTTTTTTCTATTATCAGGGGTTAGCTCTGAATGGATGCCTTAAAACTCTACAATCTGAGAAGTATGTTGTTGTGGGGACCATGCTCCTGAAAGGGCAGAAACTAAACAACAAATAACTGAGTAAAGGGCTGAAAGCCCGATGTGGAAAATTACCCAGCAGAATTGGTAGTGAGGTCGGGGTACACGTTGGAGATTTCTTATGTTCAATGGGCACCTGTGGACGATCCTGTAATTACTGTGGAAAGGTGACATTCTGATTAGAACAACTTCAACGGCACAATCTTATCAGCGTAATTCTACTCCTATTACAGCACAGGGACATCTGAAATCGTTGGAGATTACAGCGCCAAAATGCTAGTATTATATCAATGACTTCTGGCACATTGTATTCACTATTATGCATAATTACAATAAGAGAGCAACAATAGCTAGCCATTTATATGTAGCAGAAGGGAGGTCAGGCATGGTAGAGACGAGTAGTTATTATGCTTTCCCTCTTTGCTTTTTCGACTAAAGTTAGTGGAATGTAAGTCATTTTTCAACATCATGGTATGGAACTCAAACTAGACTGTACAACATGTTTTTCCTTGGTATTTGGTATGAAGCCTATACTTGGGAGATTTTGACAGCAAGTTCACTTAAGTCACTTTTAAAAAAATGCATAGCTAAATTTAGGAGTTCAAGTCTCATACTGAGGATTGATGAAGGCAGATCTGAGGAAGTCCCCAGAGAACGTTGGCTGCACTGCCTGTATAATTGAGGTTCACAGTGCTACTTCTACGCCATTAGCCTGCTAATAGATTGACTGCAGGCCAAGGATTTAAGTGTCTGCTGCAACTTATGGTTAAGGTAATATCTAAGCTAGAGTCCTTATAATTTTTTCAGTATGAGGAACAGTGAGGCATACATGCACACACTACAATTCTGTTTATGTGTGCACACAATGCGTTATATTTTTAAACATTTGCCTCATTTAATCTGCTGAAAACCGGTTCTCTCCCAATACAGTCAGCTTGCTGTAAAATAATACCTCCTTCAGCTCAGACGGCAGAATCCTGTAGGTTTCTGATAAATCCAAGGCTTCAGTGCTACTGTGTAATCAGCCAGGAGGGGGAGAGATGGGTGATGCCTGTTTAATGAGGGAAATCCAGGTTCCAAGCTTTGGATTCAGAAAAAATACTAGCTTTCAGATCTCTTAACAGATTTTAATGGTGGTTTTTCGCAGTTTCTGTCACAGTACAGTACCATTCACAGGTAACAGCTGCAGGCGTGGCTTGAAGCCCAGGCTGATCTGAACTGCTTAAATTCTGGGGGGAGAAAAATAACATTTGGTCCAATTTGGAACTTATCCCATTCCTGATTTCTGTTTTCCCCCTTCCCCTTGAGTTCCATCCAATGGGGAAGTGACAAAGCTTCCTCCATTGAGCAGGATTTTCAATGGGCCGTTGAGGTGGGATTGGAGGTGTATGGGGGGTTAAAATCCTGAAATCAGGGGGCATGAACCCATCCCGCACCCAACCCGCCTCCATGCCAGTTTCAAAGGAGGCGGGTACCCGAACCGCACTGGGACCCGCCTCCCTGAGGCGGGAAGGGGATTAGTGCCAATTAACTGCCTGTTAACAGGTAGTTTTTAGCCTAATCCCTATTTTTAATGTTGAAGCGTGGGATTCCCGACGGCTCCAAACCACGCCAAGTTAGAGGAGGCGGACCGTCGGGATGAAGGGCTTGGAGGGGTCGAGATGTCCAGTGTTCAGGTGAGTGATGGGTGCATGAGTGCAAAGATAAGTGTGTTTGGTGTGTGTAAAAGTGTTTAAATAAGTTTTACACACCTTTACTTACCTTTACAGCCTTCCTTCCTTCAGGTCTCAGGAGTCCCTCATCTCACTGGCACAGAAAGCAGAATGGCTGCGAGCTGTCAAATATTGCAGCATTCAGCTTTCTGTTCCGGGGAGATCTCTAAATCAGCCTGAGAGGAAGGAATTAACCTGGAGTACAGATTGTCAGTGTTTGACAGCTTCAAACAGCTGTGAAACGCTGATATTTCATCTGACAAAAAGGTCTTGACAGATGAAATATCAATCTGTACATCACCTGTTGCCGGGTGGCCTTTAATTGGCCTGCTGAGCCTGCTGGGCGGGCTCAACAAGGTCAATCAAGTCAAAATCACATGGGTTGGCTAGAACTCGATGGAGGTGGGACTACAACCCCGAAAGTTGTAGTCCCACCTCCTACCCGACTCCTCAATGAAAATCCAGCCCTTTGAGTGGCAGGCAGCCTTTCTGTCAATGACTCAAGCACTTGATTGCTTGAGCTAGTGGAAACATATTTCCTTAAATGAAAAAGCTAGGGTAATTTTAATTTTACTCCACAGTTTTGCAATTCATATGCATGGTGCTCACTTATGCAGCAGCAAAATGAGTTGCCAACATTCTTACTTTTTATAGACATTAATCTGTTGATTGCTTGTCTAAGCTTACCTCATTATTTTATGGTTTTCAGATTCCAGCCTCTGTAAAGTGTCTGGACTGGCTCTCTCTTCCTCAAACTGTCCTAGCATTGTTAACATAAACTTGACTTGTCTAAATAAATTAATTTTTGCATTGTAATGGTCTCATAAGTCTTTTTATGCATAAAAGCTAGATGTATGCATCAAGTAAGTGGCTAAAAATCAGCTATATACTTGAGAGATACATCGTATCTGCATAATGGCTTCAACACTACGTACATTAAATTCTGGGGTCCTTTCACTTCACGTCACTTTGGATTACAGCTAAATATGAGTTGGCTCTGTTAACAATTGGCTTCGCTGAGTCTTACATATCCAGCAGATTGATTTGTCCCATTAAACTTTGCAACATAAGAAACAAGAGTGTGGGTTGAAGAAACATATCTGCACTGATAACCGAGTGTGGTAAGAAGCACAGACACTAGGCTGAAGGGATAAACTAATCTCCAGCACAAGAAGCACTTGATACACTGATTATTTCTCTCACATTGTTATACAAAACTTAGCATAATATATATAAAAATATATCAGAGCATAGCTGCTGATGTGTTTAATGCAGAAATGTTGCCAAAGGCTTTACAGTCTTTTGATATTTATGCAGCAAAGGGGTTGAAAACTTGCTAAAATGTCAATTCTATATTGATGCTTTAACGTTCATTGATGCTGATGCCAAACAAAACTGTAATGAGGATTCCATGACACCAAGTTTTGATGGCACCATCTAAAACTGTATTGGCAATTATATTAGTGACTTAAATCCACAATAGAACTCTTTATAACCAATATATATTCCCTTTAATGTTCTGCAGCCTAGACAGGCTGTTGCAAACAGCTGAGCAGACAGAGCCACAAGGCAGGCAGGATGAGGTACAAAATGCAGATAGGCATTCCAAAGGACCGATTCAGTGATTCCACCAGAGAGGCACGCTGACCTCCGGGATTCAGTGAGGTCAGCTCATTATTGTAATTTGTATGAGCTTCCTGAACATTTTCTACGAGCACAGAACATGCAATGAATGGAAGGGGTGAAGAGTTATGAGAGCTGCTCCATTTTAGTTTGAAGAGCAGCTATGGAAGGTCCACAAGGGCACATGGGCATTTGTATTGCGTTAGGCTGGGACCGAATTCTGACTGCAGCTGGTTTTTAAGCTCTGTCACTAGGTTTTTCTCCTGCTAGACCAAGCATAGAAATGGCAGGTCGTGCTTGCCCGACTGAGCTGCCGGTGACCGCAGCAACATTGGATAATGATAGCTTGAATATTCTGCTGGAAGAGATGAAGAGCAGCCAGATTTAGGGCTGAGTAGAACCTTCCTCTCTGCTACAATGTGCAGCAAAACACCAGCACAGAGTTGCTGTGCTGAGCAGCTTGTTTCTGTGTGGTAATCATTCTATGATTCTAAATAAGGCAGGATGTGGTTGATAGGGTGATTGCTGACTCCCACATGCAAAGGTTATAAGCGCAGATGAGCAAGAAGTTCTCAGGTCTGAGGAGGTGCCAACGTAAGGCCACTCAGAGTTTGACATCTCAAATTAACACTATACCCATCTGTGGATGTCACAAGCACTGTGCCCTGAACCTGGCGCAGCATCAATATAGGAGCATTGGAAACTCTGACACAGTCTCCCTGATTTTCACCTCTGCACTCCCAAATCCATAATACTCCAGGGTGACCTTTATGGCCGGTATTTAAAAACACTTCTCATCTTAGTCGTAACCATCGCATGTTGTGCCACTGTCAAAATGCCACTTGAAACTACTTGCCTGCTGCTTTGTCATTCAGTTACATAAGGCGGGCATAGGCTGGGGTTTGTGGTGGAACACTGGCCCCCATTTTACTGCGGGGCGGGATCATTCCGTGCGAGGAGCCAGGGCGAGCAATAAGCTTTTGACTCCCAGGCCTCATTTCCATATTCAAGTGCTGACTCCTGCCCGAACCAGACAGGAATCATTGCCTGGCCAGCAGGTGGGAGCAATAGTTCAGGCGGCAATAGGCCGCCACCAGGGACCCACTGGAATGGTCCCCGGCAGTCAGGTAAGTGGTGAGGGGGGGGTGGAGAGAGGTGTGTTTGTAATTGTGGGAGGGAGGAGGAAGCCCAGAGAAAGGGAGGCCCGAGGTTTTCTTGTGGGACCTGTAAGAGCATTCCTGCCCCTCCAGGCCCACAAGGAAACTTAAAAAAATGTTTCAAAACATAACTGCCTTGGCCTCTTCTACCCCATGATCCAGATCCCAGCCAGTTTGGCCTGGTGAGGAAATCACACTTGCTCCCCTGCTCAGGCCTCTAGTTAAAATAGCAGATCAGGGCCCCCATGACATCATCAGCACCCGATCTGCATTTTTAAAAAGGATACCAGTGGCTTGGGGCAGATGTCCTTGCCACCTATAAAGGTTAGATAGGAGCGGGAAAGAAGTGGGTTGTAGGGGGTGGTGTGTGGGTCAGCTTTACCTCTGACTTGTGAGCGGTTTGAATCGCTCCCACTCACTTGGTTCTAGACCTGGGACTTATTTGGGGGTTGTGATGAAAAGTGCAGCAGACAACTGAATTTTGGTGAAAGGAATAAGATCTTTATTGAGAAAGAAAATACACAATACAATAATCTTAACACTCTAAATTGGGGGAACACTTCAGAATACACGAGGGAAAATAACAATAGACAGAATACTACACCCCTCCCAATCCCACTTCACTAGCTAAGTTGGGCTCCAGAGGACCAGGGATAATGCTACCAAAATGACTTCTTTTGGCAGTTGTAGAGGTTCGCGATTTTGGGGTTCTTTAGATGTGTCGGTTGGGGCCTGCCGTACCCCAGATGCGGTAGAGGACTTCACCTGCGTGGCTGGTCAGTCTTCGCAAGTCCGCTGATGCGGTAGGGTGCGTATTGGATCTATCAGGTAAGTACCCAATTTCTTTTGGTCAGAAGTAGGGTTTAGAATCTTTTCAGTAAAATCTTACCCAGGGGTAAATCAGGATAGATTGTAGAGTGGAAAAACTTGCGGCGCTTTGGTTTTCTTCTGAGTTGGGTTTTGTTGGTCGCGGTGGCCCAATATTACCCGGTTGCTGGTAATATTTGGTTGTTTGTTTCGTGGGGCCTTGGTCTGCCGCGAGCTCTCCGACGGTGTGTTACTTCTTTGTGAGGGAGCTTCTAATTGGACTGAACTTGATGACTTGACTTGACATGAATGATGAAGCAAAACTCTTTTCTTCAACTCATCTCCACTCCTTGAACGTTCCTCTCACTCAACTGCTTGAACCGCTCGACCCGAACTGGACCCGCACTCCTTGAACCGAACTCTGAAACCGCACTGCACCTTTGTTGAACTTGTTTTCTTCTTCTTCGAACTGAATTGCCTGACCTGTAAAAACAGGCCCTCAATTATACTGTTTGAGGCCTGCTAATCTGTGCGCCAAATCAGTTCTGTCTCTTTGTTGGTTTTGGCGGGCTCGTTAACATTGATGGGTTAAAAATTGTTTAATATGTTTCAGGATGGTCCCATCGATATTAATTGGTTTAAGATTGCGTGAAGTGGTTTCGGGGTGGTCCCATCGATTCTTAATTGGTTTAAGTGATTGTTTAACCTCTTGCTTAATTGCAGTAACATTTGTCTTTTCCTGTGGGGCCCCAGGTTCTTTTGTTGGTTGGTGGCATGTTCTGCATTATGGATACTTTGGATGGTTCTGTTCTGCATTATGTATACTTTAATGGTTCTGTAATTTTGGGCGGGAACTGCTTTTTGGTAGGTCTATTGTCATTATGTAAGATGACTGAGACAGTCCAGATAGTTCCCAGACAGCTTGGCTAAATGCCAATACTCAAAATTGTCCATTTACAGAGGCCAATCCCAATTCCTTTGTTGCAGCCCCCTTCTCCTCCACAGGCTCGAACATGCTTTTAAAATATAACCCAATATCCTGGGGTCCTGGATTTTTAAATCTCCCTATAGGCCCAATCTTCTTATACCATTCTGTCATGGTTTATTAACAGTCCAAAAATCCCTTCTTTAGGGTAATCTTCTTGGTTTTGGGGAATCTGTTGAATTTTGCGAATCTTACAGGGTAAGTCCCCATCTCCAATTTATCTGACCACCCAACTGGTTCCTGCCAGGCGCAGTGAGTTAGACTCTATGGGGGCGATTTTCTCACTGGAGGCAAGATGGAGGTGGGTTTCAGTTTGGGTGGGTTTGAAACCCGCCTCCACTGATAGTTTTCAAAAATTTGCGATTTTCCCATGATTGGCCACTTGATTTCAGAGGTGTGGGATGCCCTTGCTCAATAAATGTTTTGGGCTGAAACTTGCCTCTGTTGACAGCACTTTTCCAGTCTGATTTTATGGTTTCTTGCTCCCTTGGATCATTCCACAGCATTTCTGCCTATCCTGCACCACCTGCAACATATTCTGAGAAACCGCTATGTCCAATTCCAAGGCAAGGGCCTCCCCGAGTTTCTCGGATGAAGCGCTACAAATGTTGGTTGAGGGGGCGAGAGCTAGCATGGAGGTGCTCTTCCACTCATCTGGGAGGAAGGGGCCTGCCAAAGAAACCAAGGCTGCGTGGGTACAGCTGGCAAGGGATATAACCTCCAGATCTGTGTGCAGATTGGGAGAATGTTTATGTGTATTGATGAAATGCCATCCCTGTTGGAAAGCATTAAAATGATTTGAAGCCAAAATGTTGGCATTATGGCTTCTGTTCTTTCGCCTTAGGCAGCTCCACATTGCGGGCTCCGCCACATTTGCGTTGTCAGGTTGGTGGCCTGAGTGAAAGGAGGCCAGAGAGTCATGTCCATTGTCAATGATGTCCTAGGATGGAGCCAAGGACATGTGTCAACTTGGGCAACCTATGCAAATCTGGCCAGGATAAGTTCATCCCTTGCATCATGGGCAGCCATGTGCTCGCGTGCTGCCGCTGCTGCTGGTCGATAGACTGGTGCTCTGACCTCCTCCTTGTCCTCCTCCTCCTCCTCCTCCTCATCTGAGGAGGGCTGGAACTGAGCCGCTCGCTCATCAGGAAGCTGCAAGCCACGACGCTGTGCCATGTTGTGCAGTGCACAGCAGACCATGACCATTCTGGAGACCCTGTATGGTGTATACTGCAGGGCTCCACCTGATCGGTCAAGGCATCGGAAGCGCATCTTCAACAACCCAATGGTTTGCTCGATGATGGACCTGGTTGAAGTGTGGCTGGCGTTGTAGTGCTCTTCAGCCTTGTTAGCTGGCCTCCTGATCGGCGTCATTAGCCATTTCTTCAGGGGGTAGCCTTTGTCACCAAGGAGCCATCCGTTAAGTTGGTTTGGTGGATTGAAAAGTGGAGGAACACTAGAGTGCCGCAGGACGAAAGAGTCATGGCAACTACCACAGAACTTGGTGCAAATATGCAAGAACCCCTTCTTGTGGTTACATACTAGCTGTACGTTGAGGGAGTGGAAGCCCTTTTGGTTGACAAAGATAGCTGGGTTGTGATGGGCTGCCCTAAGGGCCACATGTGTGCAGTCTATGACGCCCTGCACCATTGGCATGCCTGCCGTATTTGCAAAGCCAACCGAATGGGCGGTTATACTTGCTTGATCCCTTGTGAACTGGATGTAATTGTGAGCCTTACCAAAAAGGGCATCGGTAACCTGCGTGATGCAACTGTGGGCAGCCGACTGGGAGATGCCGCTGATGTCTGCTGATGATCCCTGGAAGGAGCCTGAGGCAATGAAACTGAGTGCGGTGGTGACTTTGACAGCCACTGGTAAGGAGTGTCCACCCGTTCCTTTGTGCACCAGGTCTTGCTGCAGCAGGCCGCAGATCTCTCGTACAACCTCTCGCAAAAGTCTCAGCCTCCTTTGGCACTGCTGCTCACTTATGTTGAGGTAGCTCATCCTTTGTTTGTAAACCCTCTGTTGGGGGTATCTCTTGTGGCGAGGTGCCTTGATGTGCTGGTGCCTTCTGCCCTGTGCAGCATCAGGTGGCTGAGCAGGAGGTTGGGGCACCTCCTGATTTTGCTCCTGAGCTGCCTGAGCAGGAGGTTGGGGCTCCTGCTGATGTTGCTCCTGAGCTGCCTGGTTCTGCTGCAGCCCTGGATGCTTCTCATCTTCATCTGAGGTCCACGCAGAAAGAAAACAAATGGTTCCCATGCTGCTTGCAGATGCCTCCTTTGGGGAAGCACTCATTGCAAGTGGAGAGAGGGTCTTCCAAGGAGGTCCCACAGTTGATAGATTTAAGTTGCAGCACCTCCGACTTCGGAAGACCTTCTAAAACTGCTCAGAGACCTTTTAAAGCCAAGGTCTGGCACCTGCAAGTAATCTATGCTGCAATAAACGATGTCTTGTTGGACCTGTAGTTGTGAGGAGGCCACCCACGAGTCAACCCACCTGGTTTACCCAGCGTGGTTCAGGAGGTACGTGGAGCACGCCAAAATCATCAAAAAATCATGAGGGCCTCTCAAAATAGGCTCGGAGAGGCCCTTAACGAGTATTTAATGATGACAAGTATCGCTATGGCCAGCTGGAGGCGGAACCGTTTCCCGACCTCCAAAATCGGCACCGGCAAAATCCCGCGGAGGCGGGTTGGAGGCGGGTTCAGAACCTGACCTCATTGAATCTGATTTTCCCGCCTTTCCCGCCTCCAAACCCGCCTCCGCCGATGGCGGAAAATCCCCCCCATAGTTCTTCCAAATGCTGAATGTATAAGCTTTATCTGTTTTTAAAGCGCGGCACTGCACACTACTAGAGAGATAATCCGAACCGGTGGTGACCTCTGAATTCTGAATTACCATGAACGGGAAGGCTTTCAAATCATTGGAATTGAGGCAATAGAAAGTGTGGGCCAGGGAGAGCTTGGCGGCTGTTCCACAAGGCAACTCTGCTCTTCAATAAAAACAGAAAATGTTAGAAATACTCAGCAGGTCAGACAGTATCTGTGGAGAGAGAATCCGAGTTAACGTTTCAGATTGATAACCTTACATCAACAACAAGCCAATTGCTCAACCTCACGCAACACATCGAAGATGGCTTTGAGCAAGGGATGGTAACAGGTGCTGTTTTTGTAGACCTGTCAGCAGCATACGATACAGTGAACCATAGACGTCTCCTCTGCAAGATTCTAGAGATGACAAAAGATATTCACTTAACAGAGCTGTTAGAAAGCATGCTTCAGAATCGCTGGTTCTATGTTGAACTAGGTGGGAAGCGCAGCAGGTGGCGTATTCAGAAGAATGGTCTTCCTCAGGGAAGCGTGCTTGCACCGCTGCTGTACAACATCTACACAAATGACCAACCTATAGACGGTGTCACACGCCGTTTTATATATGCTGATGACTTATGTGTCACTGCCCAAAGCACTGATTTTAACACCGTGGAGAAAACGCTTTCTGAGGCCTTGGAGGGACTAAAATCCTACTATGAAGAAAACCACCTTCGCGCAAACCCATCAAAGAGGCAAGTTTGTGCATTCCACCTCAGAAACCGTGAAGCCAAACGCCAGTTGAAAGTAACCTGGTGTGGAGCAACACTGACGCATTGCGAGCACCCTATCTACTTAGGAGTCACCCTTGACCGATGCCTCACCTTCAAGAACCACATCGAGAAGACAAAGGCAAAAGTGAGCGCACGAAACAACATCCTGAATAAGATCACCAACACAAGATGGGGAGCAAGCCCGAAAACATTGCGAACCAGTGCACTTGCTCTTTGCTATTCCACTGCCGAATACGCCTGCCCTGCATGGGAAAGGTCTACTCATGCCAAGAAGATGGATGCCGTTCTGAATGCAAGCTGCCAATTTATCACAGGTTGCTTAAAACCAACAAACACCAACAGCCTATATATCCTGGCGGGTATCGCTTCCCCTGATATAAGAAGAACGGTAGCCAGCAAGAAAGAGCGACTCTGTCAAACATCAGATGAGAGGCACCCTCTGCATTGTCATACACCTACACCCAGCCGCCTAAGGTCAAGGAAGAGCTTCATGAACAGTGTTGTTCTATTACAATCAACCTCACCTGAAGCCCACATCACCTTGTGGAAAGACCAGCTTGCCAGTCTTGAACAACCCCCAGCGATGGAAATTTTACCTGATGAAAGCCTTCCCCCAGGAGCTAATTGCAACTGGGCAATCTGGAAGTGCCTTAACAGACTTAGGACCGGTGTAGGTTGCTCAAAGGTGTCACTAAGCAAATGGGGATATTCAACCAGCCCGACAACTTGTGAATGTGGAACTGAGGCACAGACTATGCAACATCTCCTGCAATGCCCATCGTTAGAGGAACCCTGCACTGTTGCAGATCTTGCCGAATCCAACAACAAGGCGCAAAAATGTGTCCAGTTCTGGCTGGGCTATGTATAGACTGTCCGTGGACACGATAAGAAGAATCTTCTTCTTGATCCCCTCCTGCTCTTCAAACTCACTCACTGAAGATGGAGGCACATACCCCCAGGAATAGCGTGACATTTACTGCTTTGCATTGGGACTGGGTGCTCCACCATTTCTTGCAGTTACTTTGGTAACACATGCTCCTTTTCTCTTCGTGTAGGAATGGGAATAGGACATTCAGCCCCTTGCTGGTCCCTTGAGCAATTTGAAGATAAAGTTCCTGCCACCAAACTCAAACAGGAAGTTGTGCAATCTCACAAACATGTGTCATGGAAATAGAGGCACCACTCAGAAACAACCACCTCAGGGGGTTCAGATAGAGAGTGTCAGTAGGGTACTTCCAAGAAACTGGGACCTGCCAAAGGGAGTGCAAGGGACTTTTCTGGTCCTGTGCATTTCTGCTTACCTAACATTGGAATCTCTGCTTGAGTGTGCCAGTTGTTTCACCAGAATTTGGATGGAGGCATTCATTGTCTCTGCATTCTGACTCTGGATTACCCAGGGCTGCAGTGGGCTATCCTTTGTCCCATAGCAACCAGCCGTCCAGTCTGTCTACTTCTTCAAATAATGATAAAATGATGGCATGTCACAAACTATGGGCGAGTATATTAAAATAAGGCAATAATGATAGAATTAAGTCATTATTGCCTCAGCAGTGCCGTATGCTAAGAGCACCAGCATTTAATATCCAGTACGATAGCAAAATACTGCAGATGCTAGAAATCCGAAATAACAACAGAAAATGCTGGAAAAACTCAGCAGGCCAGGCAACATCCGTGGAGAGAAATTAGAGTTGACGTTTCGGGTCTAAC
The DNA here is from genome assembly GCF_052327205.1 of Somniosus microcephalus. Taxonomy (NCBI): domain Eukaryota; kingdom Metazoa; phylum Chordata; class Chondrichthyes; order Squaliformes; family Somniosidae; genus Somniosus; species Somniosus microcephalus. The sequence continues at coordinate 101,128,261 of NC_140996.1, read as the reverse complement.
CCTTTTTCAAAACTGGTAAGGAAATGAAGTAGATCGAAGGCAGGGTTGCGATAGAACAAAAGAAGTAAAGAGACATTAAGAGGTATTCAAAACCAGACGAGATGATAATAGGACTAGTGGAGACAAAAGATGGCTCAGATTAGGTGTGAAGTGTACTGGCAGAATGAGAGACAGCTGCCATGTGGGAGAGAGAAAAAAAACAAAAGTGGGGGGGAAGGGATAACTCAAAACAAAGGGGTGGAAAAAAATATCAGTAAAAATGTAATAGGGGCCGAGGTTATGATCTGAAATTGTTGAACTCGATATTGAGTCCGGAAGGCTGCAAAGTGCCTAATCGGAAGATGAGGTGCTGTTCCTCGAGTTTACGTTGAGCTTCCGTGGAACAATGCAAGAGGCCAAGGACGGTGAGGTCCGAGTGGGAATGGAGCGGTGAATTAAAATGACAGGCGACCGGAAGCTCGGGGTCACACTTACGGACTGAACGGAGGTGTTCTGCAAAGCGGTCACCCAATCTGCGTTTGGTCTCCCCAATGTAGAGAAGACTGCATCGTGAGCAGCGAATAGAGTATACTAGGTTGCTACTTGTACTTCTTGCAATCTAGTATACTGTATTCGCTGCTCATGATGCGGTCTCCTCTACACTGGGGAGACCAAACGCAGATTGGGTGACCGCTTTGCAGAACACCTCCGTTCAGTCCGCAAGGGTGACCCCGAGCTTCCGGTCGCCTGTCATTGTAATTCACTGCTCCATTCCCACTCAGACCTCACCGTCCTTGGCCTCTTGCATTGTTCCACGGAAGCTCAACGTAAACTCGAGGAACAGCACCTCATCTTCCGATTAGGCACTTTGCAGCCTTCCGGACTCAATATCGAGTTCAACAATTTCAGATCATAACCTCAGCCCCTATTACATTTTCACTTATATTTTTTTCCCACCCCTTTGTTTTGGGTTTTCCCTTCCCCCCCTTTCCTTTTTTTTCTCTCTCCCACATGGCAGCTGTCTCTCATTCTGCCAGTGCACTTCACGCCTAATCTGAGCCGTCTTTTGTCTCCACTAGTCCTATTACCATCTCATCTGGTTTTGAATACCTCTTAATGTCTCTTTATTTCTTTTGTTCTATCGCAGCCCTGCCTTCGATCTATTTCATTTCCTTTCCAGTTTTGAAAAAGGGTTAGACCCGAAACATTGACTCTAATTTCTCTCCACGGATGTTGCCTGGCCTGCTGAGTTTTTCCAGCATTTTCTGTTGTTATTTTTAATATCCAGTGTTGCTAGGTGAGGTGAAATGCTTAACAATATTTAAAAGAGCAAAACAAGCACATCAATGGATTCAGGAACAATCGGTAAACATTTTCCATAGCTTCCTATACAGATTCTTCAATGAGACTGCAACTTTGTGATGTTGCCTGGACCTTTTAGCTGCTGCAGGCACCAGATTCTTGCAGGACCAGTTATTTTCTACACTCCCAGTGTCGAGCTCTAAGCTGCAAGTGGAAATCCCACTGAAAATATACAGAGTAACCTGAGCCCAGAAATGTTGCTGGGGTCAGGGGCTGTTCAGTTGGGCAGGCACAAAGTCTACCCTGCCATTTGTATGCTGGATCTGGCCATGGGGAAAACCCAGTGACAGAGTTTAAAATCCAGCCGCAACCAGGATTTTGTCCCAGCCTAACACAACACAAATGTTGTGAAACTTTTTGTCCCTCCCCAAAGGAACAGAAGTTTGCGAGAGGAGTCAAACTACTTTCAAACATAGTTATAGGAGCTCATTTTAACCTCATTTGTCTGGTGGGAAGCCGATAGGATCATATCAACTGCTCATATTACACCCCGTCCAAAGTCACTGGGCAGTTACATGGGGGGGCGGGGGGAGTGCAAAACAGGTGGCCAATCCCCTCAGTTTCCCGCCAGGCAGGTTAGATTAAAACAACTTTTTAACATTTATCATTTGCTAAGTTATGGGCAAGCCTGGCAGTTACTTTTCAATGCCGTTAACAATTATTCTGATCTGGGAAGCCCCAAAAACTGTGTTCAGGGTATTTCATAAGCTACAGCTGTTCAACAATCTGAGTTGTCGAACCAGTTGGAACCTCCAGAGTTGAAAAAACAACAAACGGAGTTCTCCCCTTAATTTATCCCTCAACCAACATCACTAAAACAGATTATCTGGTCATCATCTCATTAATCTCTTTGGAAACTTGCTGTGTGCAAAATGGCTGCCATGTTTCCTACCATGGCAGCCATTTTGCCATGGTGACTACAATTTAAAAAAGTGCTTCATTGGCTGTGAAGTGCTTAGGGATGTCCTCTCATCATGAAAGATGCTATATAAATGCAAGTTCTTTTCTTTAACAATGATAAAACAATACTGCACTTGTATAAGTTAATTACAAAGGAATAGCTTAGTGTAGATGACAAACATTTATTGTTTTTTTCCCAGGAGCTGGTTGATTTAATATCAATGGTAAATATATTTGTAAATTATATTACTGTTATATATTTACTTGTTTATCTTTCGTTCAGTGATTTTGCTTATTAGTTGAAGTCTAAAACAAAGTCTAATATTGTGATTCTCTGCCCTTTATCCAAGACAGGAGAAAATTCCCATGGGGCTAAAAGACAGGTCCAATCAATAAAACAGCTTACAGCAATGTTTTATGCTTGTTATCAGAAACCTATCCAGATATCTAGGTGAGTAAAGCTACTCACCTGATGGTAAGGGAGCTAAGACTCACCAATGAGGGCAATGTAAATCACAGAAGCTTAAGTATCCAGAGGAAGAAGGGTCGAAAAGATTCAAAAATGTAACATTTGCAGAAGAATACATTCCTTTTACAATAATGAGGCTATGCATGTGGGGATTAATGGAATTGCTTCTTCAGGTACCAATTTGGTTATGAAGCTTTTTAAAGTCCATGTGAATCAATGTACACATTCTTTTAATTAGATAAAGCATGGGGGAAAAATTTGGTTGGTTTGCGTTTTGCAGTCGGGAAGGGACTGAGGGAGCGCTATTTAAAGGCGACTGCTTCCTGCCTTTTTTTTAACCACACATTCTGAGTGAGAGAGAGAGACTGCAGGAGATACTCAAAGCTGTGTTGAGGAGTTTTGGGTACTGAGCAGCACTTTGCAGGTCCTTTTTTATTTGATCTTCCTTGCATCGATTTAGAAGAGAATATGGGGGCTGCACTCAGAGCTCTTTCCCTGGGCCTCTCTATTGTTCTTTCCAACAGATTTGATGTACAGGTCTCTCCAGGCCTAGATTCAAGGCTGCAATGAGCAGGGTGTGGATGGAGAGCAAGATCAACCCTCCCATTTAAGAACTGGCTGGCGCCAGTGTGTCTGTGTTCCATTGCTGACTGACATCACATGAGCTTCGCCAGCACTCTGAGTTAGCGCCTCGCTCCTCGGCCTTTGCGCCTTAAGACAGGTGTGCAGCGCCTGATTTAGTGCTCTAATCACCTCCAGGGGCGATAAAAGCCAAGTTTGCAGTCGGAGGTGATAATTAGTGCCAGGCGCTAAACTTTGCACCCGGCCGATAATCACGCCCCAAATGGGGTGATACTGAATTTCTCCCCCTATGTGTTTTACTGCTGGACAATCCTACTCCTGACCAGTTGACATCCACACTTTCATGGCTTTGTAGTGGGTAAACCCTTGTGCAATTACTTATTGATGAGGAATGTCCAAATAAGATTAGATGTCTGACGAAAGGCCTTCGACCTGAAACGTTAACTCTGTTTCTCTCGCCATGGATGCTGCCTGGCCTGCTGAGTTTTTCCAGCATTTTCTGTTGTTATTTCAGATTTCCAACATCTGCAGTATTTTGCTATTTTATTAGGTGTATGGATGTTGACCTAGAAGTGCAGTGTATTTAGAGGTCTACATAGTGTGCCAAATACGTACTGTGTGAGGCAATAAACTACCAATTATTATTTCTTCCTGTAATAACAGCCACAGGGTCCATAAAGTCCATCCAAAGGGCTTTAAACATTTGGTTTGACATTATGTTTACGCACAGGGTGGGCTTTATTCACTAGAGCCTTTTAGAGACAGCAGCAGTATCCTATACCCTTGGAGTGCTGCTGACCTATATTGGCTCCCATCTATCAACATCTTCATTTTCAAATTCACATCCTCAAGTTAAAATCCCTCCATGGCCTCGCCCCTCCTTAGCTCTCTAACTTCCTTCATCCCTACAACCCTTTGAGAACTCTACATTCCTTCAACTCTGTCCTCTTGTGCATTCCTACTCCCTTCGACCCACCACTGGCAGCTGTGCCTTCAGCTATCTAGGCCCTAAGCTCTGGAATTCCCTCTCTGCCTCTCCGCATCTCTCTCCTTTAAGGCGTTCCTTAAAAGCTACCTCTTTTGGTCACCTGCCCTATTGTATCCTTCTTTGGCTTGATGTCAATTTTTATCTGATTACGCTCCTGTGACGCACCTATGGCTGATTTTACGATGTTAAAGGTGCTATATAAATGCAAGTTGCTATTGTTGCTGTTTTGTATTTCTTTAGTGACTGCATGCTGCTGTTTATAGGTGGTTGCGCCACACAGCTTCCTGCTTGGGGCGGGCAGCATCTTCTATTGATGACACTCGCCTGATTATTGAAATTTTTTGGGTCTTCCCTGCGAAAGGCACATGTGAGAGATCCTGACAATTTCACTAGAAGCTCTACTGACCTCAACACGATGGAGTGACTAGCAGACAGCAAGCAATGCTTCACACAGCACACACTGGTATCTTTGAGCTTGACTGTGTGTTGGTGCAGTGGCTCAGTTGTTGTGCCTTGCAGATACTTTCACTGAAGCAGAAGGAAGAATGATGGAGGCAACATCTCATATGGCTCCATCGCTCTCTGCAGGTTTCAGTAGTCAGGCTGGGCTTCCACTCCAGGACCAGCCAGTTGCCTATATAGCTGTAATTTATTCTAAGCAGCTATTATTCTACGTTCCAGAAAAATCAAACATTTTGATTGACAGGTTGAGATGCTCACATTGTAGTTTGCTATTTTATTTTTTGCCTATTTTTATTGTGAAGCACTTTAAAGGTCTAGAAATTGGATTAGGCCCAAAAACGGGTGGTGTCAAGGGCCAGCACGATATGCCTGCACCCGTTGAATGTGGTTCAGGCAGCATACAAAATTTCTGCTGCCTGCTTATTATAATGATGCAGCGCTGATCTCAGCGCTAAACGCACAGCTGATTGGCTTAGCGCTGAACAGGTGGGCCAATATCGGGTGCAGTCTTATAGCTAGTAATGTTTGGCCGAGGCTCTCTGCACTACTTAAGGAGGAGGTGCTTTGTTGCAGCAGCACCTCATTGTCAGTCAGGCTGAAGACATGGCTCAGCAACCAAGGGAGCGAGCATGAAAGTTCTTGGATGCTGCACTGGAGGCCTTGGTTGTGGCCGTTCAAAAATGACAGGCTGTACTGTTTCCGTAGGGTGGCAGGAAGCCATCCAAGGCCACTTGCAGAAGGCTCTGGGAGGCGATAGCTAACTCCATCGCAGCCACCAGTGTGGGCCCAAGGACATGGATCCAGTGCCAAAAAAAGTTTAATGACCTCACACGGCAGGTCAAGGTGAGTGAAGGCTTCAGCAAATGCCATATCCCACCATCTGCACCACAAGTCTCACGCACTGCTCAATGCACCACACCCCAGCACACATCTACCAACAATCTCTACCTATCCCCACTCATACCTCACAATCGTGGCTTCACTTCACCCTCACACACTGCTGCAAACTCACCCACATCTCACATCTTGCACACACTGACAGCTATTCAACTATGGCAGGCACATCACCCAAACACATTGCATTTACACTCACTGACACACTTCCCTTTCTCTTGCAGGCAAAGGTGGCACAGGACAGGAGGGAGCAGTGCCAGATGGGAGGTGGCCAAGATGCAATACAGAACCTCACCAACCTGGAGGGATCGGTGCTTGATATTATTAGAGGGGCAGCGATGGAGGCCATGGTCAATGGAGAAGTTGAAGCCATTGCTGATAATGATGGTATAGTCATACCTACTCCTTCTTCTCACATCCCACTTCCCCCTCATCCCACAATCTCTTCTCACTTACAAGCTGCTCATGGTGTATGCACGGATTTCTTGCTTTCCTCCCGCTCCTCACCACAACCCGACCGTTGTGCCTTTCTGCTTTCAGATACCCAAGAAGTGCCACCAGCACAGCCTGTCCCTGATGTTGTGGAGTAGAGTGATGCAGGAGAAGAGGAGGCACCGTCACTGCATTTGACACTTGTAGACACCAGCTCAGAAAATGGCACTGCATGGAATTTAGAGGCTAGTATAGAGGCGGGATCTATACATGGTGAGGCACCGGGCACAAGCAGGCTGCAGCAAGGCCGGGGGAAATGGTAGCTCTGGTGCCAGCTTCCTGGAGGTCAAGTTCACGCACGAGTTCTGCTGCACAGGACTCAGATGATGGCTTTGATGGGGCGGCCTTCGGAAGAAGGGTGATGGGCATGCACACGGAAATCTTAGGTGCAATGGCAAGCCTGCCAGGGAGCCTCTTGCTAATGTCAAGGAGCATGGAGGAGTCTAGCTCCCACATTGCACGGGGCTTTGCGCAGAGCTTGTTGCTCATGATTTCCGGGATGGAAATAATGGACAACTCCAGGAGAGACCTTGTGGACTCAGACATGATGCTTCATGTGATGGGCAGGAGGAAGCGAGGCACCCGCCTTTTTTACCTTCAAAACGTGCCTTAATGGCCAGCACTAAACCCCCAAATTTCTAGGCCAAAGTCTCTTAAGTGTCCTCACGAAACTTGCTTCCCTTCCTAACACATATTATATGGTCATAAGGGAAAACAACTGAATAAAGTATGCATTATGTCTCCTCATATCTTTCTAAACATGGCATAGTACGTCATTCTGGTTGACATTGATTTCTGAATGATGGACAAGACCATCAAAGTACGTTCAGTCAGTTCACATAAATTTGATGTGCTAGGTAACATATAAAGCTACTTATAGAACTGTAAATTATTTAACAGCATTCCTATTTGCTGTTTGTTTTTTCTGTTCACAGAATGGCCCTTAAGGGAGCTGGGGGAAGAGCCCTTCCTTATGCTGTACTCCCTCCAGCCATGCTGATGCAAATACATCCAGCTATTCAAGCACAATAATACCAATTTTTGTTCACAGAAATGCTGGTGCTCTGGAGCAAAATTATTTTTGTATTTTGTAAGTCCACCTTTGCTTGGGACATGCCCATTTTTGACAGTAAAGGTAAATTTTCTGAGTAGAGATCAATAAGTTCCATCTATGACAGTCTGGACTTTGGGGAACCCTTTCATGTTCATTGGTTGGGCAAACAATGCATCAATCACCTGCTTTATGCAGCAATGCATTGCAGTTTGATGCTACTGATGCTCCCATTGGGCCCTTTCAGACTTTAGGCTTCAACCTTATACTGTTTGACACGATAGCATTGGCTGAATCTGGACATGGGCATTTTTTTTTTTGCGGGGCTGGGGGGGATGTGTAATTGCTCTGATAACAGATATCATTGACTTCTGTTTTCTCTTCAAATCCCCAGCAAAGACCATCCAAGTAGATGAAAATTATGCACAGGACTTACCGGCATTGGAAAATGACGCTAAGAGGCTATTTATTTGACTCTTTGCCACTAGCTGTATAGGATTGCTATAGTAATGAGTAACCAAAGATTTAATTAGATGAATGTCGTAGGAGGCATTGATCACACATATCAGAACACACATCAAAGAGTAACATATGAGAGGTGTACAAGTGGGTGAATAGTCAATGAGATCTGAAGTACATATTTCCATCACAAATGCAGCTGAGTCACCGTCAGAATCAGCATAGGGAGAGAAATTCTCTTCTTATGATGATACATCTGTGATAACACAGACAGCGTGCAACATTGCATATAAGTTACATGTATTAGAAGTATGCCCGCAGGTAAAAGATGTCCAACATTTCTCAGAAAACCTGACAGCTTCACACAATAAAGATGGAAGAGAATAGTTACATCATAAAATCAACATAGATTACAGGACCAACAGGAGAATGCTGTTAGCCATATATCAGGGTGGGAAGCTCTTGAACTCATTTTCAATTGACAGTATTAATATTTAGTATCAGGGTAACTCGGATAATCATTTGATCTGGTGTAGAACAGATAGCCATTTCATGGATACAATGAGACCTACTTTCATCAATAGACTCACTAAAATATCTATCAAATTAATTACGAAAGCAAAATACTGTGGATGCTGGAAATCTGAAATAAAAACAGAAAATGCTGGAAATACTCAGCAGGTCAGGCAGCATCTGTGGAGGGAGAAACAGTTAATGTTTCAGGTCGATGGCCTTTTGTCAGAACAGGTGTTGCCTTACTTGCTGAGTATTTTCTGTTTTTATATCAAATTACTTAAGTGGGCAAATACCAACAATTGGAAAATAAATGTGAACCCAAAGTTAAATTATTCATTAAGACATTGACAGGATTGACATTTAACATGTTTCACTAGATAATTTGACACATGTAATCCTAGCATTAAAGGGAAAAATCCATCAAAATTAAATATACATGACATTGACATTGCTTTGTGCTGTTGTCATGTAAATGAGATGATTTTGAAAATAAAAAGGACTCAGAGAACTTCAAGCACAGGAGTCACGAGAGAAATAAATGCAAAAGATTTATTTTTGTGGTTACGTATCCTACATTTTTAAGATGCGATGTTGTTGGGAAACAAATAAGTTGTTAGAGTCATAGAGTCTTAGGCCTAGAAATTGAGTAGCCTTAGCGCCGCATTTGAGGCGCTAGAGGGCCCAGCGCCGGAGTTATGGCCAGTTGGGAAATTGAGTGGGGCCCTTCCGTCGGCGTTAAGCCGGTAGCGCTGCGCCGGCACCGATGACGTCATCGGTGTGCGCAGCGTCCCGGTTGCCATGCCGACGGGCCCCAGCGCCGAAATTCAGTTGCGGCCGCCTCGCCCGTGGCAGCCGCAACTAAGACTCTGGCAACCGAGTCTTCCCCGAGTTAGCGCCGGCGCATTAAGGTCGCGCGGCGGCCGGCCGCTTTCCCGTCGGCTGCCTGCCCGCACCTCCCTCCCCGGACTCCTCCACCCCCCCCCCCCGCGGAACAGATGCGTCTGGCCTGCAAGCCCGGCACTTGTCCGAGGTGCCGGGCTCATTTTTTCAATATTTGAACGGACAGCGGGCGGGTGCAGGCAGCTCCTCCTTAACTGAAGGAGGAGGCCTGCACTTCCCCAGCCTGCCGCACCGCATCGGGTGCCGCAGCGCCGGATTAGTGCCGCAATTCGGCACTCAGCGCCCATTGGGAGGCGCTCACGCCCGCCAGTAGCGCCGGCAGCCGTCTGGGCGCGGCGCTACTGAATTTTTGGCGCGCGCAAGGGAATTAGCGCCGGCGCTAAATTTCCGGCGCTAAAGCCCTGGCGCGGCGTCAACTCAATTTCTAGGCCATAGAGTTATACAGCACGGATAGAGGCCCTTCGGCCCATCGTGTCCATGCCGGCCATCAAGCCCTGTCTAATCTAATCCCATATTCCAGCATTTGGTCCGTAGCCTTGTATGCTATGGCATTTCAAGTGCTCATCCAAATGCTTCTTAAATGTTGTGAGGGTTCCTGCCTCCACAACCCTTTCAGGCAGTGAGTTCCAGACTCCAACCACCCTCTGGGTGAAAAAGTTCTTTCTCAAATCCCCTCTAAACCTCCCGCCCTTTACCTTGAATCTATGCCCCCTAGTTATTGACCCCTCTACTAAGGGAAAAAGCTCCTCAGCATCCATCCTATCTATGCCCCTCATAATTTTGTACACCTCAATCATGTCCCCCCTCAGCCTCCTCTGCTCCAAGGAAAACAAACCCAATCTGCCCAGTCTCTCTTCATAGCTGAAGCGCTCCAGCCCTGGTAACATCCTGGTGAACCTCCTCTGCACCCTCTCCAACGCGATCACATCCTTCCTGTAGTGTGGCGACCAGAACTGCACACATTATTCCAGCTGTGGCCTAACCAGTGTTTTATACAGCTCCATCATAACCTCCTTGCTCTTATATTCAATGCCTCGGCTAATGAAGGCAAGTATCCCATATGCCTTTTTTACCACCTTATCCACCTGTTCCGCCGCCTTCAGGGATCTGTGTACTTGCACACCCAGATCCCTCTGACCCTCCGTCTTGCCTAGGGTCTTACCATTCATTGTGTATTCCCTTGCCTTGTTAGTCCCCCCAAAGTGCATCACCTCGCACTTTTCCGGGTTAAATTCCATTTGCCACTGTTCCGCCCATCTGACCAACCCATCTATATCGTCCTGCAGACTGAGGCTACCCTCCTCGCTATTTACCACCCTACCAATTTTTGTATCATCCGCGAACTTACTGATCATACCTTTTACATTCATATCCAAGTCATTAATGTAGACCACAAACAGCAAGGGACCCAGCACCGATCCCTGTGGTACCCCACTGGCCATAGGCTTCCAGTCACAAAAACAACCTTCGACCATCACCCTCTGCCTTCTGCCACTAAGCCAGTTTTGTATCCAATGTGCCAAGGCACCCTGGATTCCATGGGCTCTTACCTTCTTGACCAGTCTCCTGTGCGGGACTTTATCGAAGGCCTTACTGAAATCCCTGCATACCACATCCACTGCGTTACCCTCATCCACACACCTAGTCACCCCCTCAAAAAATTCAATCAAATTAGTCAGACATGATCTTCCCTTGACAAAGCCATGTTGACTATCCCTGATTAATCCTTGCCTCTCCAAGCGGAGACAAATTTTGTCCCTCAGAATTTTTTCCAATAATTTTCCTACCACTGATGTTAGGCTCACTGGCCTGTAGTTCCCCGGTTTTTCCCTACTTCCCTTCTTGAATAATGGTACTACATTAGCGGTTCTCCAGTCCTCTGGCACATCCCCTGTGGCCAGAGAGGTCCTGAATATATGTGTTAGAGCCCCCGCAATCTCTTCCTTTGCCTCACACAGCAGCCTGGGATACATTTCATCCGGGCCTGGGGATTTATCCATTTTTAGGCCAGCTAAAACCGCCAATACCTCCTCCCTCTCGATGTTAATATGTTCGAGCATATCACAGTCCCCCCGCCCTATTTCTATGTCTACATCGTCCTTCTCCATGGTGAAAACAGATGCAAAAAATTCATTTAGAACCCCTCCTACATCTTCCGGCTCCACACACAGATTGCCACTTTTGTCCCTAATGGGCCCTATTTTTTCCCTAGTTATCCTCTTACCCTTAATATACTTATAAAACATCTTAGGATTTTCCTTTATTTTGCTCGCCAGTGTTATTTCATGGCCCCTCCTTGATCTCCTAATTTCTTTTTTAAGTATCCCCCTGCACTTTTTGTACTCCTCTAGGGCTTCCTCCGTCTTTAGCCTTTTGTATCTGCCAAAAGCCCTCCTTTTTTTCCTAATCCATTCTCGTATATCCCCTGACATCCAAGGTTCCCTGTGGTTTTTGGAACCACCCTTGACCTTTACGGGAACATGTTGCCATTGTATGATCTCAATCTCCCTTCTGAAAGCCTCCCATTGCTCCGATGCGGATTTTCCTACAAGTAGCTGATCCCAGTCCATTTTGGCCAGATCCTGCCTTATCCTATTAAAATCGGCCTTCCCCCAATTTAGAACCTTTTATTTCCGGCCCATCCCTGTCCTTTTCCATGACCACCTTAAATCTCACCATATTATGGTCACTGTCACCAAAGTGCTCAACTACTAGCACTTTTTCCACTTGGCCGGCCACATTCCCTAGAATTAGGTCCAGTACCGCCCCCTCTCTTGTAGGACTTTCTACATGCTGGCTCAAAAAGCTCTCCTGGATGCACTTTAAGAATTCTACACCCTCTGAGCCTTTCACACTCTGACTATCCCAGTTAATATTGGGGAAGTTGAAATCCCCCATTATTATTACCCTATTATTTGCACATTTCTCTGAGATTTGCCTACATATCTGTTCCTCTATCTCCCCCTGACTGTTTGGAGGCCTATAGTACACTCCCAGCAAAGTGCTTGCCCCCTTTTTGTTTTTAAGCTCCACCCATATGGCCTCATTAGAGGAACCTGCTAATATATCATCCCTCCTTACTGCAGTAATTGACTCCTTAATTAATATTGCGACACCCCCTCCTCTTATACCTCCCCCTCTGTCTCGCCTGAAGATTCTGTACCCCGGAATATTGAGCTGCCAGTCTTGCCCCTCCCTCAACCATGTCTCCGTGATAGCAACAATATCATACTCCCATCTGTTTATCAACACTTCAGTTCATCCACCTTATTTGCAAGACTCCTTGCATTAAAATAGGTGCCATCCAGCCTTGCCCTTATATATTTGCCCTGTCTACCAAGCTGACTTGTTTTTTTCTCTATAATTGGCAGCACATCACCCCCTATTTCAGCTCCCCTCTGTATCCCATCCCCCTGCCAAGTTAGTTTAAACCCCCCCCAACAGTGCTAGCAAACCTCCCCGCAAGGATATTTGTCCCGCTCTGGTTCAGGTGCAACCCGTCCGACTTGTACAAGTCCCACCTTTCCCAGAAGCAGGCCCAGTGATCCAGGAAAGTAAAACCCTCCCCCCTACACCAACTCTTTAGCCACGCATTCATCTGCTCTATCCTCCCATTCCTATACTCACTAGCACGTGGCACTGGGAGTAATCCAGAGATTACAACCTTTGAGGTCCTGATCTTTAATCTGTTACCTAGCTCCCTAAATTCTTGATGCAGGACCTCATCCCCCTTCCTACCTATGTCGTTGGTCCCAATGTGGACCACGACCTCTGCCTGCTCCCCCTCCTCCTTAAGAATGCCCAGTAGCCGCTTGTTATAGGAATAAGTAAGCTTCTGCACCTGTAAGATTCGCAAACTTTGTGCATTTCCCCGAAGGTTATTATCGATAAAAGGGATCCTGCGTGGACATTTCTTTGAAATAAAAAGGGTGCCCAAGATGGCGTCCATGCCTCGTGGCAGAAAGCCTGCGAGTCTCCAAAATGGATTCTGCAGCCCAGGCTGTTTGAGGTAAATCGAAACGAAGGCTGCAGGTTTCCTGTGAACAGAACTTGGTGATTTGGGACCCAGACAAACTGTGAATTATATATTAGGCTGAATCAGAGGCAGATCTGAATTCAATGAGGCCTACAGTTAAAGCTATCAAACAGTCTGCATACATAATCGGAAACAGATTAAACACATCCATCGAGGCGGGACAAGCCCATCAACGACTTTCAGGACAATACGAGTCCATTATCGGGCCGGTAGAAGCAATTACCGGCCATCTAAAAACCCGTCAGTATAGATTGCTACCATTATTTTAACTAGCCCGCCAAAAATAAAACAAAGAACTAACCTGATTTGGCGGGCAGATAAGGTTTTTCGATGAAGGTATAATTGAAGGCCCCCAGGTAGCAATTGGGGGTAGCCGTTGGACGAAGAAGAAGAAGACTGCTGCTCGGCTGCTGTCGGCACCGCCGCTCCCCGGTCCTTTGACCCCTCGCCCTCGTGGCTGCCACCCTTTCCCCCGTCCTGCGCTTACCCCCTGGCCTGTGCCCGTACCCTTTCCAACTCAATCTAGACTCGCCCCGACACCGGGTCGGGCGAACATGGGCAATTCAGGCCAGGCAAAGCGGGACACGACGAGTGGAGGAGGAGGAAGACAACCCAGGGAAGGCCAACTGAGGGTAGGCTTCGAATTATTGGGCCTTCAGCCTCAGCCGACCTGCGAGTATCTTCATGCAAACTCAAGCTGTCGGCGAAGAATCATCCCTGCAAAGTAAAGTACCCAAGCAGAGACTGTAACTTTGGGGTACTCGAACCTGGACAACGCCCTTGCAGCACCCGGAGCCCATGTGATGACGGTAGGCTCCAGAGAGCACCAAGAGCGAACCCCGAACCCAACCGCTGTTTTGAGTCGAGCAAACCCTTTTTATTTGGTGAGCATGAATTCTGACCCCTCATAGATTAACCTAATTAGGTATAAGGGGTGGGATAAGGATAAGGGGATTGTTAAGATAGTTGTTTTCCCTCGATGTGCCATGTGTTCTCCATTCCCCGTATAAGTATAGTGTTATTATGACTCTCTTGTAATTTTTGCCTGTAGAAGTGTACACTAATGATTCTCCATAAGATTGTATCAAGTTTTCCTCTTCAATAAAATCTTGGTTCTTTTTGCATCCAACCACTTGTCTGCTCGTGCCTTCTCTGTATCGCTGCCTGTATCTAAGTCCGGTGTCTAGAACCCAGGGGGCGAGCGATTCGAACCGCTCAAGGAAGGTAGTCAGAGGCAAAGCTGACTGACCCGAACACTCCTGTGCAAAAACCCCCTACACACCTTCTGTGGCAACAATGGCTAATGCAAATATTATAGAAAAGATAAAATTAGGTATTATGGGTAAAGATGGCTAGTCCAAGAAAGCGATGTGTGATTCCGCACGTAGCCTTTGGAAGCCTCTGACCTCAAGACAATGGCCTAGAAATTCGTACCCTCTTCATTGGTTGTTAAAGCCCGTTTTGGGAAAAAAAGGCCTGCCGTCTCACTTCCGCCCGCCTCCGACATGGGATTCGGCGGCCGCCATTTTGGTAAGTGCCATAGCGCTGCCATTGGCAGTGCTGGCCCTAGAAATGTAAATCAGCAGAGCGTGATGTCAGTCGACCTCCAAACCCCGACTTGACACCATGTCTGCAAACTTAGACCTTTTTGTTGAGTTTACCGCCGAGTCCTAAGCACACTCAGAAAAGCATGTGTGAAGTAGCCCTGCAGAGATGCTGGCAGCATTTCTTAAAGGGACACACACATCTTTCAGGTGAGTTTGGATTTAAGATTTTGGACTTATTTTTGATATTTTATTGAAGTACTGGCTTGGTGTAATAGATGTTAAAAGTTTTTAAAGTGTGCAGGGAATGCTGCTGGACGCTTACAAGGCTTCAGATGTTAAAGGAAGGCCTCTGAAAAGACAGAAAATGCTGGAAATACTGAGCAGGCCAGGCAGCTTCCTGGGAGAGAAAAACAGAGTTCACGTCTCAGGTAAAGATGCTGCCTGACCTGCTGTGTATTTCCAGCATTTTCTGCTTTTATTTCAGATTTCCAACATCTGCCCACCAAGGGAAGCGAAAGACACAGAGGAGGAAGATGCAGAAGAGGAAGACGCAAAAGAGGAAGACGCAAAAGAGGAAGACGCAAAAGAGGAAGATGCAAAAGAGGAAGACGCAAAAGAGGAAGACACAAAAGAGGAAGATGCAAAAGAGGAAGAAACAAAAGAGGAAGAAGCAGAAGAAGAGGAAGCGGAAGGGAGGTTGCAACCCAGACAGCCCCTTTTCTGGCCGGGATATCCAGGATGGAATCACCTGCCTGCGGTACCAGTGACCACAACCCCAATTGTCCCAAACCTTACCTTCCCTCTGTTACTGATCATCACAGTGTCCTCTTGGCCACAATCCTGAAATAAAAGCCACCACAAAGCAAACTTTCCAATCCAACTTTATACATCTATCTATCCAATATGACATCAAGAAATCAACTCATCACCTGTATGCATTCTCTTAGCGACTGTCTTGTGTGGCCTTTGCCTATCCTACTGTCGTCATGCAGTGCTACCCCAGTGGCTGCAGCATGGCTGGTGGAAGGCTGCTGACTTTCAGTATGGGAGACTGCAGATTGCCTCACAGGACGACCTCGAGGAGCTAGTGGCTGGGAGTGTGAAATCAAGTGACAGTGTTTCTTCTTATTCTTCTTCTTCTTCACTCTCCTCTCCCTCTTTTTGGTCAACCACTGGCTGGGCAGGCTGGATTTCTTGGGTGTGTGAAATGAGAAAGTCACAAGGGTAGTGTTGTGGTCAGGGGAGGGTGAGAAAGCAAGAGCTGCATGCTTACACCATGCACACCTTGTAAATCAGAAGATATTGGGGGATGAGGTGAAAGTGGGATATGAGAACGAGGATAACCAGAATCATGTATCCTTTCAGCCCTGCCGCTGGCCAAAGGCTCACAAATGCCCCTGTCAAGAATGGCCAGCACTGCCTCCTCCAAGGGGGAGAGGTAAAGCTAGGAATGTGAGGTGTGCCTCATAATTGGTACAGGTTGTTGGTAGGTGAGTGATTGAGGGGTGGGGGGGAGTTGTGCATTAAGAAGTGTGTGAAGCTAGTGGTGCAGTTGGTAGGAGACGGTGTTTGAAGATACATTCACTGACCTTGACTACTCGTCTGAGTTCATGAAACTTCTTTGGACACTGAAGCCAGGTGGTGGGGCAACACTGCTGGCAGTGACTGCTTCAGTGATCTGGTCCCACATTGTTCTTTCTGGAGGGCCTCTCTTGCAGTGTTGACCCCCTGCACAAAGCTGGAGTGCTGTGTGCGAGAGCCTATTGCATATTCCCTGGCTTTTTGAGCCATTTGTGCTTTTGCTGAAGCACTTTTACCATTTTTTTAGGTGCGGAAGGCAGTTCAGCTTTAAGAGCTGAAGATTGCCATTTGGGAATTATTTTAATTTTTTTTTTACAGAAGGCAGTTGAGCTCTACGGGCTAAAAACTTCTTATTTTAAAATGATTTAAATTTATTTATTTGAGAAGGCAGTTCCCCTTTAAGGGATCGACACTGCTTTCTAAAATGACAGCTTTGCTGTAAGACAATGCTACTCTTGCTTCAGGGATACTATGGCCACACAACATTGGACTTCCTTCTGAGAGTAGCACCAGAAAACTAGTCTTGTCAGTTTAGCGCTGCACTAATTTAAATTAGCAGCATTACCAAAATACTATGCCTGCACTATGATTTTGGATGGCTGTTAACTTCAGCCCCCGGTTACACTGGCAGGTTTACAGCCTACTGCAGTTTCTAGACCAATATCTTAGAGCAAAACTTGAACTAAGAAGTTCAACTCGATGACCTATAGGTCACAAACTAATCATGCAGTTAAACTCGATGACCTAAGGGTCACAAGCTAACCGTGTAGTTAAACCCGATAGCCTAAGGGTCACAAACTAACTGAAGAAGTGAAACTTGACCTAAGGATCACAAGCTAACCAAAGAAGTTAAATTCGATGACCTAATGGTCACAATCGAATTGTAAAAGTTGAAAGCAAGCCCTTATTTGGGCAACCACTCAACTATCGAAAGGTTAGAGAGCATACAGCTCCCGTCACTTACGGCAGATAGGGGAGTACACTGAACCCAGCTGAGTGTTCCAAGCCATGAGTATGCAATTAATTAACTGCTTAATTGCTGTTTGTCCTAGAATAGGCCTGATAGGCTCTTGTAACTGGTATATTGTTTTACCAATTAATTATACTAGTTTATATGGGCTTAGAATTTCTTTTGCATTTGCACCCAGACACATCCATAATCTGGGCACAAACAAATATGGCTTTAAAGATTGTGCAATTTTGGGTGTAAGTGAATTACGTGCATGGCTACAATATGCCCAAGTCCCCTCGATTTTTTACGTCCGTCCATCAAACCCTCCGTCCGAGCGAATCTCTGCCCACAAAACTGGCCAGTCCCCTGATTTTCAAATGCGAGTATCCTCCAATTACATTGTTCGGGGTCTCTCAACATTGTGAGCAGATTTTCAGGCGTAGCAGGAAACAAAATCATTTTTCTGGCTCTTTAATTGCAAGTTTTTGAGTGTTTAAAATGTTTTATCCTCACTGAGACCTGCTTTGTATTTTCTGTTTCTTTTAATGCATTTATAGCATCAATATAAGTCACATCAAAAATGGAAAAACTTCCCTGATTGCAGGTTCTTAAACATGCTGTGCCTGATATGCATGAATGACGGTTAAAGGAGTTGAAACTTAAATTTTAAGGCTAAAAGAAGAAATATACTGGTGTGGGTTTGGCGCTTCATGGGCCCTGGTTGTTTACACTGATTTTTGCCCATTTTAAGTTAGGGGGTAATCTAATGAGATTGGGAGAATGGTGTAACTTGGAATTGACAAAATGGGCGCGACATTGGGCACTATTTCACATGTAACTTCTGAGGCGCACGGACGGAGGAAACTCCAGGCCATAGAGTAAATAATTACTAAATAACGTAATGTGCTGAACTGACATCTCTTGGCTGAAGTGAGAAACTTTGTAAATTACTATCCAACAGATATTTTTAAACATGAAGGCTCAGAAATTAATTTGCCCCTGATAATCGGCACAGGGGTCGCGATGCACAATCACCCCGTGCCCGTTCAAAGGAATGTAAGCAGCACGCGAACCTCATGCTGCCTGCTGATCAGCATGATTGCAGTGTTCAGCCCAGTGCTGAATGTACTGTTGAGTGGCTGTACGCTCAGCAGGGGGCCCAAGTTTGTGCGAGGCTAGCACCAATAAAAGCTAGCCTGTGCTTCTTAAAGGCAGTCTGCACCTCTTAAAGTGGAGGTGCAGTCTGCCTGCAGCAACGTATTGAACTGGCTGAGGAAGAGATTGAGAGGAGGAAAAAAAAATTATGTCACAACAGGGGAGAGCGTGTGTGCCAAGGTTTTCCGATGCAACACTGGAGCCTTGGTACAGGAGGTCAACTCGAGGAGAGAGGTGCTGTTTCCACAGGGGGCCAGGCAAATGTGTAAAGCCCATTGGTAGCAGATAGCCGCTGTGGTGAATGTTAGCATTTAGTCCTGAGGACCTGGATGCAGTGCAGGAAAAAGCTTCATAAACTCACACGAGTGGTCAAGGTCAGTACATTCATCTTCAAATGCCATTTGCACCACTAGCCTCACACAATGCACAATGCACCACACCCCCATTCCTCACCTACCAACAATCTCTACCAAACATGACTCATACCACACATTCATAGCTTTAACTCACCCTCACACACTTACCACTGCTACAAGCCACACACCCATATCTCACAGCTTGCACACACTGTCAGCTATTCAACAATGACAGGCCTATCACCAAACACATTGTACCACACTCACTGACAAACTTCCCTTTCTCTTGCAGAAAAAGGTGGTTCACAACAATCGCCAGCAGGAACTAACTGACGGGGGACAGGCTCTCCTGCATAACCTGACCCCCATGGGGGAGACGCTGCTGGCCATTATTGGGAGGGGTATCAGTGAACACATGGTCAGCGGCAGGGGCCAAATCAATTGAAGATGACGGCATCCTCATACCTAATCCACCTTCTCACATCCCACAATCTCTTCTGATTTACAAGCTGCACATGGCGTACACATGCACCTCTTGCTTTCCTCTGTCCCCTCATCACAACACTACCCTTGTGCCTTTCTCATTTCTGAGACCCAAGAAATCTGATTTGCCCAGCCAGTGGTGCAAGAAGAAGAGGGAGAGGAGAGTGATGATGAAGAAGAAAAATCATCACTCGATCTGACACTTGCAGCTCAGATACTGGCAATGTGCAGAGTTTAGTGGGTAGCTTAAAGGTGGTGTCTACACGTAGTGATTCACTGGGCATGAGTGGGCTGCATCCAGGGCAGGGGGAAAGGGTGGCGCAGGTGCCAGCTCTCCAGAAGGCGAGGTCACTCATGGGTTCTGCTGCAGAGGACTCAGGTGAGGACTTTGATGGGGCGTGTAGGCGTCTGCCCAGTCAGCTTCGCCTCTGACTGTCTCTGAGCTGTTCGAATCGCTCCCACACCTCTGGGTTCTAGACACCGGACTTAGGTACAGGCAGCGATACAGAAAATCGAGTGGACAAGTGGTTTGGTGCAAGAGACCAAAATTTTATTAAAGGCAGAATAAAAACACAGTCTTACTGAGAAGTACTGATATAGTTACAGGCATAAACAATTACACTTATATGGGAATGGGGAACACACGGCACATCGAGGGAAACAAAATACATTAAAAATCCCCTTATCCTTATCCTACCCCCAATACCTAACTAGATTAAGCTATGAGGGGCCAGGAATTCATGCTCACCAATTTGAAACCTGTTGCTTTAACTGGTTGTGGGTTTTGAGGTTCACTCTTTTTGTCCTTTGGGGTTTGTCATCGTCACGTGGTCACAGGGCGCGGCGATGAAGTTGTTTGTGCGAAGCACCCTCCTTTTCCTCCGTTAACGTCTTCGTTGGGTACTTTGTCGCGAGGGGTCTTCTTCTTCGGGCTGTCGCCGACGGTATTACTGCGGTTGGGGTTCGGTTGGTGGTTTTTACCGTTAAGATTTTCCTCCCCAAGCTGCGAACACCAGCTTATTCTTAATTGGGCTTTACTGTCCAAGCATCAAACGCCAGCTTATAACTAGGCTGTTTGTCTTGAATTTACTGTCCATGCTTCCAACACCAACTTATTCTTAAATTGGGCTTTACTGTCCATGCATCAAACGCCAGCTTATAACTAGGCCGTTTGTCCCCCAATGCGTTTTCCCGCTGCCCTTCTCTGCCTTTACCGGTTTTGCCTTTCTTCTCGTCTCGTCTCGTCTGTTTGTGGCCCCGTGTGTCCAGTGCATTTTCGAATTCGGTTCTCGTTCGCCTCCCCGTTTGGCCCCGGTGTTGTAATGGGCATCCTCTGTGTTGGGGCGAGCAAGAGAGCGAGCGGCAAGCGGCAGAAGTAAGAGATAAGAGAGCGATCCCTACCGATGGGCTTACAATTATACCCGGTTCTTCACCCCTTATCTGCGCACCAAATCAGGTCAGTCCTTTGTCTAACTTTTGGCGGGCTCGTTTAAAATGATTACAGCCATTTACTTTAACGACTTCTGGGGCAGTTGTATCCTGGTATAATGGCTTCGATATCCTGGCTGTTTGTCATTTATGAAACTTAATCGGGTTTCCTGGCTTGGCAGCTACCTGTGAGCTGTTACCGATTATTTATGCGAAGAGTTGATGGCTTTCAGATTAGAGCCATCCTGGCTTGATTTGTTCCAAGGTGAAGAATGCATATTCTGTGTTTACCTAGTTGTCTGGCTTTACAAAGTCTTTTCACAGATTCATGCATGTTAGGTTTCATTTCAGGGCCTGCCTTTTTGCAGGGCCTTGCTTTTAAAGTCCTGTCGGTTTTGGTCACGAGGTCTCAGAAGCCATTTTGGGTACCCTTTTTTTAATATCTTGTCCATACAGGGTCCCTTTATCCATAACTTTTGGGGAATGTGTGAATTTTTAGAACCCTATAGGCGGCCTACAGAATAATGCTGATGGGTATGCACAACATAATGCTTGGTGCATTGGCAGGTCTGCCAGAAAGCCTGAGGTGCCACCCTCGGGGAGTGGGAGTGGCTTCTTGGAGCAAGAGCCTGCTGTCCTCTCTCAGATGACTGTATTCATCTTCCCACCACTGCTACTCCACCAGTGCCCTAGCTGCTGCCTGTCAGTCAGCCCAGACTTCTGCTACCCATGCTGAGGTGGTGCAGGTTGCGGCTGGACCCTCTAGGCCCAGAGCTGCTCGAGGTTGTCCTGCAGTCACCCCACTGAAAGTCAGCAGGCTCCACTAGCCATGCTGCAGTCACTGTGGGGTAGCACGTCATAGGAGCACTAGGACAGGCAAAGCACACTGAAGACAGGCACTAAGCGAATGCACAAGGATGATTAATTCACTTTGTTATGTAATATTGGATGCATTAATGTATAAAGTTGGTTTGTAATGTTTCTTTTGTAGTGGTTTTTATTTCATCATTGTGGCTAAGAGGATGCTTCATTGGTCAGTAATAGAGGGAAAGTCAGGTGTGGGACTGTTGTTGAATGGGGAATTGGGGCTGAATTCACAGGTACCGCAGGCAGATGAGTCAATAATTGACAGCCCGGGCAGGAAGGGGCTTTCTGGGTTGCCTCCACGCTTTTGCTTCCTCCACTTCCGTTTCCTCCTTTCCCGCTTCCTCCTCCTCCCCTTCCTCCTCCTCCATTTCCTCCTCCTCCTTCTTTGTTGATTGCCGTATGGCTGGGGGCAAGGGCTGTGCCCTCATGATGGCGAGGTTGTGGAGCATGCAGCAGACCGTGATGATTCTCGAGACGCGCTCTGGTGCATACTGCAGGGCTCCTTGAGAGCAGTTCAGGCAGCAGAAGCATTGTTTAAGCATGCCAATGGTCTGTGTAGGATTTCGCAATAATTTTGAAATTTCCTACAGTTCTGAAGATTAATTTTGATTAAAGAATACCTGGGCAATATACCTTTAAAAATCCAGGGGATCAAAATGGCCGCCAGACCGCATGGCAAAAGACAAAGGACTTGAAAATGCAGCTTGTATGTGTCTGTGGAAAAGGGTTCAATGGAGCAGTCAAAACTGCCAATCAAAGGGGAGTTCCCCCCCACTCCCTGCAGAGACAATCAATGTGTTTACAGAAACTGCTGCACAAAGGATTAACCACTTGAGATTGGTTTCAGTCTGACCACAAGGACAATAACTTTCTGTTTACAATACCTTCAAGACTATTTACTCAAGCAATCAAGGAAATAACTTTATTTGATGGCCCATCACAGACAATGAAGACACATTCAAACCACTGCAGCTTCATTTGAAAGCCCATTCACAGACAGCGATTGACACGTTTAAACTGAGAACAGGAACAGTTTAAACGAATGGGTAATTCATCCAAACCCATCCTAGACAATGGGACAGTTTGGATCCCTTTTGTTTTAGCCCAGATACATCCGGATCTGGGCAGGAACATTTCGGCCCGAAATTGGGGTATAAAAGATAGCTTCTCAGAAGACATCTCTCTCTCTGTGGCCTCGCCTCCATGCTCTCTACAACGTGGGAGTCTGCCTGAAGAAGTGGAACACCAGCAGTTTACTTTTAAAATACTGGGGTGTTTTTACTTCGGGGCAGTGAAGATCAAAGATCGCAGGGCACGGAGAAGGCGTTTTCATTGGTGAGCACATATTTCTCTGGCCTTTTACAAGGCAACTTAGAATAGGTATAGGGGTGGGAATTAAGTGGGAATTTTGTTAGAACTGTGATTTTAGTTGATCTTCCCTCGTTGTGTCCGTTCTCTCCTCCCCTATTTAAATAACAGTGTTGCACTAGCAGATAAGGCTGTAGTGAACACTGAGAGTAGCTGTACTAAAGTGCTATTTTAAGTAAAAGCCACTAAGCAAAGGTGCTGTAGTGAGCAAGGTGTTTCTATATTTAAAACTGTATTAATAAAGGAGTGTTGCACTGAGCAGAGAAGTGTTCCAGTGGACACTGAGTGGCTGTATTTAAAAGTGCTGTATTTAAAGGAGTGTTGCACTGAGCAAGGAGCGCTCTAGTGGACACTGAGTGTACTACGTTAAGCAAAAGTGCTGTACCAGGCATAGCGGTGCTGTATCGATTTTTAAGTTGTTTCTTTCTTTTTGTTTCAATGAATACTGGTCTGTTTTGCACCCAAACCACGAGTCACGTTTTTCTGTCTACATCGCTACCGAATAAGTCCGGCGGTCAGAACCAGGAATAGTGGAGCGCTTCGAAACTGCATGGGGGTCCCTGGAGCAGCTCAGAGGCTTCTGACTAGCCAGAGACAATAACACCAACCCCACTAGCGTGTGCTAATTCCTTACATCTGCTCTATCAGACGCCATATCCTAGTGCTCTTACGAAGTGCTACCCCAGTGGTTGGTGGAAGGCTGCTGACTTTCAGTGGGGAACACCGTAGATGGCCTTGCAGAATGACCTCGAGGAGCTAGTGGCTGGGAGTGTGAAATCGAGTGATGGTGTTTCTTCTTCTTTACTCTCCCCTTCCTATTCTTGGTCAACCACTGGCTGGACAGGCTGCATTTCTTGGGTATCTGAAATGAGGAAGGCACAAGGGTGGAGTTGTGGTGATGGAAGTGGGTAAAGCAAGAGGTGCATGCTTACACCATGTGCAGCTTGTAAATCAGAAGATGTTGCGGGATGAGGAGGAAGTGGGATGTGAGAAGGAGGATAACATATGAGGATACTGGCATCTTCTATCCTTTCAGCCCCACCGCTGGCCAAGGGCTTAGCCATGACCCTACCAAGAATGGCCAGCACCGACTCCTCCAAGGGCGTGAGGTGCAGCTAGAAATTTGAGGTGTGCCTCGTGTTTGGTAGAGATTGTTGGTAGGCGAGTGATGGGGATGTCTTGCATTGAGCAATGTGTGAAGCTCGTGATTCAGTTGGTAGGAGACGGCTTTTGAAGATGCATTCACTGACCTTGACCTCTCGTCTGAGGTCATGAAACCTCTTTGGGCACTGGAGCCAGGCCCTGGGGTGACACTGCTGGCAGTGACTGCCTCGGTGATCTGATCCTGCATCCTTCTTTCTGGAGGTGTCCTGGCACCCTCTGGGTTGAGGACCTCTCTTCCAGTGTTCACCCCCTGCACAAAGCTTGAGTGCTGCGTCTGAGACCCTGACTGCCCTTTCCATGGCCTGTTGAGCCATTTGGACTTGTGCTGAAGCACCTTTACCAATTTTGATCAGCAGAAGGCAGCTCATCTTTAAGAGATGCAGAATGCCTTTAAGAGCTGCAAGCTAGCTTTAAGTACAGCTAGCACCAATCACTCACCTACCAACAATCTGTCCAAACACGAGGCACACCTCACATTCCTAGCTTCACCTCACTCCCTTGGAGGAGACAATGCTGGCCATTTTTGGCAGGGGAATGGCTGAGCCCTTGGCCAGCAGTGGGGCTGAAAGAATACAAAGCTAGCCTCAATCAAACATCGCAAACTTTGACCCCCTGCTGAACGCACAGCCTGTCAGTAGCACGCTCAGCGCTAGGCTGTGCACTGCAATCATTATAATTAGCAGGCAGCACAAAGTTGACGTGGGCATATTGCGCATCGTACCTAACATTTATAACATTCTCCTCACCCTCACACACTTAACACTGCTGCTAGTCTCACATCCATATCTCACATCTTGCACACACTGCCAGATATTCAACCATGACAGCCACATCAGCCAAACAGATTGCACAACGCTCAATGACACACAGGTGTGCCTGCATGTCCTAACCCCCATGGAGGAGACGGTGCTGGCCATTATTGGAAAGGCCATTGCTGAGGCCGTGGCCAGCGGCAGGGCTGGAATCATCGAATATGAAGCTATCCTCATACCTAATCCTCCTTCTCACATCCCCCTCTTCCCACAATATCTTCTGATTTACAAGCTGCACATGGTATACACATGCACCTCTTGCTTTCCGCCCTCCCCTCAAAACAAACTTACCCTTGTGCCTTTCTCCTTTTAGATACCCAAGAACTGCAACCTGCCCAGGCATTGGTAGAAGAGCAAGAAGACAGTGAAAGTGAAGACACACCGTCACTCGATTTCACACTCGCAGCCACCAGCTCAGATCCTGACACTGCGCTTATCTTAGAGGGTGGGATCAGCATGTGGCGAGACACTAGCCATAAGTGGCCTGCAACCAGAGCAGAGGGCAAGAATAGCGTTGGTGCCAGCTCGCTGGAGGACAATGTTGCACACGAGTTCTGCTGCAGAAGACTCAGATGAGGACTTCGATGGGACGTGCTACAGAACAAGGCTGATGGGTATGCACAATGAAATGTTTGGTGCATTGGGATGCCTGCCAGAAAGCTTTCGTACCATGTCAAGGAGCATGGAGGAGTCTGGCACCAACCTTGCACAAGACTTTGCGCAGAGCTTGGAGCCCATTCTTTCCAGCATGGAAGCGGTGGCCAACTCCAATAACACAGTTGTGGACCCAATCATGATGCAGCATCTGATGGCTGATGTCTCAGCTTCCATTGCAGCACAAGCAGCAACCACCAGAAGTCTGAGTATTACAGTGGAAGCTCAGACTGAAGTTGCGCAAGGGCAGCTTGTTGCCATTCAAGTTCAGACTGCTGCCATTATGGCTCTGGATACCACTGTTCAAAGGGGCTTGCAGGGTGTCACAGCACTCCAGGAATCTGTCCTCCAACAGATTACTAGGATTGCTGAGGCACCACCCCGGGGGAGTGGCAGTGTCTCCATGGAGCACGAACCTGCTGCCCTCTCTCAGGATGACAGCATTCGTCCTCCCACCACTGTCACTCCACCAGTGCCCTTGCTGTTGTCTGTCAGCCAGCCAGCCCAGACTGCTGCCATCCATGCCAAGGTGATGCAGTCCGCAGCCGGGCCTTCAGGCCCAGAGCTGCTCGAGGTCATCCTCCAAGGTCATCTGCAATATCCTCCACTGAAAGTCAGCAGCCTTCCACCAGCCATACTGCAGCCACTGGGGTAGCACTGCATAGGAGCACTAGGACAGGCAAAGGCACACAGAAGACAGGCACTTATGGAATGCTCAAGGGTGATTATTTTACGTTTGTATGCAATATGCCATGATTTGATTTATAAGTTTGGTTTGGAATGTTTATTTTGTGTTGATTTT
Organism: Somniosus microcephalus; assembly: GCF_052327205.1. Lineage (NCBI taxonomy): Eukaryota > Metazoa > Chordata > Chondrichthyes > Squaliformes > Somniosidae > Somniosus > Somniosus microcephalus. The sequence continues at coordinate 101,102,002 of NC_140996.1, read as the reverse complement.
ATTATTGAATTGTAGCCAAGCATACGCTGTAATGGTCAGTGACAGAGGGAAGCTAAGGTGTGGAACTGTTGGTGACTTGGGAATTGGGATTGCATTTACTGGTATCGCATTTGGATGAGTTCTTCATGGGAAGCCTGGGCAGAAAGGGGCTGTCTAAATTGCCTCCTCCCTCCCTCTTATTCCTCTTCCTCTTCCTCTTCCTCTTCCTCCTGCTCTTCAGCTTCTCGCCATATAGCTGGTGGCAAGGCCTGTGCCCTCATGATGGCGAGGTTGTGCAGCATACAGTAGACCACCATGAATCTTGACACCCACTCTGCTGAGTACTGCAGGGCTCCTCCAGAGCAGTCCAGACAGCGGAAGCATTGCTTCAGTACACCAATGGTCTGCTCTATCACATTTCGTGTGGCAGCATGGCTTTCATTGTATGCATGCTGCACACGTGTGCATGGGTTGCGCACCGGAGTCATGAGCCATGTCATCAGTGGATAGCCCTTGTCACCCAGTAGCCACCCTTTGGTTTGTCATGTTGGCTGAAATGCAGCTGGTATAGTGGACTGCCACAGATTGAAGGCATCATGACTGCTGCCAGGATACTGGGCATTGACCTGCATGATTCGCTGCCTATGGTTGCACACCAGCTGGACGTTGAGGCAGTGGAATCTCTTTTGGTTCTGGTATATGGCAGAGTTGACATGTGGCACCCACAAAGCGATGAGCATGCAGTCAATGGCACCCTGCAGCATGGGGAAGCCTGCAAACCTTGTAAACCCTCGTGCTCACTCTGCCTGCTGGTCTCTGGCAAGAGAGAATGAAATGTGGTCAGCGCTCTTTGAATAGAGAGCCTGAGTGACCTCCCTTATGCAACAGTGGACACCAAACTGCGAGATGTTGCAAATATCTTCAGCTTCAGCCTGGAAGGAGCAAGACGCATAAAAGTTAAAAGCCACAGTCACCTTCACAACCACTGGCAATGTGGTCCTTGCCCTGCTCTGAGGTTGGAGTCATGGCTGCAGCAGTTGGCAGATTTCAGTGAGGATATCCTTACTGAAGCACAGACGCCTCACACATTGTACCTTGCTGAGTTTCAGGTGGTGAATTGCTCCCTGAACACCCTGGGTGGATATTGCCTCCTGGTGAGTGCTCTTCTCCCCCTCTTCCTCCTCCCTCTTCCAGCAGCTTGTCCTGCTCTGCATGGCCTCTGTTCATTCTCCAAGTCATGCTGTATTCCAAGGGGAATGTCATAGAGTCAGAGAGTCATAATGGCACAGAAGGAGGCCATTTTGCCCATTGAGTCTGTGCTAGCTCTCTGTAGAGCAATCCAGTCAGTCCCATTCCCCTGCTCTATCCCTGTAGCCCTGCAAATTTATTTCCCTCAAGTGCCTATTCAGTCTTCCCTTGAAAACATTGAGTGTCTCTGCCTCCATGGTTTCCGCCGGCAGCGAATTCCATGTCATCACCACTCGCTGTATAAAAAAGTTTTTCCTCACCTACCCCCTGTATCTCTTACCCAAAGCCTTAAATCTGTGTCCCCTAGTCCTTGTACCATCAACTAGTAGGAACAGCTTTTCCCCATCTAGCCTATCCACACCCGTCATAATCTTGTACACCTCTATCAAATCACCCCTCAACCTCCTTTTGCTCTAATGAAAATAAATCCAGCTTCTCCAACCTGTCCTTGTAGCTAAGATCCCCCAATCCCTGGAACCATGCTGGTAAATCTCCTCTGCACCCTCTCAAGGGCCTTCACATCCTTCCTAAAGTGTGTTGACCAGAATTGGATGCAATACTCCAGTTGTGGCCTAACCAGCGCTTTATAAAGGTTCAGCATAACTTCTCTACTTTTGTACTCTACCTCTATTTATGAAGCCCAAGATCCCATATGCTTTGTTAACCACTCTCTCAATATGTCCTGCCACCTTCAGAGACCTATGCACATTAACTCCCAGGTTGCTCTGTCCCTGTACATTCTTTAAAACTGTGCCATTAAGTGTATATTGCCTCTCCCTGTTCCGTCTGCTAAAATGCATCACCTCACACTTCTCTGTATTAAATTCCATCTGCCACTTGTCTGCCCATTCTACTCACCTTTCTTTGTCCTGTTGCAGTTGTTTGATCACCATCACTGTTTGCCACCCCCCCAAGTTTGGTGTCATTGGCAAGTTTAGAAATTCCACTCTGTATTCCAATATCCAGATCATTTATATATATCAAAAAAAGCAGTGTCTACTAGTGCACCCATGTCTGGCAGCAAGTGGTCTGTGCAGAAGCCTTGAAGTCAGCAAAAAGTCTTTCAGCACCTGCCACACCACTCCCTGTACACTTTTGTAACTTGAAAACACTATAGAAAGCACCAAACACTTGTACAATTGTACCAATAGCCAGAAGAAATCAACAAACAGCTAACCTGTAAGTAGTTGATGATGCCTTTAAATAGCGCCGGTGGGGGCCTTCCTGCTACTGAACACATGTTCAGCTGTGCAAGGTTAATAAAGGGTGTTGGCTGGAGTGTTGAGCTCCAAATTTGCCCCGCTGGTGTCAAATCAGCATTACACACTGATTGACGTCATGATCTGCCTGCTCTGCATACTTTCGGCTGACATTCACTGTGCACGGGCCAATGCCTGCACCATTATGGCATCCGTCATAATTTGCCCACAATTGTGCACGTGTCACGGACAGTATTTTGGAGCTCTAAGGGCACTCGTAGCCCCCAAAAAACAAGCGCTAACTATTCCAATTTTGTGCCCAGAGAGTAGGGATAATGGCTATGTTCTCCAGTTGGCAAGATGTGACTAGTTGTTGCCCATGGAGTCAGTACTGGGGCCTCAGCTTTTCTCTGTATTTATAAATGACTTAGACGAAGGAACAGAGAACCGTATATCCAAGTTTGCTGACAACACTAAGTTAGGTGACACAGTAAGTGGTTTAGATGGGAGTAGTTGCAAAGGGACATTGATAAATTAAGTGACTGAGAAAAACTGTGGCAGACGGAGTTTAGTTTAGGCAAATGTGAGGTCATCCACATTGGACCTAAGAAAGATAGATCAGAGTATTTTCTAAATGGTGAGAAGCTGGGAACTGTGGAGGAGCAGAGCGATTCAGGGGTCCAGGTACAGAAATCACTAAATAATAGTGGACAGGCTCAAAAAATAATTAAAAAGGCTAATAGAATGTTGGCCTTCCCTTAAGGGGGCTGGAACACAAAGTTATGCAATAGTTGTATGAAGCTTTGGTTAGGCCACACCTGGATTACTGAATGATACTGGGACTAAAAGGGTAAAATTATGAAGTAAGTTTTCAAAGACTTGGCTTGCATTCCCTCAAATATAGAAGATTAAGGGGTGATACAAGTGAGGTGTTTAAGATGATGAAAGGTTTTGATAAGGCAGATAGAGAGAAACAATTTCTTCAGGTGGGGGAGTCCAGGACAAGGGGCATAACCTTAAAATTAGAGCTCGGCCGTTCAGGGGTGAAGCCAGGAAGTATTTCTTCTCACAAAGGGTAATGGAAATCTGGAACTCTCTCCCCCAAAAAGCTGTGGAGGCTAGGTCAATTGAAAATTTGAAAACTGAGATTGATAGATTTTGTTGGACAAGGATATTAAGGGTATGGAAATAATGTGGAGTTAAGATACAGATCAGCCATGATCTAATTGAATGGGGGAACTAGCTTGAGGGGCTGAGTGGCCTATTCCTATTCCTATGTTCCTATATACAGATGCATTTAAAAAAAAATAGGTAGGGTAATTATTTCCATTCATTGTACAGTGATTTCCAACAGTAACATGTGTATTGCAGGTACATAACACAAACAGAACAATGAAGTGAGGTGATATTAAATCATCTACAGGTATCCCAGTCATCCAAGATCTAAGGGCTTGATTTTTTAGCGATGCTCGATTTTTTATTTGTATGAAAAATGTCTGGTGCATGTTCCAGAGGCCCCAGATTTGCACTTGTTGTAAGTTATGATTCCTGGAACTGCCTTATTTTACAAGCTAGGTGACAAACCAGGTGGAGTACTCTCTAACCTCAAATGGTGTGATTGTATAAGTCTGGCACCTCTGCTAAATAAATCACAGAAATGTGATTAAAAAAATTCAGCATCCTCACGTTGCAGGAAGTGCAAGCAAAGAACTGAACTTCACATGTTTATAATATCCTCGGGTCATGATTTCCCTCCTCATTTAATCATTCTGGCAAAATGTAATTGCAATATAATTTACACCATTCCTGCTGTTGTTTAGTGACAGATGGCCAGATTTCCGTACTGTCTCCTAGGACTGATATCTGTTAGTGTGTAACTGTCCCAAGATTGGCAAAGTGCAGGATTATAATTCCTGTCCCCACTGATGATCGGATGCCTCAGACACTGTCAATAATATGGAGTCTCTTGAGGTGATGCACAATGATCTGACTACTAGATAACAATTCACTGAATGGTGTTGATTGATGAGATATGTCTGTTTTAAGTTGTACATGAGTTATCTTGGAATAAGATCACCCAGCAGCTGAATTAAGTTTCTTGGAACACTTTTTAAATTACAGTTTCCATTAACTTTTGATAGTTCTCTCGCCCTTACTCTACTTGTAAGCTCTTGTAGACGAACAGTTTTTTTCGGTCTTTGAAATTTAGAAGCTATCTTTTCATTCTCTTTCTTCTGGGATAGTTTATTTACTAGTTTGCATGTAATTCGGCAGCTATGGCTTTTAAAAATGGCGGCAAGGGTCATTAGCATGCATTAGCATCTGCCTTTTCACGTTTGGCATGTATTAGCATCTGTTAGCACAGAGCATTCAGTAGCTGTTTCCCAAATGGCTTCCTCTCTTTTCTGCATGATTCTGATATTTACAAATCCACAACATCTTGGCTGCAAATAGAGAGAAGCCAAAAAAATATATATAATTTTTTTTTGATCCACTTTGCATCTAGATTTTCTCTGGGGAAAAGATTCCCTTCAAAAACAGTGCCTTATGCAAGATTCTATAACAAATGCATAGGCGTGATGGTATATGCCAAATATTCCTGATATATACCAATTATGTTAAAAAAAGACACCTTAGATTTACATTATACATTTGTATAGTCTTCAGTCCATGACTGAAATGGGAACATTTTAGAGGCAGTTTCTAGAATCATTTCCAGTTGCGCCTGTTTTCACTGAACTGATATTCCTGACAGGACAGGTGAGGCTTCGGCTCCACTTTGAAGAAAAGGTTTGAACTCCAGATACACCTTTGCTGCTTTTTTGTACCACAGAGTGATTAAGAATGGATGGTCTCCAAAAACAAAACCCAGATTATCATATAAATAGGATTCAAAAATTAATACGTTGAAATTGTTTTGTTTAAAATAAACTGCATTTTGGCACTGGAGGAATTTGTAGCTTGTTCGCTGAGTAATGAACTGAATGATTGATGCCGCATACAATTATATCTAGGATGCTGCACACAATTATTCCTTAATTTATGTGGAGAGACTGGAGAAGCTGGGGTTGTTCTCCTTAGAGCAGAGAAGGTTGGGAGAGATTAAATAGAGGTGTTCAAAATAATGAGGGGTTTTGATAGAGTATATAAGGAGAAATTGTTTCCACTGACAGAAGGTCAGTAACCAGAGGACACAGATTTAAGATAATTGGCAAAAGAACCAGAGGGGAGAGGAGGAGGTTTTACTTTAAGGCAGTGAGTTGCTATGGAATGCACTGACTGAAAGGATGCTGGAAAGAGATTCAATAGTAACTTTCAAAAGGGAATTGGATGTATACTTGAAAAGGAAAAATTTGCAGGGCTATATAGAATATGCAGGAGAGTGGGAGCAATTGGATAGCTCTTTCAAAGAGCTGGCACAGGCATGATGGGCCGAATGGCCTCTTCCTGTGCTGTATGATTCTATTCTATAAGGCTTTCAGTTGCTGATCAATCTTTATTTCCCTTTTCCCTAAGCACCAAGACATTACAGTGTGAATTTAAACATGTGCCTGTGTCCTGTTCCGATATATTGTCAAAAAATTACATACATACTAAAAGAAAAGATGAAACTATTCCAATTGTGGTGCTATTTTTCCTAAATAATAAATCACTACATTCTGTCCTGTGCCTTGTTATTATTTGTGGTTAATTTACACTGAGAAACACAATGTTCTGGAATTGGTATTCTGCACCACGCAGCTCCTTGCTCCCAGAGTTGAAATGTGTGCTGCATCTGCTGAGGGAGGATTGAGGCTGACTGGTAGTGAGGAGAACTGTCTCTATGTAAAGCAAATTTTAAGCAGTAATTTTTGTGCAAAAAATAATAATTTCTGTGGTATCCTTGGAGGTAGTGAAATAAAAAAAAAAATGATTGGGTGGCACTGTGGAATGAAGCACTGACATGCAGTACTGTGGGACATTGGTTCAGTCCCCTGATTGCTAAGCTCCTGCTCTCAGCAGTCTGTTGTGGGAAGATGCTGAGTGAAGCTCCAGGGCTTCCTCAGAGAAACTGTGGGGAGATTCATCATCTCAGAGGAGGCCTGAGCTCGGGAATCTTGGTGGTAGGAGAAGTTTGGGGGATTTTATAACCTCAGGAAGAAAATGTTATTAGCTAATGAAGAAAATCTGAATTTACAGTCAGATTAAAACCATGCAGCTGAATACTTGATATAGAGTCATAGAGTCATAGAATTATACAGCACAGAAAGAGGCCCTTCGGCCCATCGTGTCTGCGCCGTCCATCAAGCCCTGTCCAATCTAATCCCATTTTCCAGCATTTGGTCCATAGCCTTGTATGCAATGGCATTTCAAGTGCTCATCCAAATGCTTCTTGAATGTTGTGAGGGTTCCTGCCTCTACCACCCTTTCAGGCAGTGAGTTCCAGTCTCCAACCACCCTCTGGGTGAAAAAGTTCCTCCTCAAATCCCCTCTAAACCTCCTGCCCCTTACCTTGAATCTATGCCCCCTTGTTATTGACCCCACTAATAAGGGGGAAAGTTCCTCTTTATCTACCCTATCTATGCCCCTCATCATTTTGTACACCTCAATCAGGTCCCCCCTCAGCCTTCTTTGCTCCAAGGAAAACAACCCCAGCCTGTTCAGTCTTTCTTCATAGCTGAGGCGCTCCATCCCAGGTAACATCCTGGTAAATCTCCTCTGCACCCTCTCCAATGCAATCACATCCTTCCTATAGTGAGGCGACCAGAACTGCACACAGTACTCCAGCTGTGGCCTTACCAGCGTTTTGTACAGCTCCATCATAACCTCCCTGCTCTTATACTCTATGCCTCGGCTAATGAAGGCAAGTATCCCATATGCCTTTTTAACCACCTTATCTACCTGTTCCGCTGCCTTCAGGGATCTATGTACATGTACACCAAGGTCCCTCTGACCCTCTGTACTTCCTAGGGTCCTACCACTCATTGTGTATTCCCTTGCCTTATTTGTCCGTCCAAAATGCCTCACCTCGCACTTTTCAGGGTTAAATTCCATTTGCCACTTTTCCGCCCATCTGACCAACCCGTTTATATCGTCCTGTAGCCTGAGGCTTTCCTCCTCGCAATTTACCACCCCACCAATTTTCGTGTCATCTGCGAACTTACTGATCATACCTTTTACATTCTCCTCCAAATCATTTATGTAGATCACAAACAGCAAGGGACCCAGCACCGATCCCTGAGGTACCCCACTGGACACAGGCTTCCAGTCACAAAAGCAACCTTCGACCATCACCCTCTGCCTCCTGCCACTCAGCCAGTTTAGGATCCAACGTGCCAGGGCACCCTGGATCCCATGGGCTCTTACCTTCTTGACCAGTCTCCTTTGCGGGACTTTGTCAAAAGCCTTACTGAAGTCCATGTATACCACATCCACAGCATTTCCTTCATCCACACACCTAGTCACCCCTCAAAAAATTCAATCAGATTGGTCAGACATGATTTACCCTTGACAAAGCCATGCTGACTATCCCCGATTAATCCTTGCCTCTCCAAGTGGAGACTAATTTTGTCCCTCAGAATCTTTTATATATATATATATGCAGATCAATGAAATACTTTACAAATGAACATCTAGCATATTATAGAACATTCAAATCAATAAGTATTTGTTCTAGAAAGTTATATGGCCGAAACCTGGTGGGGGGAGCAATTAAAATGAGGGCAGCGACCTACCCCTTCCGATCCCGCTGCCTTCCCACCATGTCTCTATGTTAATGTGATCTTTTGAGCTGACGAGCTTGACACCAGCAGGAAAGCAGCAGTGTCCTCTTTAAAAATGCAGATCGGGTGCCAATGATGTAATCGGGACCCGATCTGCTAGTTTAGTCCGAGACCTGAGTGAGGGAGCATTGACAGCTTGCTCGTCAGGCCAAATATATTGGAAGCTGGATCATGGGTCAGAAGATGCCGAGGCAGGTAAGTTTTAACATTTTATTTGAGGTGTCCTTGTGGGCCAGGAGGCGCAGGAGTGCTCTTCCGGACTTACAAGCAAGTCTTGGGCCTCCCTTTCCCTGGGCTCCAGCACAAGCCACCCCAATCGTGGCCAAAACCACACCCCCCTCTTCTCCCCCCACCCCCGCCCCAACTGACTGCCGGGCACTGACGCTGAATTCTCGCTCCCACGCGCCGGTCAAGTAGTGGATCTGGCCGGATTCGGATGGGTGTCTGGGAAACTTTATGATAATGAGTCCCGGCCATTGAGATCTGCCACATTTTCACGTCCCCAGAATTCCCGGGTTCGATCACCACTTTGGGTCTTGTGCGCAATGCACTGCATTGTACCCACCAGCCCCCCCTTTAAAATTGGGGCCATAATGTCAACTAAGCCCCTTAATAATATAATGGTTTAGAAATTGGTTTCCGTTTGCCAGCGGGCATGCACTGGGTGCAGGGAACTGTACTGGAATGGGTAGGCCTGAGGCACACCCGATATTGGCCATCATTTAAATGAGCTGTGGACACATGCTGGATCTCCTAAGGCAGTTCGCACTCAGTTAGGTCCTGGGAGGGCGATCAGGAGTGTGGGGGAAGGCGGGGGTAGGGGACAGAAAGGGACAATTGGGAGAGGGGAAAGCTATCGAAAGGGAGGGGCCATTCAGAAGATAAGTGGAGCCAGCAATGGTGTTCGACACTGCAGTGGACCATTCAGTTAAGTATTTTTTAACAATCTTACCTTTTTGGTAGTGGCCTCCAGCGGTCCCTTTAAGGATCACTGCTTAGGCCGCACTTAGACCATGTTTTCTTGAACACAGCCAGCCCAGCCCCAGCTGTGTTAGAGGAGCCCAATTTTGCAAAGGGGGCCTCAAGCAGGCATTAGGCCCCTTATTTGCTTATGCAAAGGACCTAAAACTTGTTTCAGGCACAGGTCCTGGGTGCCGCTGTTCCTGCCTTTACCAATAGGAATATCAGTCAAAGGCAGGTAAATGGGGCTCAGGTACAGATCAGTGATGATCTAATTGAATGGCAGAACAGGCTCCAGGGGCTGAATGGCCAACTCCCGTTCCTATGTCCCTATAATATCAGACGCAGTGTAAAACTGGCATATGATTCACTCCGAACCTGTACCTTGCTACTGGCATAGATCCATTTCACACCCTTTCTCTCACCCTTTCAGATACACATGTACAACCCCGCTGTTTAAGAAAAAACAACTCACAACAAATTTGAATAATAATTGTATCGACTAAAGCTTGTTTTCACAGCCACATCTCCTTCCTCAGCATCTGTCTTCGACATAAGAACACAAGAACATAAGAAATAGGAGCAGGAGAAGGCCATTCGGTTCCTCGAGCCTGCTCCGCCATTCAATAAGATCATGGCTGATCTTCTACCTCAACTCCACTTTCCTGCACTATCCCCATAACCCGTGATTCATTAATATCCAAAAATCTAGCGATCTCTGTCTTGAATATACTCAACAACTGAGCCTCCACAGCCCTATGGGGTAGAAAATTCCAAAGACTCACCACCCTCTGAGTGAAGAAATTTCTCCTCAGCTCAGTCCTAAATGGCCGACCCCTTATTGTGAGACTGTGACCCCTGATTCTCGACTCCCCAGCCAAGGGAAACATTCTCCCTGCATCTACCCTGTCAAGCCCTGTAAGAATTTTGTATGTTTCAATGAGATCACCGCTCATTCTTCTAAACTCCAGAGAATATAGGCCTAGTCTACTCAATCTCTCCTCATAGGACTATCCCCCCATCCCAGGAATCAGTCTGGTGAACCATCGTTGCACTCCCTCTATGGTAAGTATTTCCTTCCTTAGGTAAGGAGACCAAAACTGTACACAATACTCCAGGTGTGGTCTCACCAGGGCCCAATTGCAGTAAGACATCTTTCTTCTTATACTCAAATCCTCTTGTAATAAAGGCCAACATACCATTTGCTTTCTTAATTGCTTGCTGTGCCTGCATGTTAACTTTCAGTGATTCGTGTACAGGGACACCCAGGTCCCTCTGAACACCAACATTTCACAATCTCTCACCATTTAAAAAATATTCTGCTTTTCTATTTTTCCTACCAAAGTGGATAACTTCACATTTCTCCACATTATATTCCATTTGCCATGTTCTTGCCCACTCACTTAGCCTGTCTATATGCCCTTGAAGCCTCTTTGCATCCGCCTCACAACTTACATTCCCACCTAGCTTTGTATCATCAGCAAACTTGGATATATTACATTTGGTCCCCTCATCCAAATTATTGATATAGATTGTAAATAGCTGAGGCCCAAGCACTGATCCTTGCAGTATTCCACTAGTTACAGCATGCCAACCTGAAAATGCCCCGTTTATTCCTACTCTCTGTTTTCTGTCCATTAACCAATCCTCAATCCATGCTAGTATATTACCCCCAATCCCATGAGCCCTCATTTTGTTTAATAACCTCTTGTGTGGTACCTTTTCGAATGCCTTTTGGAAATCCAAATACACCACATCCACTGGTCCCCCCTTATCTATTCTGCTCGTTACAACCTCAAAAAACTCTAACAGATTCGTCAAACATGATTTCCCTTTCATAAGTGCCCTGTTACCACATCCTTAATACAGGAAACTCTCTTTTTACCGGCACCTAAATAACCGGAAATCTCTCTTAACCGGCAAAATTCAGGAGTAGGTTCAGGTAAGTTTTACTTCATATTAGTGACCGTGTAACCGGGGTTCCTGGGTCTGTGGCCGTGTAACCGGGGTTCCTGCACCTGTTACCATGCAACAGGGATGCCTGGATCTGTGGCTGTGTAAACGGGGTTCCTGCACCAGTTGCCATGCAACAGGGACGCCTGGATCTGTGGCCGTGTACGGGGCTCTCGTACCTTAGTGCAGGAAACTTTGTGCTATCCGGCACCGACGGGACCGAGCTGTTGCCATTCCCTCAAAACTGCCGGACACACCAGCGTTAATGTTGAAGCATACGGAGCTTTTCATCTCCGTATCTGACAACAAACACTGTTGCTTAGCAACAGCTTCTAAACAGTTGGCCCGTACCTTGGAAGCGTCTCTCTGAAGCTGTTGCTAAGCTACAGAGACTTTGAAGAGCCTGACTGTTGGAAAAAAAGCCACAAGAAGAAAAAAAACCTAACAAAACGGCTCCTGATTTTTGCCGGTGGCTCGAGCTTGCCGGACATTTAGCCGCCGGATAACACAAAGTTTCCTGTAAGTATACCTCTCTGTAATCTGGACTTTTTGATCAACCGGCACCACGCCAGTCCCATCGGTGCCGGATAAAAAAGAGTTTCCTGTAATAGATTCTAGCATTTTCCCTATTACTGATGCCAGGCTAACTGGTCTGTAGTTCCCCGTTTTCTCTCTCCCTCCATTCTTAAATAGTGGGGTTACATTTGCTACCTTCCAATCCCTGGGAAACATTCTAGAATCAATGGAATTTTGGAAGATAACAACCAATGCATCCACTATTTCTATAGCCACCTCTTTCAAAACCCTAGGATGTAGACCATCAGGTCCAGGGGATTAATTGGCTTTCAATCTCATTAATTTCTCCAGTACTATTTTTTTACTAATACTAATTTCTTTCAGTTCCTCATTCTCGCTAGACCCTTGGTTCTCCACTATTTCCGGGAGGTTTTTTGCATCTTCTTCTGTGAAGACAGACACAAAGGCTTCGATTTTAACTGAGCCGTGGAGGCGGGCTTGGAGGCGTGTGGGGGGTTAAAATGGCAAAAAACGGTGGTCGGGACCCCCCCGCCTGGTTCCCGACTCCAAGCCATTTTTACCCAGGCGTGTCTGATGGCCCCGAATCCGTCCCGCATCCAAAAGGAGGGACTGGTCTTTAAGGCTGCTGCTCACCCACCTTAAGCTGCACAGGCCAGAAGGGGCCAGCACCTGGAAGCCTGTCGGCGCAGGAGATACCCCCCAAACAGGGTCTACAGACACAGTGTCAGCTACCTCAACATGACTGAGCAGCAGTGCCAAAGGCGGCTCTGACTTTCGCGAGAGGTAGTGACTGACATCTGCGTAATGCTACAGCAAGACCTGCTGCCCAGAGGACCAGGTGGACACTCCTTACCAGTGGCTGTCAAAGTCACCACCGCACTCAACTTTTTTGCCTCAGGCTCATTCCAGGGATCAGCAGCAGACATCAGCGGCATTTCCCAGGCGGCCGCACACACTTGCATCATGCAGGTAACCGATGCCCTCTTTGCCCTCACGCACAATCACATCCATTTCACCAAGGATCGCGCAAGTGTGACAGCGCGAGCGGTTGGATTAGCTCATCTGGCAGACTTTCCAAGGGTGCAGGGCGTCGTTGACTGCACACATGTGGCCTTTAGGGCACCCCATCGTAATCCAGGTATTTTTGTCAACCGCAAGGGCTTCCACTCCCTTAACATTCAGCTGGTGTGTGACTACAAGAAGGAGATTTTGCATGTTTGTGCCATGTACCCTGGCGGTTGCCATGACTCCTTCATACTGCGCCAGTCTAGTGTGCCTCCGCTATTCAGGCCGCCAGACCAACTTCACAGATGGCTACTCGGAGACAAGGGCTAGCCCCTGAGGACTTGGCTAATGACGCCGTTGAGGAGGCCAGCCAACGAAGCAGAGGAGCGCTACAACTCCAGCCACATTTCCACCAGATCCATTATCGAGCAAACCATCGGTTTGCTGAAGATGCGCTTCAGATGCCTGGATAGATCAGGTGGAGCCCTGCAGTGCTCAGCAGCCAGGGTCTCCAGAATCGTCGTGGTTTGCTGTACACTTCACAACATGGCACAACGTCATGGCTTGCAGATTCCTGAGGACCAAGTGGCTCCTCACATACCCTCCTCAGATGATGATGATGATGAGGAGGAGAGGGAGGAGGAGGAGGAGGAGGAGGAGGGCGAAAATGACCATCCTGCAGAGGACCAACAACCAGCGGCAGCATTACGCCAGGACATTGCTGCCCGGGACGCAAGGAATGCACTCATCCTGGACAGATTTGTTTAGCCTAGCCAATCAAGCACTTTTGCCTTGCAGCTTCTTACCTGAGCATCGACAATGGTCAAGACACTACGGATTCCTAGCTATTTGTCCAGCATACTGACAATTGCAAGTAATCCTAAGCCAACAATGTGAAATTCCCATTCGCGAAATGACGCACGCCACAAATACAGCAGTAGCCATCAGACATTTTATCGACAGAATTCATCTGATGGCTTTTTTTAACAATACATAAAATTTCACCCAAGTGTCTACCATTGTGACTACTTGTGCTTTATTTTCCTCTTACTCGTGCTCCTACATTGTGGTTCCCCTGTGGCTTCAGCAGATGTGAAGGCCCCTTGCTCACTTTCCTGCTGCTCCTGTCTCGACACCTTTGGCGGGCATCCTCTGGGGTGGCGAGCCTGTGAGTGCTCATCAACAGTCTGCTGCTCCTGCGGCTGTGCAGGGGTTAAGACATCCATCTCACTTGGGTGTGGACTCCAGTGGGGCTCTGACTGAGGGCTCTGCAGTGGCATGGAAGTGTGAGCACCTGGAGAGGAACCCCCACTTTCTTGAGGTCTGCCACCAACCTCCCTCTCATGGGTCAGCTCCCCCTCCGCGACTGCAAGTAGCTGGAGAGCACCTTGCTGCACATCAGGGGGGCCATGGGGACCCGTATCTGCAATGGCAGCCCGACTCAGAAGTACTTCCATGAAGTTCTGGTTTCTATGTTCAATAGATGCCCATTGCCACTCAAGGCCATGTTTTCCATACCCTGGCAACTAACCTCCTCCATGGCCGTAGCCCTCCTCTCGTCTACCATAGTTAGCCTTACCATGGAGGCAGCAATCATTTCCATGTAGGTAGTCATCCTTTCCGTATTGATGCGTTCATGCACCACTGACTCCACAAAGGCTCTGCTCATGTTCGCTATGGACTCCTCCATTCGCTCCACACTCGCAGCGACCCCAGAGACAAAATCTGCCAGAGGCTCCTGCATCTGTGCCTGGAGTTCCATCACCTCTGATAAGAACATAAGAACATAAGAAATAGGAGCAGGAGTAGGCCAATCGGCCCCTCGAGCCTGCTCCGCCATTCAATAAGATCATGGCTGATCTGATCCTAACCGCCAATCTACTATCACAGAACCATCTCCTGAATCTAACAGAATTAGACACACAAAATAGGAGCAGGATCAGGCTACATGGCCCCTGGGCCCGCTCCGCTACCCACAGGGCCATGACCAATCCGAACCTAGACTCATGTCCAAATTCCTGCTCGCTCCCCGTAACCCTTAATTCCCTTTCCTTCTAGGAAACTGTCTATTTCTGTTTTAAATTTATGTAATGATGTAGCTTCTACAGCTTTTTGGGGCAGCATATCCCATGGACCTACCACCCTCTGTGTGAAGTAGTTCCTCCTCATCTCAGTTTTGAAAGAGTAGCCCCTTATTCTAAGACTATGCCCCCTAGTTCTAGTTTCACCCATCATCGGGAACATCCTCCCCGCATCCACCCGATCCAACCCCTTCACAATCTTATATGTTTCAATAAGATTGCCTCTCATTCTTCTGAACTCCAATGATTAGAGTCCCAATCTACTCAACCACTCCTCATATGTCCATCCCCTCATCCCCGGGATTAACCGAGTGAACCTTCTTTGTACTGACTCGAGAGCAAGTATGATCTTATGGATGGACCCAGAGACAGAGGGTCGACATGCAGCTGAGCCGAGCTGGCAGATTCCTGTGCCCTCCGATGAGGACTCTCCACTGCTGTCCCTGTCTCCACAATCAGCTGATGCTCACTTGTGAGTTGTGATACACCAGGTGACAACACTACTCTACGTCCCAAAGGGCCCACCGATGTGTGAGTGTCTGCGCTGGTGTTGGGTGCGCTGAATTCTGCTGATGCTGCGCCCTCAGAGTTTGCAGCTTCCTCTGAAGTGTCTGGCTGCTCAGCCTCTTCTTCCTGGCTAGGGAGGACGGATGTTTGTGATGGTCCTCTGGGGGAATAAAGGAAAGAGTCAGAGATGTGATGCAAAGGCAACATGCACATAGCTTTTTGCAGATGCTCATAAGTGCATCTGTTACAGCTTCACAATCATTATCAGCGACTCATACAATGTCAAAGAGAGAGATGGGAAAATTTTGTGTCACCAGCTTGCTGTGTTGCACCTGTCTGTTCATTCCCCACATGCGAATCTTCCTCAATGCCCATGATTTCCAGGACGGCCTCCTCCCAGGGGGTCAGGTGGGCTAATGAGGCTGTCCCTCCTCCTGTCCTGGCTCGCTCTGTTTTGTTGTGAGCTCTCTTTTCCTGCAATGCGGGAGACAAGTGGAGATTGAGTGAGAATGAAGGAGTGAGTGTAGAGATTGCATAGCATAGATACTTAGAAGGAGACAAAGATGGAGTGAGGTTGCAAGTCCAAGGGCCTGTAAGGGGTTTTAGATCGCAGAGGTTTCTCTCTCTAGAGGCCTCTCTCTCTTGCACAGTAAAACCGTGAGTGGTTCGACCCACTCGCCCCTTAGATTCTGTACTCTGGACTTTGGGGCAGGAACTACAATGTAGAGAAAACTCTTATAGACCAAGTTTGATGAAACGAAATGGAATTTTATTGCATAATGTAAAACAAATCAAAATGCAAGCAAATAAGAGGGTACATGGGAGGGGAAAACACAAACAAATCATAATGACACAGTACTAACTAAGGCAAATAGAGGCATATTATACTCTGCAAAGATCATCATGAAATGGGGAAAACACACGGGGGACAACAACTCATGTTAATTATACCCTTAAATGTCCACCCCCTTAAACCTATCTAGATCTGATTATGAAGGGCCAGAAACATGCTCACCAATCCAACTAGGAAGTGTAAGGTTTTGAAACAGGTCTGCGTTTGATCCTTTCAGGCGTCCCGTCTCCACGTGGTTGGTGGAGCCCCAGCGAACTGCGCCACACTTCTCTCCTGAGATGGGGGTCGGGGACGGCTGGACACCGGCTGGTCTGGATGTCGGCGGGGTCGGGGATCGTTTGCTCGACCCCGGTCAGAGGAGCCTCGGGCTGGCCCCCATAATTTCTTCTGTTGATTTTAATTGTCTTTTCTGCCGAGCCGGAGTAGGTCGATGGCCTCCCGTTTCGTCAACGGCCCGGGTTTGGTCGATGATCTCCCGATGTTTTACCCCGGGCCGGGACGCCAGCTCGAACCATCTTCTTCTCCTTCTTCTAGCGATGATGCCACCGATACGATGGTAGCACCACGAGGACCGCTCTCCACGATGGCCGTTCTTTTCCTTTCTACCTCTGGGTTCCTAGATATACTTCTCCTCAGAAGCCCTTATCTTGCGCCAAATCAGGTTAGTCTTCTGTTTTAATTTTGGCGGGCTGGGAGCACAATGGGGTAGTTATTATATTTCAAACTGTTCTTGGATGGCCGGTAACGGACCATCTCTGGTCTGGAATGACCTTCAATGTTTTTAATGTCCTGGTGATGTCCTTAACGGGCCCTTGATGCTCTTCTCATGAATATGAAACTGTTCCCTTTTGTCTGGTTAAACATTTAGATGGCCTTTATCTACACGCCGATCTTGACTGGATCTGCATCCAATCTATATGTATATATGTGGGTGTCTGGTTTCGTTCTCTCAGAAATGGCTTCCAGAATCCACAAAGCTGTCTGAGGACTGCAGGAACCATTTTAAAGTGTCCCAATAAGTTGGTCACGGGGGTCTGGCGACCATTTTGAATGCCCCTTTTTCCTAGGCTTCTTTTTTAAAAGACTTTAAAATCATGGCCTCTTCTGCCATTTGACCCTTTATAATATAAAGTTCAATTTTGTGAATCCTACACTCCCCCGTGATGATACTGTAACTTACTTGAAGTATCATAATTCTTGGTGAGCAAAATTTTCTGACCTTCCATATTCAAACCATCCCCAGCATTTTCCTATCTATGACCCCACGACACATGCATTTCCCATTTCAGAAAAACCTAGTGTACATTAAGCATCTATAGATGGCAATACTTCAGATGTGAAATTTGACATACTCACTTCCAGGCGTGAAGGGGGGCCTAATACCCCTACATCACCTGGTGCATACACACTGGCCTATAAATTCGGTGACGCCCCACCAGCAAGTTTGCGCCGGAAATTTAGCGCCCGCCGCCGAGCCAGTTGTGCCCGCCCCAAATTCACTTTCAGCGCCCCAAAGCGGAAGCGGGCGCTGGTACAGGGTGTGCCCGCCCCGCTTGGGGTGCTGAAAGTGAATTTCAGCGCTGCCGGTCCCGCTGCGCCACCCGATGCGGAGCGGCAGGCTGCTGTACTGCAGGCCTCCCCCTTCTCTTAAGGGGGAGGTGCCTGCAACGGCCGGAGCCCCGTTGAAAGTGCCGGTAAAAGAGCCCGGCACAACGGTGAAGTGCCGGGCTCCACGGAAACCAGCCGGCAATGCCGCGGGGGGGGTGGAGGAGGCCGGGGAAGGTGGTGCGGGCAGGCGGCCGCCGAAAAAGCGGCCGGCCGCACCTCCGCTTTAAATAGCGCCTCTAAGGCTGCAGCACGGCCAGGTTTTCAAAACGTTGTTAGCGGCCGCCAGGGAAGAGGCGGCCGCTACTGAAGATGGGGATCGGCGTGGTTTCGGGTGGTACCGGGGCGCTGCGCACACCGATGACGTCATCGGTGCCGGCGCTGCGCTACCGGCTTACGCCGATTTAAAGGCCCACCTAATTTCAGCAGCGACGCAACTTCCGGCGCAACCCACTCTTGCGCCCCTAATGGGCGCAAACCCAAGGGAATTTCTAGGCCACTATCTTTTAATAATAACAAAACATCTAATAAACTTCAAGAATAAAAATAAAGTACACACACACAAATTCAAATGCACGTGAATACATATCAAAATAATACAGAGGAGGGAGGGGAAAGTTTAACTTTATACAGAGCAGCAAAAATCTAAATGGGTGTCTCTTCTTCTACCCGCACATAATGCTCCCTCCATTCCCCTCTGTTCTCATACTTTTGCAAATGTTTGACCTTTTTACAGTGTACAAACAGTAAATAAACTACAATGATAACCTGGCACACTACAAGAATGTGGGAGGCTATCCTAATCCAAGAAGGGACTTCTGTACTAGTGAACAGGTCCCACCACGGTGGGGCCACTATATCCAATATGTCTGCCTCTATCTCTAAAGTCTTCTGCTCCAGTGTATAGAAATGTTTCTGTGAAACAACAACAGCTTTTAATATCTTGGTGAGGTGCTCAGGGAGAGGGGGAATGATATATCCAAAATGTGCAACGAATCGCTTTGAACGGTGAAATTCTCTTTAACAGTGATGTGAACCACGGAAGTCTCAGGAATGGGGACAATTCGCTCTTGGGCCACTTGAACTTCTGCCCTGGGCTTGAAACAGAAGATGCTGTCACTAACCGGACACCAACCATGCTGTCCATGTTGGTAGTGGGGCGCTGCAGTGGTGACACAGTATGTCCCACCTCCTATATGTGGCACCTGCGGGGGCACATGGCCTTGTGCCATTGCCTCCATGGTGCAATTTATAGGCTCCGCGCCAGCAGTTCTGAACCTGCACTGTGGTTTTGAATGGGCATTCAAGTGCTGGGGACACAGGATGATGTGTGCTCCCCGGCTCCAGCACCCCGAGAGGTCGGTACCCGTCATTGCATCTGCTCCCATTGAATGACGTAAGGCGGGACCCCCGTGTAGCGAATGTGTGCACCCCCCTGAATGACTCCAATGTTCTCCACCCTGTATACCGGGGCGGGTTTAGCTGTCTTTCCCATCACCGGCATTCTTACCACTATACCCATAATGGTGTGATTAGACCGTCCACAGTCCAATGGGACTGGGTAGGCTTCTGAAGCTAGTCTGAGCTGGCACGGACTCAATGCATTCTCAAAAGGGTGGAGGGCTGCGAGGTGCTTGTTGCTGAGCCAGGAGGGGACTAAACCTTGTTTCAAATCCTCCACGTTACTGCAGCCCTCGCCCAGTAACCATGCCCCGTACAGTACACAAGGTTCGTTCTGCGCAACCTGATCGGACGTATTCCGATCCTCCCTAATGAGGTCATTTACCGTTCTGGCATGTTTTTCCAGCTCAGCTATAATCTCTTTTAAGTGTAGTGTCATGGCCTGGTCCTCATGTAACTCAAAACCCACCACCTTGTTCGCGTCAGTCAGTATCTTTCTTAACTGTGTTTTCAAACCATTGATCTGCGTTTGCAGCTCCACGTCATCCAGTGTGTTGATGATGGAAGTTCCTGTATTAAAAGCTGTGAAAATATTCACTGCACCCCTTCTTTGCCTCCCTTTCCTGCCCAAGACCTCATGTGGTGTGGTGTACAATTCTGCTCTGTCGACGTCGGCAAATTCGAATTCGCAGAACTGTTTAAACATGTTTGTTAACAGGACCTGGTTTACGTTTCCTTGGGGCACCACTCAGGCAAGCGCACCTCGGTGAGGTTTAAAATCACCGAAGCCACTGCGTAGTGTACCCCTTGGTACAGCACCTGACCTGTGGGTACTAATATCAATCCGTTCCCGGGTCCCCTGGTAGTGGTGGGGCTCCCTTCCTTGTGGGCTTTGGCTACTGGAATCGTGGGCAGGGGCTTGCGGGGGCGGGTGATGAGCTCAGTGGTGTTCACTGGGATCTGAGAGTATGGGACTCCACATGCCCGTGTGCTGACGTCCCACCTCATTCCTCTCCCGGCATCTTGCCACTGCCTTTGGAAAAAGATGGAGACGCCTGTGGGGCAAGCACGTTCTGAACCCCACATACAGATGTAGATCCCCTCATCTGGTTCCCACCATTTGTCCCAACAGACACTCAACCCCCCATGAGTCCCCGTAATAGTCCGATGGGCGTTGTTACCCAATCTTTCCCACTCGACTGTGGAGTTCTTCATGGTGCTGCTCAACTTGCGCAGCCACCACCAGCAATTCAAAGGAACATGTCCCAGACAGTTCAAACAAATCCTTTTCCCAACGGTGACACTGATTCTTGGTGCGATGATCCTCACCCTGGGGCACATCAGAGATGTTTCTCTGTATGCGAAACCCATCTGGCTGGAGTATTCAGTAGAGTTCGACCCCAGCCAACCTGGCCATCCTCCTTCATGGAAGTAGGCAGCAATCTCTTCAGCGTCCCGTGGGCCGGTTCCATCAATCGCGATGGGGCCCCTGTCGCCAGAGCACCCATACACTGTGGAGTCCTTAGTGCGGCCCCGATAGGCCACACTGTACCCGATCACCACGGCCATGACAAGGATCCTGCTCATCTTTCTCCTGGTTCCTGCAGCAAAATTAAACAATGCCGCCAGGCTCCCGAGAGATTCTGGCTTAGGTGAAGACATGATCGGCTCTTCCGACCTCGATCCAAACAAACACACATACTGGGCAGATTCCAAACTACTTATAACTCTAATTACTTTAATATATACACAACTTAACTTAAAACTTAAACGTATGTACAGCGCCACCCATCCCCGGGCGGCTTGCCTAATCCTTGATTGGACCGCAGCTTGCCGCTCCCTGTGGCGGGGCTGCAGAGTCCTGTGGCTAGGGTTCCTCGCAGCCTTTTGCTGTCAACTGGGGACTGCGTTCTGCCAGGGGTTTCCCAAGTCTGCGTTTACTGAAGGTGGGGGGTTCGGGCCAGGGCTTCCTTGGCTGGGGTGCTAGAGGCGACCTGCGAGGGGGTGCCTTTGGTAAGGCTCCCGTAGCGAGTGGACCTTTGGGTGGGACCTTGGCTCTCACAGCCCGTGGCTCCCCCACGACTGCCGGCTTTGGCTCCCTTCCCTCAGGCTCCGCCCCTTTGGGATTTGGGTCTGTGGCAGACAACTCCTCCTCACCTGTCCCTACAGGTGGAGGATCTCCGCCTCCAATTTCTACCTCCCCCAAACTTGAGTCGAGGGCGGGATCTCCGTCCTCCGACTCCACCTCCTCCAGAATCGTATCAAGAGCGTGGCCCAGCTGTTCGGGCTCCTCAGCTCCGATAGCGTTCGGATCAGGGGGAGGGCCTTGATATTCGGGCTCCTCCTCGTCCGAGTCCCAGGCCATAGGGGAAACCTCCCCCCAGGTGGGTGGGACAGCTTCTCCTTCCAAGCAGGCTACAGCGCCAGCTTGTGTGGTCTGTGACATTTTGCACGCCTCAGGCTGAGGATCTTTACCCTTAGACCTGGCTTTGGTTGCTGGTACTCTTGCATCTGGCTTAAACAGTATGCACCGCTTGATGTGAAACCATTTATTGCGTCGGGGTACCTCCACTGCGCGACTGGCGGGGACCGGTGGATCTTGCACTGATTCCTGTCTATCCTGGCCTGTGCCTCTCTCGCCAGCGTGGAGGGTCAGACCCAGGAATTCGACTTCCCGCCGGTCGACCCGTGCTTTTGGTGGATTTGCCTTGACTCTCCCTACACCTTGTTCCCCCATGCCCGCTCCCCAGAGACAGTGATTTTTCAGATCCACGAGGATCCCGTGCGCTACCAAGAAATCTGCTCCAAGGACTCCTGTTCCACCTCCCACCTCCCATTTCATTAGTGTACACTTCCACGTGGTGTGAAGTGGTCCTAAACGAATGGAGAGGGGAATGGAATATGCGCCAGCCTGTTCTTCACCTGTGAAGCCCGATAGAAGATAGGGAACCCCGGTGGACAGAGGTGTATGGATCACGGTGCACGATGCCCCCGTGTCCAACAGATAGAGCCCCTTCACCTCCCCCACCTCCAATTCCACGAGGGGTCGCCTCCATACATCATATCGCAGCGCACACAAGTAAACGGGCTGCGCCGGCTCTAGTCATTTGGGCACAGCGGTCGGGGTTTCGGGAACGACAAGACCAGTGGTGACGGCTATCTTCCCCTGCGCGATCATCAGAGACCGCATTGTCCCTAGGATTGATTCAATCGCAGCGGGATCCATAGCTGCACCGACTCCTTGTGCTGGGGCAGGAGCTACGGCTTGGGTTTGGGCTGGTGCTGGGGCGGCGGTCTGGGCTTGGACTTGGGCTGCGGGAAATTTTCCCTTATTATCCTTCCACGGATTTCTACAGTCCTTGCGCCAATGTCCATCCTTCCCACACCCGTAGCAATTAAGCTTGGCTTGGGCAGGGCGATTCCCCTCCTGACGCCACTCCTTCTTGCTTGGGGCTGTGGATTTTGCCTCATGCACCTTTCCCTTCTGGGGAGGTGTTTCCTGACCTCTACAATTCTTATACGCAACGTTGAGCTGGCGGAGTACCGTCTCCTCCGTGACACTGGGACCTTGGGGATCAAACCAAAATCTGGCTAGGGCCCGTATCTGCGGCAAGCTGTTGGTGACCAAGCAACGGAGCCAATGAACCCGCTGTTCGTCATTCATTGCAGCCCGGTCAGGCATGCCCGGACAGCTGCGCCGATACACTGGCCACAGCCTTTCTGCGAAAACCCGTGGGGGTTCTCCAGATAGCTGCACAGTCCCTTCCACATGGTCGAACGGACTACCGTCGTCCACTCCCATTACTTCTAAAACATCCTCCCTGAGATCCGCATACCCTTTCCGTCCCCTCTTACTCTCATCTGAGAGGCACTGAAGGATTGTGCAATCCAGGGAGAAAAGCAACATTTTTGCCTGTTCCTGATCATCACAGTCATTAATGGCTGCTGTCTCCTCTATCTCCCTGAAATGAATCGAGGGATCTCTCTGTAAAGTCCGCGCCTCAATAATACACGGACTTCGGGAGAACAGTTTAACAGGTACTTTACTGAACAAGAGGCAGCTTGAAACTGAAACTACAGAAGCCTGCTCGGGCCTTTTATACAGGGGTGGTCACTGCCGGTACTGCAGTCTAAGACCAGTTATTCCCTTAAAGGTACATACACAACAATTCCTCCCCTTTTAGATAAACAGTACATAACATTCATTTAACAACTAAATAATAACTAATTACAATTAAATTTTCTCAGTAATATATACATCAACTGAAATAGTCATTTATAAGTTCAGTCTTTGAGGAGGCTTCCTGATCCGGACTGGATAGCGCCTTTCTCGAGTATCCTGTTCTGGTGGTGGAGTCAATTCTGGCTCATTGTCATTGGTTGGTTCGTCAGCTTCCAATACCCCTGCTTCCGAGGTAGACGCAATCTGTACTTCGGGCTCATTACCAGGTGCACATGCTTGTGGTACAGGTTTGGCTTGTTCCTGTGACTCTAGAATCTGGTCACCATGGCGTCTCACGATGCTCTCTCCAACGTCCACTGTGTACATTAGTGGTCCCTGCTGTGTGCATATCGTGCCTGGCTGCCATTTTTCTGTTTGGTAGTCGTGGGCCAAGACTGGTTGCCCAATCTTGAAGCTCCTGGTTGGCTTCTCATTTATGTGCTGGAACTGCTTATCCTCAACATCTCGTCTTATGTTTGGTTTGAGCAAATCCAAGCGACATCTTAGTCTCCGGTTGAAAAACAGTACGGCTGGAGTTTGGTTGGTTACTACATGTGTCGCATTCCGGTAAGCAAACAGGAAGTTATCCACCTTGTGTTGCAGTGGTATGTCGTCATTATACGTTGCCTTTATGACCTTTTTAAAGGTCTGAACAAACCTCTCAGCCAATCCATTTGTGGCTGGATGATATGGGGCAGATGTGTAATGTTTCACCCCATTATTCTTCAGGAACCTCCGGAAATCCTCAGACACAAACTGTGGGCCATTGTCAGAACAGATCTGTTCTGGCAACCCATTCCTGGCGAAGATGGTCCTTAGGACTGCAATAGTTTTCTCCGTGGTGGTGGAGGACATTTTAATGACCTCTGGCCATTTCGAATGGGTGTCCACAGCGATTAGAAACATTGAGTCCATAAATGGACCAGCGAAATCAATGTGTGCCCGTTGCCATGGAGATGAGGGCCACTCCCATGGATGTAGCGGGGCCCGTGGTGGAGCGTTTTGGACCTTCTGGCATCCTGTGCATCTCTTGGTCATATCCTCGATTTCTTTATCGATTCCCAGCCACCACACAAACGCCCTGGCTAGGCTCTTCATTTTTACCCCTCCCAGATGACCCTCGTGAAGCTTATTGAGTACTCTATCTCTCAACTTGGGTGGAATTACCGCTCGAGATCCACACAACAAGGTTCCCCGGCACACTGACAGCTGTTCCCTCCTTGGCGAGAATGCTGGCAACAGTGAGTCGCCATATGCTAGCCATCCCTTCACCGTCAAATCATAGACCCGAGAGAGTGTCGGGTCATTTCGGGTTTCCTTCTCAATACTTGTGTTTGTAACAGGCAAACATTCGACTATGGTCGCATGGAATATCTCCACAGGGTCCACTGCAGGTGCTTCTTCCGCCATTGGCAACGGTAGGCACGACAGCCCATTAGCATTTCCATGTTGTTTCGTACCTTTGTACTCTATGTCATACTGATGTGCCCCTAGAAAAAGTGACCATCTTTGCAGTCGTTGCGCCGTCATCACCGGAACGCCCTTCTTTGGGTTAAAAATTGAGACCAGGGATTGATGATCAGTCAGTAGGGTGAATTTCTGCCCGTGCAGATAGTGATTGAACTTCTTCACCCCCCACACCAGGCTGAGGGCCTCCCTGTCAATCTGGGCGTAGTTACGCTCGGCTGAGGTTAGCGAGCGTGATGCAATGGCTATTGGCCTCTCTGAACCATCACGGAATTTGTGTGACAGCACCGCTCCAATGCCGTAAGGTGACGCATCACATGCCAACCGAATCGGTAGTGTTGGGTTGTAGTGGGCCAATACTTCTTTTGAAGTGATTTGGCATATACATTCCTGAAAGGCACGCTTACACTCATCACTCCATTTCCATGTTACACCAGTTTGAAGCAGGGCGTTCAGTGGGTGCAGAATTGTAGATAAATTCGGCAAGAGCTTATGGTAGTAGTTCACCAACCCGAGGAACGACCTCAGTTGCGACACATTTTCTGGTGCTGGAGCTTTGACTACAGCCTCAATCTTGTCCGGCGACTTATGCAACCCTTCCTCATCAATCATGTGGCCACAATACGAGATTTGTCTCCTGAAGAACTCGCATTTGGGACGGTTGGCTCGTAGACCATATTCCTGCAATCTCGTGAGCACCTGTTCCAGGTTGGCAAGGTGTTCATTGTCATTTTCGCCCGTAACCAGAATGTCGTCCAAATAACACTGGGTCCCCGGGATCCCTTGCAGGACTTGTTCCATTGCCCTCTGCCACATAGCCGGGGCCGATGCTACCCCAAATACCAGTCGATTGTACTGGTAAAGGCCTTTGTGCGTGTTTATCGTGAGGTATTTCCTAGATGCTTCTTCCATCTCCATTTGTAGATACGCTTGAGCCAGGTCAATCTTTGTAAAACGTTTCCCTCCAGATAGTGAGGCGAAAATATCTTCTATCCGCGGAAGCGGATACTGTACTGTGTGCAGGACTGGGTTCACAGTCACCTTGAAGTCCCCACAGATGCGAACCTTCCTTGGCTCCCCAGGAGTGCTGCTCAATGCTTTCTTCATTACGGGAACGATGGGTGTGGCCCACTCGCTCCAGTCCACCTTAGACAGCACCCCCGAATGCTCCAGACTCTCCAGTTCAGCTTCCACAGCTGGGCGTATCGCGTATGGCACCGGTTTGGCCTTGAAAAATTTTGGGGTTGCGTTATCCTCAATCTTTATGGTTGCCTTTACTCCTTTTAGAGTCCCAAGTCCTTGTTGGAACACCTCTTCCGCGTCAGATAGAATTTGTGACAGACGTCCAGGTGCGATGTCATCAACTTTTTTGTCAGTCACAGTTAGTGCCAGAATGGAATGCCAATCCAATTGTAGTTTTCGGATCCATTCACGTCCCAATAATGGTGGTCCTCCATCTCGTAATATATACATGTATAGTTTCTGTGTTTCCTTTCCGTTATATTCAACTGGCACCCTTATTTTTCCTCTGGGGTAAACCTTTTGCCCCATGTATGTCTTCAATACAATGGATGTGTCCTTTAAGGGTATGTGTGAGAATAGCTGCTCATAGTCTCATCGATTCATGACAGTTAGGGCTGATCCTGTGTCCAATTCCATCTTCACTGGGGACCCTGCTATCATGAGGGTGACCCAAATGGTTCGGTGATCTTCTTTTGCGATCACGTTGTGTAATTTTAAACAACTTAGTCGCCTGCTCCCGGAGTCCTTATCACTCTCCTGATCTTCGGAACTACTATCTGTCAGTTTCTTTACCTTCCTGTACTGTTCCTTAGTAGTTCTTGTCGTGTTGGTCTTCTTTCCCGACCTGCAGACTCTTGCTATATGTCCCATTTTCCCGCATTGCCTGCATATTTTGTCTTTAAACCAGCAGTCCTTCTGCTCATGGGTTGTTCTGCCGCAGCGATAGCACTTTTCGGCTCCATACACCATTTCGTTAGCGCTGTATTCTTGTGGTTTCTGTTGTATTTCCACAGCTCCACGTGCTGCTGCTTCGTAGGATACTGCCACGCTGAAAGCCTGTTCTGGCGTCAGGTCCTTTTTTGAAAGTAGTCGTTTCTGGGTTCCTTCACTCTGGAGCCCGCAGACAAACTTATCCCGTAAGGTGTCTGCCAGTCCTGCTCCAAACTGGCAGTGCTTCGATAACTTGCATAGTTCCGTAAGATAGTCAGCATTGCTCTCATCTTTGTGCTGGTTTCTTTTATGGAACTTGAATCTTTCTGCTATCAGCAGTGGTGTAGGGCTTAGGTGTTCCTGTAAGATATGAACAATCTCCTCAAAACTTTTCTCCATTGGTTTAGCTGGGGTAATTAAATTCCGCAATAGGCCGTACGTACTCGCAACCATCAGGTTTAATAATACCGACGCCCTCTTTCCATCAGCCACCTCATTTGCCTTGCAGTACACTTCAATTCTTTGCACATACGTGGTCCAGTCTTCTACCTCATTGTCGAAAGCAGTGATACTGCCACTTTTCAGCATCTTGGGCGATTTAAAATGGCGCCTCCCGCGCTTTTGCTTCTTCCCCTTACTGCCACGCTGCTCCTAGCATTCTACGGGGTAATGGCGGCGACCCGCAGCTTCGGCGCGTCTCGCTT
The DNA here is from genome assembly GCF_052327205.1 of Somniosus microcephalus. NCBI lineage: Eukaryota > Metazoa > Chordata > Chondrichthyes > Squaliformes > Somniosidae > Somniosus > Somniosus microcephalus. Next base: position 101,074,566 of record NC_140996.1, on the reverse strand, counting down.
TCCTTCCCCCCCATTTGGTTTCTCTCCGCTGTCCTGTTCTCGAGCACCGACCGCGCCCTGTGCGCTCCACCCTCTCTCTCTTGTATTCTTTTCCTGGCGACGCTGTGTGGTCCAATTATGTAGAGCCACTCGATCGCGCTTGAGCCCGCCGCAGTCCGGAAGGGTCAGCGCGCTACCTGCTACCAGTACGATTCGCTGGAACCACAGTCTCTCCCGCAATTCTCCGAACACCGATAGATTCTTTGGGCGATTGCCCTCGGTCGACGCCCGTTGCTCAGACTACGACATTCCAGGACCTTCTATTCAGGCGAGATCCCCGTGAGATGATGCCACACTGCAGGTGAATTCGAACTTACTCGTCGCCACTGTAAAGTCCGCGCCTCAATAATACACGGACTTCGGGAGAACAGCTTAAAAGGTACTTTACTGAACAAGAGGCAGCTTGAACCTGAAACTACAGAAGCCTGCTAGGGCATTTTATACAGGGGTGGTCACTGCCGGTACTGCAGTCTAAGACCAGCTAGTCCCTTAAAGGTACATACACAACACTCCCTTTACTGTGAGTGTTGCGAGGTGGCTCACCATGGACCTTAATTGCTGGGTAGCATAGGGCACCACGAGCTGGTTCTGGTGGGGTCCGGCATCGCCATTTGCGGCATTGGGACCGAACCTCTGGTGCCGAGCAGGACACATTGGTGCCGGCTCCGGCTTTGCTACCAGTGGCTGTTCTTCCTCGCATTCCAGCTCGGCTACCTCCTCTTTTACCACCCCCTGATTTTCCGACCAAGCCTCACTATAGCTCTGCAGTGCTGAGTGCTCGGTGGCTGGTACCACAACTACTTCGGCTGGAATCCACTGTTTCGATTCCTTTAAAAAGTCCATGTGGCTGGCTTTTGGGTTGACGAGACACACCATGCCTTTTGCCTTAACCAGGGCTGTTCTCAGGTCCTCTATGATCTTTTGGCAGGGGCCATGGTCTGTGCTCTCAAACCCGTGCTCAAGGGCTAGCTTGTAAGCTGCCTTAACCTCCACTACTCTCTCCTCCTGCGCTCTTAGCTGTTGTGCGAGGCGGGCGTTTTTCTCCCGTATCCTCATTTCATTGAGCTTTGCCTCAGTAACCTGGCACTCCAGGTACTCTATTCTAACCTGATGTTGACTAGCTACCACTTGGCGTTCCTGATTCAGCACGTGAAGTGCTGTGATGAGTTTTTCCACACCCATGGCCTTTTCCTCTATCTCTGCTGCCAGTGCAGTGATCGTGGCTGCCTGTGCTGCAACGACTCGGTCCAAGATCTGGACCTGCTTCTTGTAACACATCAGCCACACTGCCTTTTCCACTGACTTCTTATGCTCTTTGCTCTCTGTCCACTGATGGCTGCGTCCACCGTACGCCCATCCAGTAAGAGATCGGAAATCCACTGCTTAGTGAGATTTACCTTGCCAAAGGCATAATCTGCTCTCCTCTCATCCATTGCATTTCGGCCATTCAAACTTGGATCTACTACATTGCAATCCTGCTGCCAGAGTCCTGCCGCGGTCGCCATTTTCTGTAAGGGGTTTAGATTGCAGAGGTTTCTCTCTCTAGAGGCCTCTCTCTCTTGCACAGGAAAACCGTGAGTGGTTCGACCCACTCGCCCCTTAGATTCTGTACCCTGGACTTGGGGGCAGGAACTACAATGTAGAGAAAACTCTTATAGACCAAGTTTGATGAAACAAAATGGAATTTTATTGCATAATGTAAAACAAATCAAGATTCAAGCAAATAAGAGGGTGCACGGGAGGGGAAAACACAAACAAATCATAACGACACAGTACTAACTAAGGCAAATACAGGCATATTATACTCTACAAAGCTCATCATGAAATGGGGAAAAAACACGGAACATCGAGGGACAACAACTCATGTTAATTATATCCTTAAATGTCCACCCCCTTAAACCTATCCAGATCTGATTATGAAGGGCCAGAAACATGCTCACCAATCCAACTAGGAAGTGCAAGGTTTAGAAACAGGTCTGCGTTTGATGCTTTCAGGCGTCCCGTCTCCACGTGGTTGTTGGAGCCCCAGCGAACTGCGCCGCACCTCTCTCCTGAGGTGGGGGTCGGGGACGGCTGGACACCGGCTGCTCTGGATGTCGGTGGGGTGGGGGATCGTTTGCTCGACCCTGGTCAGAGGAGCCTTGGGCTGGCCCCCATCAGCTTTTCTGTCGTTTTTTCTTATCTCTTCTCCCGAGCCGGAGCTGTTCGATGGCCTCTCGTTTTGTCAACGGCCCGGGGTTGGTCGATGATCTCCCGATGTTTTACCCCGGGGCGGGACGCCGGCTCGGACCGTCTTCCTCTCCGATGATGGCCGCTCCGTTTATGGCTTCCTCCCGTTTTCCACGATGCTTCCCTCGATGAATTTTTTCTACCCCTGGGTTCCCAGATATACTTCTCATCAGAAGCCCTTATCTCACGCCAAATCAGGTTAGTCTTTTGTCTTAATTTTGGTGGGCTGGGAGCCCAACGAGGTAGTTATTATATTTTAAACTGTTCTTGGATGGCCGGTAACGGGCCATCTCTGGTCTGGAATGACCTTAATTGTTTTTAATGTCCTGGTGATGTCCTTAACGGGCCCTTGATGCTCTTCTCATGAATATGAAACTGTTCCCTTTTGCCTGGTTAAACATTTAGATGGCCTTTATCTGCAGGCCGATCTTGACTGGATCTGCATCCAATCTATATGTATATGTGGGTGTCTGGTTTCGTTCTCTCAGAAACGGCTTCCAGAAGTTACTGTGGGCTGAATCCACAAAGCTGTCTGAGGACTGCAGGAACCATTTAAAAATGTTCCAATAAGTTGGTCACGGGGTCTGGTGGCCATTTTGAATGCCCCTTTTTCCTTGGCTTCTTTTTTAAAACAGTCTTTAAAATCATGGCCTCTTCTGCCATTTGACCCTTTATAATATAAAGTTCAATCTTGCGAATCCTACAGTAGTGTCATGGCCTGGTCCTCATGTAACTCAGAACCCACTACCTTATTCTCGTCAGTCAGTATCTTTCTTAACTGTGTTTTTAAACCATTGATCTGAGTTTGCAGCTCCACGTTGATGACGGAAGTTCCTGTATTAAAAGCTGTGAAAATATCATTTACTGCACCCCTTCTTTGCCTCCCTATCCTGTCCAAGACCTCATGTGGTGTGGTGTATAATTCGGCTCTGTCGACATCGGCAAAGTCGAATTCGTAAAACTGTTTAAACATGTTTGTTAACAGGACCTGGTACAATTGCTCCGTTTCCCTGGGGCACCACTCAGGCAAGCGCACCTTGGTGAGGTTGAAAATCACCGAAACCATCGCGTAGTGTACCCCTTGATACAACACCTGACCTGTGGGTACTGATATCAATCCGTTCCCGGGTCCCTTGGTAGTGGTCGGGCACCCTTCCTTGCAGGTTTTGGCTACTGGAATCGTGGGCAGGGGCTTGCAGGGGCGGGTGATGAGCTCAGTGGCGTTTACTGGGATCTGAGAGTATGGGACTCCGCACGCCCGTGTGCTGACATCCCACCTCATTCCTCTCCCAGCATCTTGCCACTGCTTTTGGAAAAAGATGGAGACGCCTGTGGGGCAAGCGCGTTCTGAACCCCACATACAGATGTAGATTCCCTCATCTGGTTCCCACCATTTGTCCCAACAGACACTCAACCCCCCATGAGTCCCCGTAATAGTCCAATGGGTTTTGTTACCCAATCTCTCCCACTCGACTGTGGAGTTCTTCATGGTGCTGCTCAACTTGTCAGCCACCACCAGCGATTCAAAGGTACATGTCCCTTGCAGACCAGGCAAATCTTCTTCCCGACGGTAACGCTGACTCTGGGTGCTATGATCCGCACCCTGGGGCTCATCAAAGATGTCTCTCTGTATGCAAACCCCGTTTGGCTGGAGTATTCAGTAGAGTTCGACCCCAGCCAGCCGGGCCATCTTCCTTCATGGAAGTAGGCAGCAGTCTCTTCAGCGTCCCGCGGGCCGGTTCCGTCGATCGCGATGGGGCCTCTGTTGCCAGAGCACCCATACACTGTGGAGTCCTTAGTGCGGCCCCGATAGGCCACACTGTACCCGATCATCATGGCCACGACAAGGATCCTGCTCATCTTTCTCTTGCTTCCTGTAACAAATTAGACAATATAGCCAGGCTCCCGAGAGATTCTGGCTTAGGTGAAGGCATGATCGGGTCTTCCGACCTCGATCCAAACAAACACACGTACTGGGCAGATTCAAAACTACTTATAACTCTAATCACTTTAATATTTACACAACTTAAACTTAAAACTTAAACTTATGTACAGCGCCGCCCGTCCCCGGGTGGCTTGCCTAATCCCTGATTGGACCGCAGCTTGCCGCTCCCTGTGGTGGGGCTGCAGTGACCTGTGGCTTGGGTTCCTCGCAGCCTTTTGCTGTCAGCTGGGGACTGCGTTCTGCCAGGGGTTTCCCAAGTCTGCGTTTACTGAAGGTGGGGGAATCGGGCCAGGGCTTCCTTGGCTGGGGCGCCCGAGGCGACCTGCGAGGGGGTGCCTTTGGTGAGGCTCCCGTAGCGAGTGGACCTTTGGGTGGGACCTTGGCTCTCACAGCCCGTGGCTCCTCCAGGACTGCTGGCTTCGCCTCCCTTCCCTCAGGTTCCGCCCCTTTGGGATTTGGTTCTGTGACAGACAACTCCTCACCTGTCCCTGCAGGTGGAAGGTCTCTGCCCCCAATTTCTACCTCCCCCAAACTTGAGTCGAAGGCGGGATCTCCGTCCTCTGACTCCACCTCCTCCAGAAGCGTATCAAGGGCCTGGCCCAGCTGTTCGGGCTCCTCGGCTCCGATAGCGTTCGGATCAGGGGGAGGGCCTTGATCTTCGGGCTCCACCTCGTCCGAGTCCCAGGCCACTGGGGAAACATCCCCCCAGGTGGGAGAGACAGCTTCTCCTTCCAAGCAGGCTACAACGCCAGCCTGTGGGGTCTGTGACTTTTTGCACGCCTCAGGCTGAAGATTTCCACCCTCAGACCTGGCTTTCCCTGCTGGTTCTTTTGCACCTGTCTTAAACAATTTGCACTGATTGATGTGAAACCATTTAGTGCGCCGGGCAACATCACTGCATATACCATGGGGCTGGCCTTGTCTGCAATGCTGTAGGGCCCCATGTACAGTGGTTCTAAACTCCCTACTCGGGCATAGTTTCTCACCATGACCTGATCTCCAACTTCCCACTCATGTGCTTTTCGGGGTTCAAGCAGCAATCGGTTGCCCTGATGTTGCCTTCCCGTGTTTCCAGCCGCTTGCCCATAGATCTGTTTCAGGCGCTCAAAAAGGGTTCGGGCAAACTTGTCCCGATTTACCTCTTGGAGCTGACCCTCAGTGAGCACCGGGGCTAGTACATGGGTGAAGGTTCGCATGACTCTCCCAGTCATTAATTCATGCGGGGAGTACCCCGTACTTTTAGACTGACTAGCCCGGATCCCCATGAGGACTAGGGGCAAGGCCTCCGCCCATTTCTGGGGCGAGTCCCTCATCTCCTTCATCAGCTTTTCTTTTAGGGTGCGGTTCATGCGCTCCACAATCCCAGATGACTGCGGATTGTGGGCCACATGCCACTTCCCTTCAATGCCTAAGAGCATGAGGGTGTCCTGCATCACTTGGCCAGTGAAATGAGCCCCTTGGTCAGACTCCACAAATCTTGGTAGTCCCCACCGCGAGAACACCTCCCGGACCAAGATCCTGGCAGTACCAACTGCCATGGCTGTTCGGCATGGGAAGGCTTCTACCCACTTGGTGAACACATCCACCAGGACGAGGCAGTACTTAAAACCTCCCTGGGCGGTGGGCAGTGGCCCGATGTAATCGATCTGTATCGACTGCCATGGTCCCTCTACTCTCCTGATGTGTCCCAAAGGCATCTTCCTTTTCTGGGGGTCTGGGTTGTTCACAGCGCACACTAGGCAATTGGCGCAGAACTCGCGGACATCGTCCCGAAGTCCCGGCCACCACCCGTTGCCAGGTGACCTCAGGCCCGGGGTGTCCTGCTCCTGAACCCTCATTGGCCAGTTGAAGGAATTCCCTCCGGTGCTGCTGCAGCACAACCCACTGTTCCTCTCGGAACAGCATGCCTTCCTTGATGGAGAGGGCTGCTGTACCGTATGGACCCCCTACTTCCTTGCCTTCAGTGATGGCATTGAGGAATGTTTTTCGGGCGGGATCAAGGGTTTGGACGGTCTTGAGGTCTGGGGGCAGTGTTACCCCTGTGGTTCCCTGAGTCCCATCCCTGCCTCGGATTACTGTCACGGGTTTGGACCCATAGGGATCCCAGAAAGTGCCGTTGCGGGCACCCTCCCTGGCTAGCGTATCCGCTTGCTGATTACCCTCGCCACGGGGCTCTGGAGGAATGGGCCTTTACCTTGTGGATAAAGACTTCCCCTTTCTCTCCCACCGCAGCTAAGATCTTTTCTAACAGGGGCTTTACAATTAAGGGTCGCCCGTCCGCAGAGGTGTATCCGCGGCGGGACCAGATGGCTAGGTACTCCGTTCACGAGTTGCATGTGAACATGCTGTCCGAGCAAATCGTGTATGGGGTGAGGAAGATCTCGGGGTGTGTAACGACGTACACCACCGCAGACATTTCAGCCTGCTGGGCGCTCATAGTGCTGGGGAGCTTAATCGCCAGGGCAATGTTTGCCGCGGGGTCATAAACTCCACATCCTGTGAGTCGTTCGCCAGCGGACACCGTGCTGGAACCATCTACGTAGATCTCGCGTCCCGTGGGATGTATCCCGGCCCATAAACCTACATCCACCTCCCATACCCCTTCTACGGAATACCGATGGGCTGTTCCGGGATATACCATGTTAGCCGCGAGCTTGGGCTCGCAGAGACCCTTTACCTTCAGCTCCATCTGTGAAAGGAGGAGAGTCCAGCATGCAATGCATGCACTGCTTACTGTCCCATCCTTAATCCTTCCATCTAGAAGCATTCGGGTGGGTGTGTGGTGGGTGAGGAGAGTGATGGGAGAGGTGCCTGTGAAGATCAGAGACCTTTTCACAGCCCAATGCGTGGCCAGAAGATGCCGCTCGCAATTGGAGAAACTCCTTTCCACATCAGTGAGCACCCTGGAGGAATAGACCACTGGTCTCAGCTTGCGGTGTCGCTCTTGAAGCAGTACAGCGCTCAAGCTATCCCCGCTAGCCGCTACCTCCAGGAAAAACTCCACTCCCCCATCTATGGCCCCCAGGGCTGGCGCGGTCTGCAAGTCTCTTTTGAGTTTCTCAAATGCTGCCTGGCAACCCTCATCCCAGGACCACTCCACTCCCTTGTGTAGGAGTCGGAGCAGCGGGGCGGCTGTGGCTGCATAGTCCTCAATGAAGTCTCTGCAATACCCGGTCAGTCCCAGAAATGACCTCACACCCGTTACGGTGGTGGGGATCGGTAGTTCTTGCACTGATTCCAGTCTGGCTTTATCTATGGCTCTTTCGCCAGCACGGATGGTCAGACCCAAGAATTTTACTTCTTGCTGGCCGATCCGTGCCTTCTTTGGGTTCACTTTAAAACCCTTTCTGCCTAACAGCTCCAACAACTCGGCCAATAGTGGGCCATGCTCCTCTCTGGAATCCGTGAACAGAAGCAGGTCGTCCACATATTGCACTAGTTGGTTGGGCTGGCTGAACTCCTTTAAACTCCCTGCCATGCATTGATGGAAAATGCTGGGGCTATTGTGGAAACCCTGTGGCAAGCAGTTCCAGGTGTACTGTTGCCCTTTAAATGTAAAGGCAAACTTGTACTGATCCTCCCTCCTTAAAGGGTTGGACCAAAACCCATTGGAAATATCCAGCACCATGAAAGTGGTCGCAGATGCTGGAATACTTCCTATCAGGTCGGCAACTGCTGCTACCGTCGGCACGCAGGCTGGGATATTGCTATTGAGGACTCTGTAGTCCACCGTGGCTCTCCAGGAATCGTCCGGCTTCCTCACCGGCCATAACGGAGAGTTTACATGGGTGACTATCGGTCTCAACACGCCCTGCTGCACCAGTGAAGACATTGCTGTCTCCATATCGGGCTCCGCTTCCCAGCGGAAGATGTACTGTTTTTGGGGTCGAGCCATGGGGTCTCCACCTACTCTGACCTCAAACCCGGTGACCCTCCCGCAATCGTGCTTGTGTGTGGCAAACGTAGTCAGATTGTCTGACTGAATGCCTGCAGATCTTGTGGGACGCCTGCGACCATGAGCTCGAGGTCGTAGCCCTCTTTTGGCTTCACGGTACACAGGGTCCCTCTTTCTCCTTTCCCTGGGATGACGACTACCTTGCCCGGCTTTCCCTTACCCGCTCCCCAAAGACAATGATTTCTTAGATCCACGAGGATCCCGTGTTCTACCAACAAATCGGGCCCGAGGATCCCTTTCCCATTCTCCACTTCCCACTTCATTAGTATACACTTCCACTTGGTGCGGAGTGGTCCAAAATGAACGGACAGGGGAATGGAAAATGCGCCAGCCTGTTCCTTGCCTGTGAAGCCCGACAGAATACATGGAACCCCGGTGGACAGAGGTGAGGTGGCTGGGTCAACTGCGTGGATCACGGTGCACAATGCCCCCGTATCCAGCAAATAGGTCCCTTTCACCTCCTCCACTTCCATCTCCACGAGGGGTCACCTCCATACATCATATCGCAGCGCACACAAGTAAACGGGCTGCGCCAGCTCTAGTCATTTAGGCACAGCGGTCAGGGTTTTGGAAAAGACAAGACCAGTGGTGACGGCTATCTTCCCCTGCGCGATCATCAGAGACCGCATTGTCCCTAAAATTGATTCTATCGCAGCGGGATCCACAGCTGCACCAACTCCTTGTGCTGGGGCAGGAGCTACGGCTTGGGTTTGGGCTGGTGCTGGGGCGGCGGTCTGGGCTTGGGCTTAGGCTGTGGGAAATTTTCCCTTATTATCCTTCCACGGATTTCTACAGTCCTTGCGCCAATGTCCATCCTTCCCACACCCGTAGCAATTGAGCTTGGCTTGGATAGGGCAATTCCCCTCCTGATGCCACTCCTTCTCATTTGGGGCTGCGGGTTTTGCCTCATGCACCTTTCCCTTCTGGGGAGGTGTTTCCTGACCTCTACAATTCTTATACGCAACGTTGAGCTGGCGGAACACCGTCTCCTCCGTGACGCCGGGACCTTGGGGATCAAACCAAGATCTGGCTAGGGCCCGTATCTGCGGCAAGCTGCTGGTAACCAAGCAACGGAGCCAATGAACCCGCTGTTCGTCGTTCATTGCAGCCCGTTCAGGCATACCCGGACAGCTGCGTCGATACACTGGCCACAGCCTTTCTGCGAAAACCCGTGGGGGTTCTACAGATAGCTGCACGGTCCCTTCCACACGGTCAAATGGACTACCATCGTCCACTCCCATTACTTCTAAAACTTCCTCCCTGAGATCCGTATACCCTTTCCATCCCCTCTTACTCTCATCTGAGAGGCACTGAAGGATTGTGCAATCCAGGGAGAAAAGCAACATTTTCGCCTGTTCCTGATCATCACAGTTATTAATGGCTGCTGTCTCCTCTATCTCCCTGAAATGAATCGAGGGATCTCCCTTTACTGTGAGTCTTGCGAGATGGCTCACCATGGACCTTAATTGCTGGGCAGCGTAGGGCACCACGAGCTGGTTCTGGTGGGGTCCGGCATCGCCATTTGCGGCGTTGGGACCGAACCTCTGGTGCCGAGCAGGACACATTGCTGCCGGTCCCGGCTTTGCTACCAGTGGCTGTTCTTCCTCACATTCCACCTCGGCTACCTCCTCTTTTACCACCCCCTGTTTTTCCGACCAAGCCTCACTATAGCTCGGCGGTGCTGAGGGCTCGGTGGCTGGTACCACATCTACTTCGGCTGGAATTGGCTGTTTCGATTCCTTTAAAAAGTCCATGTGACTGGCTTTCGTGCTGACGAGACACACCATGCCTTTTGCCTTAACCAGGGCCGTTCTTAGGTCCTCTATGGTCTTTTGGCAGGGACCGTGGTCTGTGCTCACAAACCCGTGCTCGAGGGCTAGCTTGTAAGCTGCCTTAACCTCCACTACTCTCTCCTCCTGCGCTCTTAGCTGTTGTGCGAGGCGGGCGTTTTTCTCCCGTATCCTCGTTTCATTGATCTTTGCCTCAGTAACCTGGCACTCCAGGTACTCTATTCTAGCCTGATGTTGACTAGCTACCACTTGCCGTTCCTGATTCAGCGCGTGAAGCGCTGTGATGAGTTTTTCCCCACCCATGGCCTTTTCCTCTATCTCTGCTGCCTGGGTTGTGATCCTGGCTGCTGGTGCTGCAACGACTCGGTCCAAGATCTGGACTTGCTTCTTGTAACACATCAGCCACACTGCCTTCTCCACTGACTTCTTATGCTCTTTGCTCTCTGTCCACCTGATGGCTGCGTCCACCGGACGCCCAGCCTGTAAGAGATCAGAAATCCACTGCTTAGTGAGATTTACCTTGCCAAAGGCATAATCTGCTATCCTCTCATCCATTGCATTTCGACCATTCAAACTTGGATCTAGTACATTGCAATCCTGCTGCCAGAGCCCTGCCTCGGTCACCATTTTCTGTAAGGGGTTTTAGATCGCGGAGGTTTCTCTCTCTAGAGGCCTCTCCCTATTGCACAGTAAAACCTTGAGTGGTTTGACCCACTCGCCCCTTAGATTCTGTACTCTGGACTTTGGGGCAGGAACTACAATGTAGAGAAAACTCTTATAGACCAAGTTTGATGAAACGAAATGGAATTTTATTGCATAATGTAAAACAAATCAAAATGCAAGCAAATAAGAGGGTACATGGGAGGGGAAAACACAAACAAATCATAACGACACAGTACTAACTAAGGCAAATACAGGCATATTATACTCTACAAAGCTCATCATGAAATGGGAAAAACACACGGAACTTCGAGGGACAATAACTCATGTTAATTATACTCTTAAATGTCCACCCCCTTAAACCTATCTAGATCTGATTATGAAGGGCCAGAAACATGCTGACCAATCCAACTGGGAAGTGTAAGGTTTTGAAACAGGTCTGCGTTTGATCCTTTCAGGCATCCCGTCTCCACGTGGTTGGTGGAGCCCCAGCGAACTGCGCCACACCTCTCTCCTGAGATGGGGGTCAGGGACGGCTGGACACTGGCTGGTCTGGATTGTTGTGTCTGTGTATAATAAGACACAGACTGCAGGAGAAACGGTACAACAGGTGTTAACTCAACGTGGCTCACAGTGTAACTGCCTGTACAGATTACTACTCAGTGCTATATAAAGGTGTGGTCACTGCCGGTACTACAGTATACATGAGCTGTAAAAAGTAGTTCCCCCCTTAAAGGTACATACATTATATGGATGTCGGCGGGGTCGGGGATCATTTGCTTGACCCCGGTCAGAGGAGCCTCGGGCTGGCCCCCATCATTTCTTCTGTCGGTTTTATTTTTCTCTTCTCCCGAGCCGGAGTGGATCGATGGCCTCCCGTTTCGTCAATGGCCCGGGGTTGGTCGATGACCTCCCGATGTTTTACCCCGGGGCGGGACGCCGGCACGAACCGTCTTCTTCTCCTTCTTCTAGCGATGATGCCACCGATACGTTGGTAGCACCACGAGGACCGCTCTCCACGATGGCCGTTCTTTTCCTTTCTACCTCTGGGTTCCCAGATATACTTCTCATCAGAAGCCCTTATCTCGCGCCAAATCAGGTTAGTCTTTTGTTTTAATTTTGGTGGGCTGGGAGCACAACGGGGTAGTTATTATATTTTAAACTGTTCTTGGATGGCCGGTAACGGGCCATCTCTGGTCTGGAATGACCTTCATTGTTTTTAATGTCCTGGTGATATCCTTAATGGGCCCTTGATGCTCTTCTCATGAATATGAAACTGTTCCCTTTTGTCTGGTTAAAAATTTAGATAGCCTTTATCGACAGGCCAATCTTGACTGGATCTGCATCCAATCTATATGTATATGTGGGTGTCTGGTTTCGTTCTCTCAGCAACGGCTTCCAGAGCTTACTGTGGGCTGAATCCACAAAGCTGTCTGAGGACTGCAGGAACCATTTTAAAGTGTCCCAATAAGTTGGTCACGGGATCTGGTGGCCATTTTGAATGCCCCTTTTTCCTAGGCTTCTTTTTAAAACAGTCTTTAAAATCATGGCCTCTTCTGCCATTCGACCCTTTATAATATAAAATTCAATTTTGCGAATCCTACAGGCACTCCCTGTCAGTTGTGTTCAAAGCATCAGAGTGATAGGGAGTGTGAGGGCTGCATGGTGGAATAGTTATGTGAATGTGAGCATAGAGAGAGAGGGAATGGGTAAGGATGCATGGATGTCAGTGTCAAGTGGGATGTGGAGGAAGAGATTGCTAAAGCTGAGTGCTGGTGAGGAAAGGCAATGGGAGTTGTAATGTATATACCTTTAAGGGGGGAACTACTTTTTACAGCTCATGTATACTGTAGTACCGGCAGTGACCACACCTGTATATAGCACTGAGTAGTAATCTGTACAGTCCAGTTCCAGTGTGAGCCACGTTGAGTAAACAGCTGTTGCACCGTTCTCCTGCAGTTTGTGTCTTATTATACACAGGCACAACATTGGCGACAAGGCAAGTTCGAACCTACCTGCAACTCTGCATCACCTCCCGGGGATTCGTTCCTGGAGATCAGTGGATTGGAGGTCAAGGCCAGAGACTCGGGCGTCGACCACGGGCAACCGCCCAGTCATCCAGCAGAGACTCGAGAATTGCGGGGGAGGCTGTCGAGAGCCAGGCTTGGTTTTCCAGTCGAGGTGGTCCAGCGAAACGGGCTGGCAATAGGTAGTGCGCAGACCCTTCCCGGACAGCGGCGGGCTAGAGCCCGACCGACCGGCACAGCAAACGGCCGAGCAGCGTCGACGGGGGAGAGAGAGAGAGGGCAGAGCACACAAGTCCCAGCCGGTGTTCAGGGGCCAAGCAGCGTCGAAGAGAGGGAGAGAGAGAGGCACAGAAACACGCGAGGCGCCGCCATTGCCACGAGGACTGCCGAGAGTGGCATTGGCAGCAGCACAGGTGAAGCGCACGAAGCCTACAGGGCACCACCATTGCCACGAGAACCAGCGGGAGCGGCGTTGGCAGCAGCACGGGGTGCTGCAGAGATACAACAGAGACCGCAAGAATATGGCACAAACGAAATGTCATATGGAACAGAGAAGTGCTATCGCTGCGGCAGAACAACACACGGCCAGAATGATTGCTGGTTCAAAGACAAAGTGTGCAGACAGTGAAGAAAAGTAGAACACATAGCACGAGTCTGCAGGTCGGGAAAGAAAACCAGCAATAAGAAACCTTCCAAAGGAAATTACAAGAAGGTACATAAGGTGACGGAGAATAGTTGAGATGAACAAAAGAGTGATAATGACTCCGAAAGCAGGGAACTGAGTTGTCTGAAACTACATAATGTGATCACAACGGAGTATCACCGAACCATTTGGGTCACTCTCAAGATAGCAGGAGTTCAGGTAAAAATGGAATTGGACACAGGATCAGCCCTAACAGTCATAAACCGACGGGACTACGAGAAGTTATTCTCACACATACCCTTGAGAGACACAAAAATTATTTTGAAGACGTACACGGGGCAAAAAGTCTACCCCAAAGGAAAAATAAGGGTGACCGTTATATATAACGGTAAGGAAACACCAAAACTAGACCTGTATGTATTGCAAGATGGAGGACCACCATTACTGGGACGTGAATGGATCCGGAAAATACAGCTGGATTGGCATTCCATACAAGCACTGACTGTGGCTGCCAAAAAGGATGACGACATCACACCTGGGCGACTGTCAAAGATCCTAACCGACGTGAAAGAAGTGTTCCAGCAAGGACTCGGAACACTAAAAGGCATGACAGCAACAATTAAGATCGAAGAAAACGCAAGCCCAAAATTTTTTAAGGCCAGACTGGTACCTTATGCGATCCGCCAAGCCGTCGAAGCAGAGCTGGAGAGTTTAGAACATTCAGGAGTACTGTCTAAGGTAGACTGGAGCGAGTGGGCTACACCCATCGTCCCTGTGATGAAAAAGTCGTTGAGCAGCACGCCTGGGGAACCAAGGAAGGTTCGCATCTGTGGGGACTTTAAGGTAACAGTGAGCCCAGTCCTTCACACCGTACAATATCCACTTCCGCGGATTGAAGATATTTTCGCCTCGCTATCTGGAGGGAAACACTTCACTAAGATTGATCTGGCACAGGCGTATCTGTAAATGGAGGTAGAAGAAGCATCAAAAAAATACCTCACAATCAACACCTATAAAGGTCTCTACCAATACAACCGGCTGGTATTCGGGGTAGCATCAGCTCCGGCTATTTGGCAGAGGGCAATGGAACAAGCCCTGCAAGGGATCCCAGGGACCCAGTATTATTTGGACGACATCCTGGTCACGGGCAAAAATGACAGTGATCACCTTGCCAACCTGGAGCAGGTGCTCACTAGACTGCAGGAATATGGGCTCCGAGCTAACCGCCCCAAATGCGAGTTTTTTAAAAAACAGATCTCGTATTGTGGCCACGCTATTGATAAAGAGGGGTTACATAAGTCCCCAGAAAAGATTGAGGCAGTAGTCAAGGCTCCAGCACCGGAAAACGTGTCACAACAGAGTTCGTTCCTCGGGCTGGTAAACTACTACCATAAGTTCTTGCCAAATTTGTCTACAATACCACACCCACTGAACACCCTACTGCAAACTGGGGTGCCATGGAAGTGGAGTGACGAATGTAAACGAGCTTTCCAGAAGAGCAAAACACTAATCACATCGGAAGAGGTATTGGCCATTACAACCCAGCATTACCAATTCGGTTGGCATGTGATGCGTCACCCTACGGCATTGGAGCGGTGCTGTCGCACAAATTCTCGGACGGCTCAGAGAGGCCAATAGCCTTTGCGTCACGATCACTAACCTCAGCCGAGCGTAACTACGCCCAGATTGACAGGGAGGCCCTCAGCCTAGTGTGGGGAGTGAAAAAGTTCAATCACTATCTGCACGGGCAGAAATTCACCTTGCTGACTGACCACCAGCCTCTTGTCTCCATTTTTAATCCGAAGAAGGGCGTTCCGGTGATGACTGCGCAACGACTACAAAGATGGTCACTGTTTCTAGGGGCGCACCACTATGAGATTGAAAATAAGGGCACGAAACAGCATGGAAATGCTGATGGGCTATCACGCCTGCCACTGCCTACTGCGGAGGAAGCACCAGCAGTGGATCCTGTCAAAATATTTCATTCGACTATAGTTGAATACCTACCGGTAACTTACGCTCGTATAGAAAAGGAGACCCAAAAGGACCCAACACTGTCTCGGGTATATGATTTGACGGTGAAGGGATGGCCAGCACATGGCGACTCACTGTTGCCAGCATTCTCGACAAGAAGAGAACAGCTGTCAGTGTGCCGGGGGACCTTGATGTGTGGATCCCGAGTGGTAATTCCTCCCAAGTTAAGGGATAGAGTGCTCAATGAGTTTCATGAGGGTCATCTGGGAGGGTTAAAAATGAAAAGCCTTGCCAGGGCTTATGTGTGGTGGCCGGGAATCGATAAACAAATCGAGGACCTGACCAAGAGCTGCTCAGGATGCCAGAAAGTCTAAAATGCACCACCACATGCCCCTCTACACCCATGGGAGTGGCTCTCATCTCCATGGCAACGGGTGCATATTGATTTTGCTGGTCCATTCATGGACTCAATGTTTTTAATAGCCGTGGATGCGCACTCGAACTGGCCTGAGGTCATCAAAATGTCCTCCACCACCACGGAGAAAACTATTGCAGTCCTACGGACCACTTTTGCCAGGAACGGCTTGCCAGAACAGATTTGCTCTGATAACGGACCACAGTTTGTGTCCGAAGAGTTCCGGAGGTTTATGAATAAGAATGGGGTAAGGCATTACACATCCGCCTCGTATCATCCAGCCACAAATGGATTGGCTGAGAGGTTCGTACAAACCTTTAAGAAGGCAAAAAAGGCTATGTACAATGACAACATTCCGCTGCAGCATAAGGTGGACAATTTCCTGTTCGCCTACCAGAATGCGACACATGCAGTCACCAACCAGGCCCCGCCATGATGTTCTTTAACCGAAGGTTAAGATCTCGCCTGGATTTGCTCAGACCAAACGTACGAAGAGATGTTGAGAGTAAGCAATTCCAGCACATCCATGAGAAGCCAACAAGGAGCTTCAATGTAGGGCAACCAGTCTTGGCCCGTGACTACCGGACAGAAAAATGGCTGCCAGGAACGATATGCACATGGCAGGGCCCACTAATGTACACAGTGGACGTTGGGGAGAACATCGTGAGACACCATGCTGACCAGATCCTAGAGTCACAGGAACAAGTCAACCCCATGCCTCGCCCATACGTACCTGGTGAGGAACCCGACGTACAGATCGCATCTACCCCAGAAACAGTAGCATCGGAAGCTGATGACCCAACCGACGACAGGGCACCAGAATCGCCTCCGCACCAAGAGTGAGACACTCGGGAAAGGCGCTATCCAGAAAGGATCAGTAAGCCTTCCCAAAGACTGAATATATAAATGGACTATTTTCAGCTAACGTTGTATGTTAAAAGTGTTAATTGTTATTAGTTTGATATTTAATTGTTAAATGAGTGTTATGGTACTGTTAATCTAAAAGGGGAGGAATTGTAATGTATATACTTTTAAGGGGGGAACTACTTTTTACAGCTCATGTGTACTGTAGTACCGGCAGTGACCACACCTGTATATAGCACTGAGTAGTAATCTGTACAGTTCAGTTCCAGTGTGAGCCACGTTGAGTAAACACCTGTTGTACCGTTCTCCTGCAGTCTGTGTCTTATTATACACAGACACAACAGGGATCAGATTGAAGGTGATGTGAAATTCATACTCACTTTTCCAGTACGCTGAAGGTCACGAAATCTTTTCCTGCACTGTTTCCAGTTTCTACGGGTGACTCCCAAGAAGTTGAACTCCTCAGCCACCTGCATCCACACTGCCTTGGTCTGAGTGGGAGGCCTCTTCCTCCCTGATGAAGGGAACAGCACTTCCCTGTTGGCCCTAGTCCCATCGACTAATGCCTGCGGTGCCGCCTCGTCAAAGTGAGGAGCTGATCTTGTCCTCCCGCTTGTCATCTTTCCTGCAGGTCCCTCTGACACCAAATGGAGAAAGCTTGGAAGCCTGCAGATGAAGCAAGGCTTGCTGTGGACCTTAAATGCAGCAGCAAAGATGACTGATCGGAGGGGACTTTCAGTCATGAAAACCCCATTTACAAAGGCTTCCCACACATTGGAAATCAATTGGCCAATTGAGTTAAAATTGCATCAATCTCCCACATCCATTTAGATTCGTGTGGGTGGGCAAGAATTTGGCAGATGGAGTATAATGTGGGAAAATGTGATATTATCCACTTTGGTAGGAAGAATAGAAAAGAAAAATATTATTTAAATGGAGAAAGACTACAGAATGCAGCAGTACAGAGGGATTTGATTGTCCTCGTACATGAAACACAAAAAGTTAACATGCAGGTGCAGCAAGTAATTAGGAAGGCAAATGGAATGTTGGCCTTTATTTCAAGGAGGATAGAGTATAAAAGTAGGGAAGTCTTGCTACAACTGTATAGGGCACTGATGAGACCACACCTAGAGTACTGCGTACAGTTTTGGTCCCCTTATTTAAGGAGGGATATACTTGTATTGGAGGCAGTTCAGAGAAGGTTCACTTGGTTGATTCCTGGGATGGAAGGGTTGTCTTATGAGGAAAGATTGAGCAGGTTGGGCCTATACTCATTGGATTTTAGAAGAATGAGACATATTATTGAATCATGATCTTATTGAAACATATAAGATTCTGAGGGGGTTGGACAGGGTAGATGCTGAGAAGATACTTCCCCTCGTGGGGGAATCTAGAACAAGGGGGCATAGTCTCAGAATAAGGGGTCACCCATTTAAGACGGAGATGAGGAGGAAATTCTTCTCTCAGAGGGTTGTGAATCTTTGGAATTCTTTATCCCAGAGAGCTGTGGAAGCTGAGTCATTGAATATATTCAAGGCTGAGATAGACAGATTTTTGAGCAACAGGGGAGCCAAGGGTTATGGGGAGCGGGCAGGAAATTGGAGTTGAGGCCAAAATCGGATCAGCCATGATCTCATTAAATGGCGCAGCAGGCTCGAGGGGCCAAATGGCCTGCTCTGCTCCTATTTCTTTTTTCTTATGATGCATCATCAAATGACGTCATCAGACATGCTTTCTGTTAATTGGCTGGTAAGCCCGCAGGGCAGGCTTAACAAGGCCAATCAAGGTAAAATCACGTCTGCAGCTGGGAGCAGGACTGGAACCCGGAAACCAGCTGTCCCGCCCCGATCCCGCCTCCAGAATTAAATTTGTGGCCACAGAGTCTGCAAAGGAATATGGATAGACTAAGTGAGTGGGCAGTAAGGTGGCAGATGGAGTATAATGTAGGGAAATGTGAGGTTATTCACTTTGTTAGGAAGAATAGAAAAACAGAATTTTTTTTAAACGGTGAGAAACTTTCAAATGTTGGTGTTCAGAGAGATTTGGGTGTCCTCATGCAGGGAACACAGAAAGCTAGCATGCAGCTACAGCAAGCAATTAGTAAAGCAAATGGCATGTTGACCTTTATTGCAAGGGGGTTGGAGTATAAGAGTAAGGAAGTCTTGCTACAATTGTACAGGGCCTTGGTGAAACCACACCCGGAGTACTGTGCACAGTTTTGGTCTCCTTATCAAAGGAAGGACATACCTGCCTCAGAGGGGGTGCAACGAAGGTTCACTAGATTGATTCCTGGGATGAGAGGGCTGTCCTATGATGAGAGATTGTGTAGAATGGGCCTACACTCTCTGGAGTTTAGAAGAATGAGAGGTGATCTCATTGAAACATACAAGATTCTGAGGGGGGTTGACAGGGTAGATGCTGAGAGGTTGTTTCCCCTGGCTGGAGTATCTAGAACTAGGGGGCATAGCCTCAGGATAAGGGGTTGGCCATTTAAGGCCAAGATGAGGAGGAATTTCTTCACTCAGAGGGTTGTGAATCTTTGGAATTCTCTGCCCCAGAGGGCTGTGAATGCTGAGTCTTTGCGGAAAAAATGGGTATCACTCATTTTGGAGCGCTAATATTGGCTGGGTGCAAAGTTTAGCACCCGGCGTTAATAATCGCCTCTGACTGCAAAATTCGCCCTTGGAGTTGATTTGAGCACTAAATCAGGCACTACACACCTCTCTTAAGGCGCAAACGTCTGGGACAAGGCGCTACCGAAGCTCAGGCGATGTCAGTTACTATGGAAGCCAGACAGACTGGCGCTGTCCACTTCTTAAAGGGGAGGGCCCATCTTGCTGGCCAGCCACACCCTATTCATTACAGCCTTGAATCTTGGCCTGGAGAAACCTCTAAAGCAATTGTGTTGGAAGCACTAATGGATAGGCCCAGGGAAAGAGCTCGGCGCTTAGGAACCTCAAAAGTGGTGCTGAGGGCCAAAACTCCTTAGGACAGCGTTAACTCTTTCCAGATGTCTCTCTCCCTCTCAACCTGCGTGTACCAAAAATTTTGCCGACAAGAAAAGGCAGGAAGCGCCGCCGCAAAATGACTGGTCAATTTTGCCAATTGTGCTAATATAGCCATGCTCGGGTGCTAAGTTCCTAGCGCCCCATTAGCTACCCCCGGAGGTACTAACGGGAGGCGCTAACCAACCGAATTTTTCCCCCTTTGAGTATATTCAAGGCTGAGATAGATAGATTATTGGACTCTAGGGGAATCAAGGGATATGGAGATCAGGCGGGAAAGGTGAGTTGAGGTCAATAATCAGCCATAAGCTTATTGAAATGCGGCACGGGCTCAAGGGGCCATATGGACTACTCCTGCTCCTAATTCTTATGTTCTTATGTTCCTCTGGGGAGTACAGCCAGAGCCAAGCCCATGACACCACAGGTGGCTCAGCTGTACAGCGGGGGAGAAGTAAGATCAGGAAAGCAATAGTGGTAGGGAATTCAATAGTTAGGGGAACAGATAGGCGTTTCTGTGGCCGCAGACGTGATCGCAAGATGGTGCGTTGCCTCCCTGGTGCCATGGTCAAGGATGTCACTGAATGGCTGCAGAACATTCTGAGGGGGGAGGTTGAACAGCCAGATGTCGTGGTTCATAGCGGTATCAATGACATAGGTAGAAAGAGGGATGAGGTCCTGCAGGCAGATTTCAGGGAGCTAGGAAACAGATTAAAAAGCAAGACCTCAAAGATAGTAATCTCCGGACTACTCCCGGTGCCACGAGTAAGTATAGAAATAGGAGGATAGAGCAGATGAATGCATGGCTGGAGAGATGGTGCAAGAGGGAGGGCTTTAGATTCCTGGGACATTGGGACCAGTTCATGGGGAGGTGGGACCTGTACAGGCCAGACGGATTGCGCCTCAACAGAGCCAGGTCCAATGTCCTGGCACGGGGGGCGGGGGGGTTTGCTGCTGGGGAGGATTTAAACTAATTTGACAGGGGGATGGGCCCCAGGATGTAGCATTAAAAAGGAGAAACAAGGTGCACAAAGGATTCGGAGAGACAGATAGCACTAGAGTAAGAAATAGTACGGTATTAAGTGGGGTCAGACTAAGAGAGAATACAAGAAGTGCTGAGATAGGTTTGCAGTGAATGTGTGTAAACGCATGAAGTGTGGTCAATAAAGTTGGTGAGCTGCAGGCAGAAATAGCCACATGTTAATATGATGTTGTGACGATAACGGAAACCTGGCTCAAAAAAGGGTAGGTTTGGGTACTAAATATCCCTGGATATAAGGTGTTCAGGAAAGATAGGGAAGGAAAGAAAAGAGGTGGGGTGGCAGTATTGATTAAGGAGAATATTACAGTGCTGGAGAGAGAGGACGTCCTGGAGGGGTCAAGGACAGAATCTATTTGGTTAGAGTTCAGAAACAATAGTGGTGCCATTACTACTAGGTGTATTCTATAGGCTACCAACTAGTGGGAAGGATATAAAGGAGCAAATTTGCAGAGAAATTACAGAAAGGTGCAAGAACTATAGAGTAGTGATAATAGCGGACTTCAACTATCCTAATATAGACTGGGATAGGAGTAGTGTAAAGGGCAGAGAGGGGGAAGAATTTCTGAAGTGTGTTCAAGAGAACTTTATTGATCAGGACATTTCTGGCCAAACAAGGAAGGAGGAATTGCTGAATCTGGTTCTGGGGAATGAGATGTGTCAAGTGGAGCAAGTGTCAGTAGGGGAACATTTAAGGAATAGTGATCATCATATCATAAGGTTTAGATTAGCTATGGAAAAGGACAGGGAGCAATCTAGAGTAAAAATACTTAATTGTAGGAATGCCAATTTCAGTGGGTTGAGAATGGATCTGGCCCAGGTAAATTAGAATCAAAGATTGGCAGGCAAAACTGTAATTGAACAATGGGCTACCTTTAAAGAGGAGATGGTTCAGGTACAGTCGAGGTACATTCCCACGAGAGGGAAAGGTAGGACAACCAAAGTCAGAGCTCCCTGGATGCCGAAAGAGATAGAGAGTAAGATGAAACAGAAATGTATGACAGATATCAGGTTGAAAATACAAGTGAGAATCAGGCTGAATATAGAAAGTTCAGAGGGGAAGTGAAAAAGGAAATAAGAAGGTCAAAGAGAGAGAGTATGAGAATAGATTGGCAGGTAACATGAAAAGGAATCCATAAATTCTATAGGCATATAAACAGTAAATCGGTAGTAAGAGGAAGGGTGGGGCCAATTAGGGACCAAAATGGAGACCTACGCATGGAGGCAGAGGGCATAGCTGATGTACTAAGTGAGTACTTTTCATTTCTCTTTAACAAGGAAGAAGATGCTGCCAAAGTCATAGTGAAAGAGCAGGTAGTTGAGAAACTGAATGGGCTAAAAATTGATAAAGAGGAGGTAGTAGAAAGACTGGCTATAATTAAAGTAGATAAGTCACCAGGATCAGATAGGATGCATCCTGAGGGAAGTAAAGATAGAAATTGCAGAGGTGCTGGCCGCAACCTTCAATCCTCCTTAGATATTGGGGTGGTGCCAGAGGACTGGAGAATTGCAAATTTTACACATTTGTTCAAAAAAGGGTGTAAGGGTAATCCCAGCAACTATAGGCCAGTCATGTTTAACCTCGGTGGCAGGGAAGTTTTTATAAATGATAATCGTTGACAAAATTAACAGTCACTTGGACAAGTGTGGATTAATTAAGGAAAGCCAGCAGGAATTTGTTAAAGGCAAATCGTGTTTAACTAACTTGATTGAGTATTTTGATGAGCTAACAGAGAGGGTTGATGAGGGCAATGCGGTTGATGTGGTGTACATGGACTTCAAAAAGGCGTTTGATCAAGTGCCACATAATAGGCTAGCCAGCAAAGTTGAAGCCCATGCAATAAAATGGACAGTGGCAGAATGGATACGAAATTGGCTAAGTGACAGGAAACAGCGTAGTGGTGAACGGTTGTTTTTCGTACAGGAGGAAGGTACACAGTTATGTTGTACAGGGGTCAGTACTAGGACCACTGCTTTTCTTGATATTTATTAATGGCTTGGACTTGGGTGTACAGGGTACAATTTCAAAATTTGCAGATGACACAAAACTTGGAAGTATAGTGAACGGTGAGGAGGATAGTGGTAGACTTCAAGAGGACATAGGCAGGCTGGTGGAATGGGCGGACACGTAGCAGATTAAATTTAACACAGAAAAGTGCGAAGTGATACATTTTGATCGGAAGAACAAGGAGAGGCAATATAAACTAAAGGGTACAATTCTAAAGGGGGTGCATGAACAGAGAGACCTGGGGGTATATGTGCACAAATCGTTGAAGGAGGCAGGGCAGGTTGAGGAAATGGTTAAAAAAGCATACGGGATCCTAGGCTTCATAAATAGAGGCATAGAGAACAAAAGTAAGGATGTTATGATGAACTTTTATAAAACACTGGTCTGACCTCAACTGGAGTATTGGCCCAGAAATTCGGGTCAGGGGCTTCTAGCGGGTGCAAGCCCCCGATCTGCACTTACCTTGCGCGCCGGCCGTTGAGCTGTGGGCCCCCGTGGAATTCCGATCCGGGGCCTGGTCCAGCTGCCGGCGTGCAGTGCTTGCATATCCCAGGGGCGCAGTTAGTTCGATGCGTCTACTGGGATCACGTGGAGCCAATCGGAGCAGGGAATGCTCCATTCAAAAGATTGACAGGAAGAGCTATCAAGGCTTATAAATACTACGGCCCCAAAACAGCACTAAATCTTCAAATAAATTTTAAAAAAATATCACATTTTTTAAATAAACTATAAATTACATGAAATAACTATTTTAAACAATAATTTAAATTTTTGAAAAAAATAATTTTATTTTCTAACGGGGCTAAAAATAAACTTACCTTGCTTTAAAGTATTTTAAAATAATAAACCTGTGGAAAAAATGTTTTAATTTTAATTAATTCATTACGCCTGCTTTTTACATGTCTAACTTCAGGAGACTTACCATCCTGGGAAAACCTGTAAGAAAAACCTAAGTTCAATGCGCACGCGCTGTCTCTCCCGTGCACGCGTTCGACCTCTGAACCCCTTCATTCAGGGGACTGGAAGTGCCGGTTTCCTGCGCATGCGCAGTGCATGCAGGAAACCGGCACTTCCATTGGGCTTACGGGTGTGTACCCCATGCGTACTCACCCGTGGAGACCCGAATTTCTGGGCCAATGTGTCCAATTCTGAGCACCGCACTTTAGGAAGGATGTGATGGCCTTAGAGAAGGTGCAGAAAAGATTTACAAGAATAGTTCCAGGGATGAGGGACTTCAGTTATGTGGATAGACCGGAGAAGCTGGTGTTGTTCTCCTTGGAGCAGAGAGGGTTGAGAGGAGATTTGATAGAGGGGTTCAAAATCATGAGGGGTCTCGATAGGGTAGATAGAGAGAAACTGTTCCCATTGGCATAAGGGTCGAGAACCAGAGGACACAGATTTAAGATGATTGGCACAAGAACCAAAGGCGACATGAGGAAAAGCTTCTATGCGCAGTGAGTGGCTAAGATCTGGAATGCACTGCCTGAGAGGGTGGTGGAGGCAGATTCAATCATGGGTTTGAAAAGGGAGTTGGATAAGTACCTGAAGGAAAAAAATTTGCAGGGCTATGGGAAAAGGGTGGGGGAGTGGGATTAGCTGAAGTGCTCTTGCAGAGAGCCGGCACGGGCTCAAGGAGCAGAATGGCCTCCTCCTGTGCCGTAACCAGTCTATGATTCTAATATACAGAATAGTGTGACTTTCTTTGTCTGGCTCCTGTCCAGGTTCACGAATCACTGGAAGATCTGTATCCCTGCAGACTCCTCTCACTTCCTCCAATGATAGGTGTCACTATGGGAACCCGTATGGGTCCTTGCTAGGCCTGCCTATTCGTGGGATAAATTAACCACTCTTTGTTCCAGTCCTACACATGTCCTGTCCCTCACCTCTTTTTCCAGTACATTGATGAGTGTATCGGTGCTGTTTCAAATTTCCACCCCTCTATTGCCTTCATATAGTCCATCTCCGACTCTTCCCCTCCCTTCCTTGATTTCTCTATATCCATTTCTGAAGATAGTCTGTCAACCAATCTACTATAAGCCCTCTGACTCTGACAGCTACCTTGATAACACTTCCGCCCACCCTGCTTCCTGTAAGGATTTTATTCCATTCTCCTAGTTTCGCCATCTGTCGCATCTGTTCCGATGATGCCACCTTCCACACAAGTGCTTATGATAGTCTTTCTTTTTCCTCAACCGAGGATTCCCCTTCACAGTAGCAATCCGGGCCCTTGACCGTGTCCGTCCCATTTCCCACACTTCTGCTCTCACCCCTTCCCCTCTCTTTCAAAACCACAATAGGCTTCCCCTTGTCTTCACCTTCCATCCCACCAGCCTCCACATTCAATGAGTCATCCTTCACCATTTCTGCCACATCCAGCGCAATGCCACCACCAAACACATCTTCCCTTCCCCTCCTCTTTCAACATTCCGAAGGGACAGTTCTCTCCGTGACATCCTGGTCCACTTTTCAATCACTCCCAACACCTGCTCCCCTTCCCATGGCAAATTCCCATGCAAGCGCAGGAGATGCAACACCTGCCCTTTCACATTCCTCCCTTCCCACCATCCAGGGCTCCAAACACACCAGGAGAGACAGCGATTTACTTGTACTTCTTTCAATTTAGTATGCTGTATTCGCTGCTCACGATGTGGTCTCCTCTGCACTGGCGCGACCAAATGCAGATTGGGCGATCGCTTTACTGAGCACCTACAATCAATCTGTAAGCTTTTGGTTGCTTGCCATTTCAATTCTCTGCCCCACTCCCACTCTGACTTCTTTGTCCTTGGAAGCTCGAGGAACAGCACCTCATCTTTCGATTAGGCACTTTACAGCCTTCCAAACTCAACATTGAGTTCAACAATTTCAGACCATAACCATTTTTTTGGACAGCAGGTACTGCTAATGATTCTGCTATTCCCATTTACAGCTCCTCTAGACCCATCTTTTGTTTCTTTACTTGTCCCATTACCACCTGCTTTTGCCTTGCCCTATCATCTCTTTTGTCATTTAAATCACTCCTGCCTTCCACCCTGTTACAGACCTTCCCTTTCATTCTTTCCTCCTCCCTCACCTTCCCTACACCTGTACATCCTTAAAACCTGTTACATCTGTAACATTTTCCAGTTCTGACAAAGGGTCACAGACCTGAAACGTTGGCCTGGATTTCATGGGGCCGATGACGACCTACACATAGCATACGCTGTCATGAGTCCTCAGAATGGCCCCGCAAGTTCCGCATTTCCACATGCGCTGTGCATGTGCGAAAACACAAAATTTGCGATCTGTCAATTTTCTCCATGACACATCGTCCACATGCGGCCCAAAAACACTTTTGCTGGCAGTGAGTTGGGCTATTTGCCCAACTACTGCCCAGTGACTGCCCACGAAATCCTTATGCCTGGCAAAAGCAGGCATAGGACCTGCATTTTACCAGTGTAAGGGTTAAAATAAATTAAATTAAAATTTTGAAATTGATTAAAACATACTAAAACATTTAAAATTAGTTCATGTAAATTTGGGGCCAAATTAAAATGTTTTATTATTTTTCAAAACATTACATTTTTATTTTAAATGCTTAATCAAAGTGACTGTTAATTAATTTTGAACATGGGAATGTTTATTTTTATTAGAATTGTGTTAATTATTTATTTATTGGGGATTTCTCATAAGCTTGTGAGGAATCCCGCTTTCTAATTGGCTTGCCGGGCCCATGTGATCCCAGGGACGCTTCTGAATCGCCTGCGTCCCTGAGATCCATAGGCCTTTACGCAGGCGTCCGCCTGGAGGCCCAGGACCTGAAGACTCCAAAGCTCTGGAGCCACCAGGTACTTTCGGAATATTTTTTGGGTTGGAGGCGTACTCTAGAGGTATGCCTCCGACCTCAAATTTCGGCCCGTTAACTCTGTTTCTCTCCCGACAGTTGCTGCCTGACCTGCTGAGTATTTCCAGCATTTTCTGTTTGTATTTCATAATAAACATTACCAGAAGAAAGCTTTTGAAATTTGACCTTTATCCTTTCTTCAAATAATGTTGAAAAGCAACTGAGTAGAAACTGCTGAAAGCCAATAAAACTATTCCAGTAATCCCACTGATTTAATTGTGCTGGGAAATTAGGTGCAATGCACTTGCTCAGACTGCATATTCACCTAACAGAATCCTGGGCATAAATGTCAAGTGCAAAACCAGGCTTTTGAGCAAGACTGAAGCCTTCAAGTAAAAATTTTAATGAAGGCATTAAATGACACAGAAGGACAAATTTAATAATGTTATTGTGAAATGTGTTCTTTTTATTTTGTTTAAAAGTTTATTTTGGACAAAGAACATTCAGTTGCTGAGGAAAAAATGACAGCTAATTTTGTTTTCAGAAAACGTTTTGAGAGATTTGCAGAGAAAAGATAATGGCCCAGACCTATACTTACATATCGTGCTGACATTTGAAGACTGGGCCTGTGTGGATTTCCGGTCTGTGGCCCGGTTCAGCTCCCGGCGCGCTGTGCGTGCGTGATCCAGCGGCGTACTTAGTGCGATGAGCCAGCTGGGATCATGTGAGCACTGGGCAACCAATGGGAGTTTACAAAAGTCCATTCATGAGTTAGACATAAGACCTGTCAAACTAATTAAAAGTCCGGGCGCCCAAAACACTACTTAAACTTTAAATAAAAGTTAAAAAAACATTCCAATAATTAAATTAACTATTAATAACTTTAAAAAACGAATTTAAACAATTATTCAAATTTATGCCAAAATTTTTTTTTCAAGAATTCGGGTCCAAAAATACACTTACCTTACTGTAAATTCTTTAAAAATAATAAACCTGTGGAAAAAATTTCTAACTATAATTATTAGACCACTTACCTTATAAAACTAAGTCCTTACGTCTGCTTTTTACATTTGTAAAAAGTGGAGGCCTTCACGCACAGACAAACCTGTCAAAAAAAACGAAGTTCAACGCATACCCGCTGCCTCAAATGTCGCTAGGGAACCGCCTCTTAACCCCTTGGTTTAGAGGAGAGGAAATGCCGGTTTTCCGCACATGCACTGTGCATGCTGAAATCCGGCACTTCCAACGGGCCCACGTGTGAGTACCCCATCCGTACTCACGCATTGGGACCGGAATTACTGGGCCAACAGAGCCCCATGTTGTGGTCTCGCAGGAAACCATGACAGGCCTGTGATCAGAATAAAATTAAAAACCCCATTACAGTGCCACCTATAGATGGTTCCAGGGAAGCATCACAGGTAAGTGTAACAGATAAATGTGGACATTTAATATTGGAATTAGCATAGGAACTGCTTACATAGAAGTTTTCAATGGAGTATGTAACACATGTAAAAATTGCAATATTTTATAGACATAACAATATTATTTTAGGGCTCTTTATGAGTGACATATTCCAAAAGGTTGAATAGTTAACTATTTCAAGAAACTAGGTAGCCTTACTGGCTTGTTTATATTTGACAAGCCTTTTAATTAGAAGAAGGTCCAGAAGTTGGGCAGTTATTGACTCATTTACAGACAGAAGTAATTGGATAACCAATGAAAAGGCATTAGCACTTCAGTGGAATCTGAATCAGAACATATATTCAGAACTTTCTATTCCTGTTTGCTGATCCTCAGCATTGTACTTAGAATTCTTCACCAATTTCCCACAGTGCAATTACTGCCTCTTTAAACCATTAAACCTGTGCTTAAGAAAAAGAAAACAAATCAACTAAAGCCGTATTTACTGTGCCTTTGGGCATGTGTGATACTCGATCCACTGTAGATCAAACAAGACTAATTCAAAAATATCTCAGCAAATCTGATCCGGTTAGATTTAGATAAAATGTGATGAAGAGGGGATATAAATGGGGACAATTTTCAAGAGAGTTTCAATGGTGCTTGAGATATCTAATTTTGTTTCAGATGGTATTACATAGATACATAGAGATAGGAACAGGAGTAGGCCATTCGGCCCTTCGAGCCTGCTCCGCCATTCAATGAGATCATGGCTGATCTTCGTCTGAGATCATAGCTGATCTTACCAGTTCAGTACCCCGTCCCCGCCTTTTCTCCGTAACCCTTAATCCCCTTAGCCTTCAGAAATATATCCAATTCTCTCTTGAAAATATTTATTGAATTAGCCTTCACAGCCCTCTGTGGCAGGGAATTCCACAGGCTCACCACTCTTTGAGTGAAGAAATTCTTCCTCATCTCTGTTTTAAATGATTTGCCCGCTATTTTTAGACTGTGGCCCCTGGTTCTGTGCTCCCCGGCCATTGGAAACATTCTCTCTGAATTCAGCCTGTCCAGGCCTGCCATAATTTTATATGTTTCGATGAGATCCCCTCTCAATCTTCTAAACTCCAGTGAGTACAAGCCCAAACTATTTAATCTCTCTTCGTAGGTCATTCCCGCCATTCTAGGTATCAGCCTGGTGAATCGCCGTTGCACTCTTTCCATGGCAAGAACATCCTTCCGCAGATGGGGCGACCAAAACTGTACACAATACTCCAGATGCGGTCTCACCAGCACCTTGTACAGCTGTAGTAAGGTATCCCTATTCCTATACTCGAACCCCCTTGATATGAAGGCCAACATACCATTTGCCTTCTTAATCGCCTGTTGCACCTGCATGCTCTCCTTCAGTGACTGGTGCACAAGAACACCCAGGTCCCTCTGCACTTCCCCATCTCCCAATCTATTGCCATTTAGATAATAATCTACCCTCCTGTTTTTACCCCCAAAGTGGATAACCTCGCATTTATCCACATTATAGTGCATCTGCCACGTATCCGCCCATTCCCCCAACCTGTCCAAATCACACTGTAGCCTCCTGACATCCTCATCAGAGCCCACCCCTCCTCCTAGTTTAGTGTCGTCAGCGAATTTGGAAATATTGCATCCAATTCCCTGATCCAGATCATTTATATATATTGTGAACAGCTGGGGTCCCAGGACAGATCCTTGCGGCACCCCGCTGGTCACTGCCTGCCACTCCGAAAACGAGCCGTTTATTCCAACTCTCTGTTTTCTATCCGCCAGCCAGTTCTCTATCCACGTTAATACTTTGCCCCCAATCCCATGAGCCTTAATTTTGCATGATAATCTTTTGTGTGGAACCTTATCGAAGGCTTTCTGGAAGTCAAGGTACACCACATCCACTGGCTCTCCCCCATCTATTCTACCAGTTACCTCCTCAAAAAATTCCAGCAGATTAGTCAAACACGATTTA
Source organism: Somniosus microcephalus (assembly GCF_052327205.1). NCBI lineage: Eukaryota > Metazoa > Chordata > Chondrichthyes > Squaliformes > Somniosidae > Somniosus > Somniosus microcephalus. Next base: position 101,044,762 of record NC_140996.1, on the reverse strand, counting down.
CCCTTTGTAAATCCATGTTGACTCTGTCCGATCCTTTCCCCATTTGTCAAGTGCTCCGCTATTTTATCCTTAATAATGGACTCTAGCATTTTGCCCACAACCGATGTAAGGCTTACTGGTCTATAATTCCCTGCTTTCTCTCTACCCCCCTTTTTAAATATTGGGGTAACATTAGCTACCCTCCAATCCACGGGTACTGTTCCCGAGTCAATGGAGTTCCGGAAGATGATCCTTAGAGCATCTGCTATCTCCAGGGCCACCTCCTTAAGTACCCTAGGATGTAGTTTATCAGGCCCTGGGGATTTGTCGGCCTTCAGTCCCCTCAACTTACCCAACACCATATCCCTAGAGATACTAATTTCTGACCATGATGTATTTTCAGTCCGAAATTCAGGACAGTTTCTAAGCCTTAAGACAAGAAAAGAATTTTCAACTTATCTCTGGAGATGGGCGCTCATAATTCACTCCCACCTAGATGTACTATTTTTGAGACAAAATGGTTTAAGACAATTTGAACTTGCAAGAACAGTTTTAAGTGCAGGTTGCCTGCAAACGGCCTCTGGGTAAGCAAGAGGCACTTTATTTTAAAGATCTTTTCTTCTCCTTGAACCCTCCTGTCCTGAAGTAATCGATTCCTTGCTGATCACCCTTTGCTGCCCTGCCGAAATGACTTCCATATGTGTGTATGTTGGCATGTGTGCTGGAGTGTGTATGTTGGTGCATGTGTGTTGTTGTGTGTGTTGGTGTGCATGTTGGTGTGTGTGTGTGTTATGTGTGTGTTGGTTTTTGTTGTGTGTGTTGGTGTGTGTGTGTGTGTGTATATGTGCGTACGTGTGTGTGTGCATGTTGGTGTGCGTGTTGCAGTGTGTGTGTTGTGTGCTGTGTGTGTGTTGGTGTGTGTGTTGAAATGTATGTGTTGGTGTGTGTGTATTGTGTGTGTGTTGGTGTATGTGTGATTTGACATACAAACAAGACATGTAGGTGGAAGTGAATCACAACCATTCATCTGCTTTGATGAAATGAAAATGTAGTGACAGGTTATTCAACCACAGGGCAACTTGACATTGTGCAAATTGCACACATCCAGCAAGGGATGCTGGATGAAGATAAGGACCCAGCAATTTGATTGCATAGTGACGGTTGTTTGGGTGCTATGGGTGCCGATTTGGTTCGAAAGTGGCGTCCGAACAACACGTGAACAATTTGGTGCGGGCCGTGCTGGACGCCACCTTGGTGAGGGTGGTAGCATCGGCACTGGGAGCGTGCACCAGAAGTATGTTGAGTAAGCAGATTGTGACCTCAGTCAGTGTGCAATGCTAATTTGAAGCCAGCGCTGACATTTTTGTCCTCAACGCTGGAAGTAACGCCCTGTGTTAACCTGTAAGGACCCACTATCATCAGGTCAGTTGCTGATTAATTTCTACTGGCTCAGTGTAAGTTTGTGGAAGTATTTGCAGCGATCTAGAGTTGTTTAAAGTGGATAAGGTGACAGGGAGTGGTGCTGCAAGTGGAGAAGGCCTTGTTTCTGACTTTAAGGGTTCTGGTCAAATCATTGGCTCCCAGTCATGGGTGCTCTAGTTGTCATCCCCCTTGGCCTGCAGCATGACAGGGAGATGGAGCAGAGGCAGCGAAGAAGAGGACAAGCTGCTCACAGAGGGAGGAGGAGGGGGAGAGGGAGAAGGGCTCTCAGCAGGAGGCCTTACCCACCTAGGGTCTTTCGAGAGCAATCCTCTTACCTCAGCCTGAGCCAGGAGCAGTGTGTGAGGCTTTAGGAGGTAGATGCTCACAGAACTCTGCCACCACTTGCAACCAGACCTGCAGCCTCACACCAGGGCAAGGACAGCGCTGCCAGTGGCTGTGAAGGTGACCGTGGCCCTGAATTTCTTTGCGTTGTGATCCTTCCAGACTTGAGCGGGCGACATCTGTCACATCACCCAGTTCGCCGTCCACTGCTGCATAAGAGAGGTAACAGATGCTCTTTATGCCAGTATAGGGGACTTCATTGTCTTCTCTCCGACCAGAGAGAAGCAGGCAGAACATTCACATGGCTTTGCCAGGATAGCAGACTTCCCCTTGGTGCAGGGCGCCATCGACTGCATGCATGTTGCTTTGTGGGCACTGAGATGTACTACAACCACAAAGGTTACCACTCGCTGAACGTGCAGTTGTTGTGCAACCATGCTCAGCACATCATGATGTTGAACGCCCGGTATCCTGACAGCAGTCATGATGCTTTTATTCTCTGCCAGTCCGCTGTTCCCTAATTCTTTGAGCCAACAAGACAAACCAGAGGCTGGCTACTGGGCGACAAGGGCTATCCGCTGACTACCTGGCTCATGACTCCACTCCACAAACCGACCACATGTGGGCAGCATGCACACAATGAGAGCTATGCTGCTACATGGAATCTGATAGAGCAGATCATTGGCGTCCTTAAACAACGCTTCCACTGCCTGGACTGCTCTGGAGGAACCCTGCAGTATTCATCTCAAGAACGCATCTCAAGATTCGTGGTGGTCTGCTGCATGCTGCACAACCTCGCCATCATGAGGGGACAGCCCTTGCCACCAGGCATACGGTGACCAGCTGAGGAGGAGGAGGAGGAGGAAGTGGAAGGGAAGAGGCAACCCAAACAGTCCCTTTCTGCCTGGGCTGTCCAGAATCCACTCATCTGATTGTGGTTTGAGTAAACACAACCCCAATTCCCCAATCAAATTTAGTCCCATACCTTACTTTCCCTCTGTTACTGCCCTCTTGGCCACTATTCTGAAATAAAAGCCACCACAAAAGAAACATTCCAATCCAACTTTATCCATCAATCCATCCTATATAACCTTACAAAGTCAACATATCACCCTTCTGCATTCCCTTAGTGCATGCCTTCCGTGTGCCTTTGCCTGTCCTAGTGCTCCTATAAAGTGCTACCCCAGTGGCTGCAGCATGGCTGGTGGAAGGCTGCTGACTTTCAGTATGGGAGACTGCAGATGGCCTTGCATGATGACCTTGAGCAGCTCTGGGCCTAGAAGGTCCAGCTATGGATTGCACCACCTCAGCATGGGCAGCAGCTGCCTGGGCTGACTGGTTGATAGGCAATAGCAAGGGCACTGGCAGAGCCAGCCACAATGGCAGCAGTCTGAGCTTGCATGGCAGCAAGCTGAGCTTGCATAACTTCAGCCTGAGCTTCCACTGCAGCACTCAGACATAGGGTGGCTTGTACTTGTGCTGCAATGGAAGCTGAGACATCAGCCATCAGATGCTACATGATGGTTGGGCCCATGCTGGAAAGGAAGGGCTCCAAGCTCTACACAAAGCCCTGTGCAAGGTTGGTGCCGGACTCCTCCATGCTCCTTGACATTGCACTCAGGCTTTCTGGCAGGCCTGCTAATGCACCAAGTATTTCGTTGTGCATACCCATCAACGTTCTTCTGTAGGCTTTCCCATCAAAGTCCTCATCTGAGTCCTCTGCTGCAGAACTCATGTGCGACCTCGCCTCCCAGGGAGCTGGCAACTGCACTAGACTTTCCGCCTGCCCTGGCTGTAGCTCACTCATGCCCGGTGACTCACCATGTGCAGATCCCACGTCTAAGCTACCCTCTAAACTCCATGCAGTGCCAATATTTGAGCTGGTGCCTACAAGAATCAGATCGAGTGACAGTGTTTCTTCTTCTTCATCACTCTCCTCTCCCTCTTCTTGTACAACTACTGGCTGGGCAGGTTGTATTTCTTGGGGATCTGAAATGAGAAAGGCACAAGGGGTGACTTTCTCATTTCGTTGTGGTGAGGTAATGGGGGGGAAAGCAAGAGGTGCATGCTTACACCATGTGCAGATTGTAAATCAGAAGAGATTGTGGGATGAGGAGGAAGTGGGATATGAGAAGGCAATAACGTATGAGGATATCGGCATCTTGTACTCTTTTAGCCCCACCGCTGGCCAAGGGCTCAGCCATGTCCCTCCCAAGAATGGCCAGCACCATCTCCTCTAAGGGGGTGAGGTGATGAAGGTGAGCCTGTCCCACGCTGGTTAGGTTCTGCTGGCACCAGTTGTGTGCTGCAATGTGTTTGGGTGATGTGCCTGTCATGGTTGATTAGCTGGCAGTGTGTGCAAGCTGTAAAATATGGGTGTGAGTCTTGCAGCAGTGGTAAATGTGCGAGAGTGAGGTGAAGCTATGATTGTAAGGTATGAGTTGTGTTTGATAGAGATTGTTGGTAGGTGCATGATGGGGGTGTGGTGCATTGAGCAGTGTGTGAGGCTAGTGGTGCAGTTGGTGGGATATGGCATTTGAAGTTAAATTCACTGACCTTGACCATTCGTGTGAGGTCATTAAACGTCTTCCTGTACTGTGTCCAGGCCCTCGGGGCAAGACTGCTGGCATTCACCACGTTGGCTATCTGCTCCCATTGAACTTTTGTCTGTTGCTTGGAGGGCCTCCTTGACCCCCTGTTGAATTGACCTCCTGCACCAAGGCCTCCAGTGCAGCATCGGAGAAACATGGTGCACATTCTCTCCCCTGTTGTGCCATCATTAACAGATTTTTCCCACTCTCTTCCACAGCCACTTCAATGATGATCTGCAGGCAGAATTCACCTCCCCTTTAAGACGTACAGGCTACCTTTAAGTAGTGCAGGCTAGCTTTAATCAGTGCTAGCCTCGCACAAACTTGGGCCCCCCCGCTGAGTGTTCAGCCACTCAGCAGCATGTTCAGCGCTCGGCTGATTGCTGCAATCATGCTAATCAGCAGGCAGCACCAAGTTTGCCTGCTGCCTGCAATTCTCCGAATGGGCATGGGTTGCTAGCGTTTGTTTTCAGGTGCTAACGAATTTCTAGGTCAAGTAATTTTAACTCTAGCTGATTTTCCCCTTCCCAGTCTGGGGACAATGAAATAAATAGTGGCGCCTCTACCACCACCTTGGCTGAGGTGAGTTAAAGTAGCACAAAGCAGGCATCACACCTTCCCTGTCTCTGTGGCTCTGCTACTCACTGAGGTAAATTTTCAGACACTCCCAATTCTCCAATCAATGTTCTCTGCTGAACAAGACCCTGCACCAGAAATTTCCCCGTTGAGCTATTGGGGAGGCTGTACGATCCTTTATAAAGACCACATATCCATTCCATCACCAAGACTGCCTATTTCCACCACCTTCCACGCCCTTCTTTGCCCCAGCTTCAGCTCATTTGCTGCTGAAACCCTCATCCATGCCTCTGTTACCTCTAGACTTGACTATTCCAATGCTCTCCTGGCCAGCCTCCCATCTCTTTCACTCTCCATAACCTTGAGCTATGCAAAGCTCTGCTGCCCGTATCCTAACTTGGACCAAGTGCCGTTCATCCATCACCCCTGTGTTTGCTGACATAAGAACATAAGAAATAGGAGCAGGAATAGGCCACTTGGCCACTTGGGCCTGCTCCGCCATTCAATAAGATCATGGCTGATCTTGGGCTCAAAGCCACTTCCCTGCACGCTCTCCATAACTTCCTTATCTTGCAAAAATCTATCAATCTCCACCTTAAATGTATTTAATGACCCAGCCTCCACAGCTCTCTGGGGCAGAGAATTCCACAGATTTACGACCCTCTGAGAGAAGAAATTACTCCTCATCTCAGTCCTAAAAGAGCGACCCTTTATTCTGAAACTATGCCCCCGCATTCTAGACTTCCCCACGAGGGGAAAAATCCTCTCTGCATCTAACTTGTCGAGCCCCCTCAGCATCTTAAATGTTTCAATAAGATCACCTCTCATTCTTATAAACTCCAATGAGTATAGGCCCAGCCTGCTCAACCTTTCCTCATAAGTCAATTCCCTCATCTCTGGGATTAACCTAGTGAATTGTCTCTGAACTGTCTCCAATGCAAGTATATCCTTCCTTAAATAAGGAGACCAAAACTGTACGCAGTACTCAAGGTGTGGTCTCACCAATGCCCTGTACAGTTGTAGCAGGACTTCCCTTTTTGTGTTTCATGCACATGGACCCCCAGGTCCCTCTGAACTGTAGCATTTTGTAATCTCTCTCCATTTAAATAATAGTTTGCTTTTTTTATTTTTCCTGCCAAAGTGGATAGCCTCACTCTTTCCCACATTATACGCCATCTGCCAAATGTTTGCCCACTCACTTAGCCTGTCTATATCCCATTGCAGATTCTTTGAGTCCTCTGCACAACTTGTTTTCCCACCCATCTTTGTATCACCCGCAAACTTTTCTACATTACACTCAGTCACTTCATTCAAGTCATTAATGTAGATTGTAAATAGTTGAGGCCCCAGCACCAATCCCTGTGGCACCACACTAGTTACAGTTTGCCAACCGGAAAATGACCCATTTATCCCGACTCTCTGCTTTCTGTTAATTAGCCAATTCTCTATCCATGCTAATATATTACCTCCAATTCCATGAGCTCTTATCTTATGCAGTAACCTTTTATGTAGCACCTTATCGAATGCCTTCTGGAAATCCAAATACACCACATCCACTGGTTTACCTTTGTCCACCCTGCTCGTTACATCCTCAAAGAACTCCAGCAAATTTGTTAAACATGATTTTCCTTTCATAAAACCATGCTGACTCTGCTTGACTGCATTATGATTTTCCAAATGCCCTGCTACTGCTTCCTTAATGAAGGCCTCCAGCATTTTCCCAACGACAGATGATAGGCTAACTGGTCTATAGTTTCCTGCTTTCTGTCTCCCTCCTTTCTTAAATAGGGGTGTTACATTTGCGGTTTTCCAATCCGCTGGAACCTGTCCAGAGTCCAGGGAATGTTGGCATATTGCAACCAATGTATCCACTATCTCTGTAGTCACTTCTTTTAAGACCCTGGGATGCAGGCCAATTAAAGGGTAAGACAGTTGAAATGCAGTGGCGGACATTTAAGGAGATATTTCATAGCTCTCAACAAAAATATATTCCAGTGAGAAAGAAAGATTTTAAGAGAAGGGAGCACCATCCATGGCTAACTAAGGAAGTAAAGGATAGTATCAAATTGAAAATGAAGGCATACAATGTTGCCAAGATTGGTGGGAGACCAGAGGATTGGGAATTTTTTTTAAACCAGCAAAGGATGACTAAAAAAATAAAGAGAGAGAAGATGAATTATGAGAGTAAACTGGCAAGAAATATTAAAACAGATAGTAAGAGTTTCTACAGGTATATAAAAAGAAAGAGCCACTCCATTTCAATTTGATACCATCCTTTACTTCCTTAGTTAGCCACGAATGGTGCTCCCTTCTCTTAAAATCTTTCTTTCTCACTGGAATATATTTTTGTTGAGAGCTATGAAATATCTCCTTAAATCTGGTCCAGGGGATTTGTTGGCCTAGAAATTCAGTGGGCTGCGCCACCAGTTCGCGCCTAAAGAGGGCACTCAGTGGTTTTAGCGCCACTGGCCGTGCCTCCCATGATATTTAGCGGGGTGCTAATGGCAGCGTTAGCCTGTAGCGCTGCGCCGCCACCGATGACGTCATCAGTGTGCGCAGCACCCCGATCACGATATTTGGTCGCGCCTGCCTCTGTAACGCCGGTCGCAAATCGCGCCCGGTTCACGGGGCCTACCTGTGGCGGTAGTGGCGCAAATTAAGGTGGAGGTGCAGGGCGGCCATTTTTTTCGGTGGCCGCCTGCCAGCACCTCCGTCCCCGGCCTCCTGATCCCCTTCCTGGGCAGTGCCGGCTGTGTCCCGAGAGCTCGGCACTTCTCCTCGGTGCCGGGCTCTTTTGCCAGCACTCGTGATCGGTCATCACGCTGATGCAGGCCCCTCCCCCTTAAGAAGGGGAGGAAGGCCTGCAGTACCGCAGCGCGATGTGGCGCAGTGTGTGGCGCTGCGGCATGTTGAGCTGCGATATTCAGTTTGAGCGCCCAAGAGGGACGCGGGGCGCCTCGCCCCGCGTCCCTCTTGGGGCGCTCAAACTGAATTTCCGGCGGGTGCAACAGCTCCGTTCGCAGCGGTAATTCTGACGCCCAGGCGAGCTTGGCGCCCCGTTTGGGGCTCCACCGAATTTCTAGGCCGTTGTCTTTTAGTCCCATTATTTTGCCAATTACTATTTCCTTAGTGATAGTGATTGTCTTTAGTTCCCCCCTCCCTGTGGCCCCTTGATTATCCATTATTGGGATGTTGTTAGTATCTTCTACCATATAGACAGATACAAAATATTTGTTCAGAGTCTCTGCCATTTCCCCATCCCCCATTATTAATACCCCAGCCTCATCCTCTAAGGGAACAACATTTACTTTAGCTACTCTCTTTCTTTTTATATACCTGTAGAAACTCTTACTATCTGTTTTAATATTTCTTGCCAGTTTACTCTCATAATTCATCTTCTCTCTCTTTATTTTTTTAGTCATCCTTTGCTGGTTTAAAAAAATTTCCCAATCCTCTGGTCTCCCACCAATCTTGACAACATTGTATGCCTTCATTTTCAATTTGATACCATCCTTTACTTCCTTAGTTAGCCACGGATGGTGCTCCCTTCTCTTAAAATCTTTCTTTCTCACTGGAATATATTTTTGTTGAGAGCTATGAAATATCTCCTTAAATGTCCGCCACTGCATTTCAACTGTCTTACCCTTTAATTTATTTTTCCAGTCCACTTTAGCCAATTCTGCCCTCATGCCACTGTAGTTGCCTTTGTTTAAGATCAGGACATTGGTTTGAGATACTACTTTCTCACCCTCCAACTGAAATTGAAATTCAACGATGCTATGCTCACTCTTTCCTAGAGGATCCTTTACTATAAGATCATTTATTAATTCTGTCTCATTACATAGTACCAGATACAAGATAGCCTGCTCCCTGGTTGGTTCCATTACATACTGTTCTAGGAAACCATCCCAGATGCATTCTATGAACTCCTCCTCAAGGCTACCATGGCGAATTTGATTTGTCCAATCAATATGGAGATTAAAATCACCTATGATTATTACCATACCTTTTTTACAGGCCTCCATTATTTGTTGATTTATACTCTGTCCAACAGTATTGCTACAGTTCGGGAGTCTGTAGACTATGCACACCAGAGGATTTTTCCCCATATTATTTTTATCTCCACCCAAACTGATTCTACATCTTGATCTTCTGAGCCAATATCACTTCTCACCACCGCACTGATCCCATTCTTTACCAACAAAGCCACCCCACCTCCCTTTCCTTTCTGTCTATCCTTCCAAATTGTTGAATACCCTGGAATATTCAGTTCCCAGCCCTAGTCACCTTGCACCCACGACTCTGTAATGGTGATCAGATCATACCCATTTGTATCTATTTGTGCCGTCAACTCATCTATCTTGTTACAAATGCTGCGTACATTCAGATATAGAGCTTTTATCTTTGTCTTTTTACCATTTCTCCTTGTTTTGGCCCCATTTTCTGTTGCACTCTGTTCCTTCCTGTCACACTCTGGTTATTATTTCCCCCATCTCTATCCTGCTCTATTGCTTTCTCATTTCTCATTGATTTTTTAAATTCCCGCTCACCTGGATCCTCCCCCCCACTATTTAGTTTAAAGCCCTCTCTACAGCCCTAGTTATTCGATTCGCCAGGACTCTAGCCCCAGCATGGTTCAAGTGAAGCCCGTCCAAATGGAACAGCTCCCTCTTATCCCAGTACTGGTGCCAGTGCCCCACAAATCAAAACCCATTTCTCCCAAACTTTCTTTAAGCCACTTGTTCATTTCTCTGATCTTACTTACCCTATGCAAATTCACTCGTGGCTCAGGTAGTAATCCAGAGATTATTACCTTTGTGGTTCTGCTTTATAACTTAGCCCCTAGCTGCACATACTCCCTCAGCAGAACCTCTTTCTTTGTCCTACCTATGTCATTGGTACCTGGGTGGACTACGACAACTGGATCTTCCCCCTCCCACTCCAAGTTCCCCTCCATCCCAGAGAAGATGTCCTTAACCCTGGCACCGGGCAGGCAACACAGCCTTCGGGACTCACACCCTCGACTGCAGAGAACAGTATATATCCCCCTAACTATACTGCCCCCTATCTCTACAACATTTCTTTTTACTCCCCCCCACTTGAATGGCTCCCCGTATCACAGTGCTGTGGTCAGATTGCTCATCCTCCCTGCAGTCCCTGCCCTCGTCCACAGAGGGAGCAAGAATCTCATACCTGTTGGACAAGTCCAAGGGCTGAGGCTCCTCCATCACTGCCTCCTGGATCCCAATACCTGCCTCGTTTGTAGTCACACCCTGCTTTCCCTGACCATGGACCAAATTGGAAGTAATTACTCTAGTGGGTGTGACTGCCTGCTGGAATTTTGTGTACAGGTAACGCTCCCCCTCCCTAATGTGTCACAGTCTGACCTATATTAGCTGCCGGTCTGGCGACGCCTCAATTTTAAAATTCTCATCCTTGTTTTCAAATGCCTTTATGGCCTCACCCCTCACTATCTCTGTAAACTCCTCCAACCCTACAACCCTCCAAGATTTCTGCACTCCTCCAATTCTGACTCTTGTGCATTGCCAATTTTAATCACTCCACCATTGGCAGCTGTGCTTTCAGCTGCCTCGGCCCTAAGCTCCGTGAATCTTTCCTTAAACCTCTCCACCTCTCTACCTCTCTCTCTTCCTTTAAGGGATATGGGGATTGTGCAGGAAGGTGGAGTTGAGGTAGAATATCAGCCATGATCTTATTGAATGGCAGAGCAGGCTCGAAGGGCCAAATGGCCTACTCCTGCTCCTATTTCTTATGTTCTTATGTTTAAGACGTTCCTTAAAACCTTCCTCTTTGATCAAGCTTTTGGTCACCTGTCCTAATATCTCCTTATGAGGCTTGGTGTCAAATATTCATTTCATAGTACTCCTGTGAAGCGCCTTAGGATGTTTTCCTATGTTAATGGCACTATAGAAATGCAAGTAGTTATTTTTGACATCACTGTTGACAAATTGGGTATTTTAAATCACTTCTATCTACTCATGATTCTTTTCAGACTTGTCTCATTGATTGTCCTCAGATTTGTCCAAGCTGGCCAGTTCAATTCAAAACAAGTCACATGGAAAATAAACCCAAGTTATTACTAGTATTCTCCCTACATTACAATAGTGACTACACTTCAAAAGTACTTCATTAGTTTTGAAGACATTTGGGATGTCCGGAGATTGTGAAAATCCAGTTAATACTAGTATTCAGCAGTGATTGGGATGTGAGTTATCAGGGGTAGGAATCTGTCAACATTTGGGGGTCTGGGGTATGGAAGCACTTAGGGAGGCTAGAATGTGTGAGAACGTGGGTTCTGGATGGGTTGGGGTTGGGGGTAATTTGGGGAGGCTGGGATTAAGGAGCATTTGGACTGCTGAAACTTGATTACTTTGTTGAGGATGGGTTTTGAGCAGTCAGGGAATAAAATGCTGGAATCCACTGTTAAGGAAGTGGTATCAGGGCACATAGAAAATTATAACATGATTAGGCAGAGTCAACATGGTTTTATGAAAGGGAAATCGTGTTTGACAAATTTATTCGAGTTTTTTGAGGATGAAACTAGCAGGGTAGATAAAGGGGAATCAGTGGATGTAGTATATTTGGATTTCCAAAGGCATTTGACAAGGTGCCACATAAAAGTTTATTACACAAGATAAGGGCTCATGGGATTGGGGGTAATGTAGTAGCATGGATAGAGGATTCATTAGTGGACAGAAAACAGATAACAGATAAGCAGGTCTTTTTCAGGTTGGCAGGCTGTAAATAATGGCGTGCCGCAAAGATCAGTGCTTGGGCCTCAGATATTTACAATCTATATTAATGACCTAGATGAAGGGACCAAGTGTAATGTATCCAAGTTTGCTGATGATAAAAAGCTAGGTGGGACAGTAAGCTGTGAGGAGAACACAAAGGGCTGGAATTTACTCACAGAGAGGAGGTAGGGGCAGGACTGCCGCCTTCCGGGTTCTAGTCCCGTCCCCAGTGACGTCCGATGCACAGACACTATTTTCCCCTGATTGCCCTTGTTAAGCCCGCCCTGCGGGCTTGCTGGCCAATAAAGGGAAAGCCGCTGTCAGATGACATCAGTTGATGACGCTTCATCTGCCGGTTTTCTTAAAGACACATGAACCATAAATTTTTGACAGATGATTTGACAGTGTTTGACAGCACTGAGGTGCTGTCAAACACTGACAATCACTGTACAAAGGTGAGCCCTTGCACCAAGGCTCTCCAATGACTGTCTCCTTAGGATGAAACAGATGGCAGTTGCAGGTGAGGGTACAGAAGCGATCTGTCCCATTAAGGTGAGGCCACACAAACACCTCAAAGCTTGTCACCTACAGAAAAATCTAAACACATTAAAAATGACTTTCACAACATTTCCTTATCTCTGATTCTCACCAGTGTCCCATTGCATCGTTCACACCACTTCTGCAGCTCTCATCTGTACACCAACAATACAACAGACCCACAGAATGCCTCACTTACCCTGGTGGGGTTCCCAGACATTGGGAAGCCCGCAGCAGAAGTCACAAAATGGGAAAAAGCCTCTTAACTGCCTGTTAACTACCTGTAAACAGGCAGTTAAGTGGCTATAATCCTCTTCCAACCACTAGGAGTCAGGTCTCTGCGCAAATTGGGGACCCGACTCCCAGGAAGATTGGTTGGAGGTGGGTTGGGAGTGGATTTGGGACCTGCTCCCATTCTTTTTGACTTTCCCAGCAGTCCGGCCTCCAAATCTGCCTCCTCAGGGCTGGTAAAATCCAGCCCAAAGAATCTGCAAAGGGATATAGTTCGACTAAGTGAGTGGGCAGTAAGGTGGCAGATGGAGTATAATGTAGGGAAATGTGAAATTATTCACTTTGGTAGGAAAAATAGAAAAACAGAATATTTTTTAAATGGTGAGAAACTTTTAAATGTTGGTTTTCAGAGAGATTTGGGTGTCCTCGTGCAAGAAACACAGAAAGCTAGCATGCAGGTAGAGCAAGCAATAAGGAAGGCAAATGGCATGTTGGCCGTTATTGCAAGGGGTTTGAGTATAAGAGTAAGGAAGTCTTGCTACAATTGGTGTGACCACACCTGGAGTACTGTACACAGTTCTGGTCACCTGGTCAGGAAGGATGCACTTGCCTTGGAGGTGGTGCAATGAAGGTTCACTAGATTGATTCCTGGGATGAGAGGGCTGTCCTATGATGAGAAATTGTGTAGAATGGGCCTATACTCTTTGGAGTTTAGGAGAATGAGAGGTGATCTAATTGAAACATACAAGATTCTGAAGGGGATTGACAGGGTAGATGCTGAGAGGTTGTTTCCCCTGGCTGGATTGTTTAGAACTAGGGGGCAATAGTCTCAGGATAAGGGGTAGGTCATTTAAGACCGAGATAAGGAGTAATTTCTTCACTCAGAGGGTTGTGAATCTTTGGAATTCTCTGCCCCAGAGGGGTGTGGATGCTGAGTTTTTGAGTATATTCAAGGCTGAGATCGATAGATTTTTGGATTCTAGGGGAATCAAGGGATATGGAGATTGGGTGGGAAAGTGGAGTTGAGGTTGATGATCAGCCATGATCTTATTGAATGGCGGAGTAGGTTTGAGGGGCCGTATGGCCTACTCCTGCTCCTATTTGCTTTGTTCTTATGTTCAGTCGGGTGGGGGATGTGTTTTGGGAACTTGGTGGTAAAATCTACAGCACACAAAGGGGCCATTCAGCCCATCATGTCTGCGCTAGTGCTAGCTCTTTAAATGGAGCTGTCAACTCCACCCATTTCCCTGTCTTTTTACTTATATATTCTTCCCTTCCAAATAATTATCCAATTCCATTTAAAATAATGTTATAGTCTATGCCTCACTCGACACTGGTCATAAAGCAATGCATGACCTAATAACTCTCTGCATAGAAAAATATCTTCTAACATCCACCTTTGTTCTTCTAGTGATAATCCTGAGTTTATGTCCTCTCATTGCTGATTTGCCAAACAATCATTTGCCATTTACCGTCTTTCATAATTTTGATTAAACCTTCTCCTAAATTTCTCTTTTCCTGTTCTTTGAGCCTTTCTTCATAACCACAACCTCTTAATCCAGGTATCTAGTAAATCTTTGATGTGCCTTTTCCATGCTTCATTATCTGTCATACAATGGGGTCCCAGAACTGCTTGCAATACCCCAAAAGTACATAACCAATGTTTTGTGAAAATTCAACAGCACGTTTGCTTTTATGTTTAATGTCCCTATATATAAAGTCCAGAATCTCATTTGTCCCTTTTAATGACTTTATCGACTGCACTTTCACTTTTATAGATCTATACATCTGTATTCTAAGACACCTTTGTTTCTTTATTGATGATTACCATTCAGAGTACACTTATTTACTGTTCTTTTTTCCAAAATACATTACTTTGCATTTTTTTGCCTTGAACTGCATCTGCCAAATATCAACTCCACTAACCTCTCCTCAACCTCCTGCAATCTATAGTATTCTTCTTCACCGTTTGTCAGCCCTTTAATTTAGTATAATTACCAAACTTGGATATAATTCCTCTTGGGCTTATGTCAAAGTCATTTATCTAAATGGAAAGCAAAAGGTCCCAGCTAGTTCCCAGGGCACACTATGACTCACACCTCACTTATCCAAAAACAATCCATTTACCCCCTACTGCGTTCCTGTCCACTAGCTGTCCCCCATCCATGTAATTACATTCCCTTGAATACAATACGTCTTAATTTTTATAACAGATCTTTTATGAAGTGTCGCCCTTGGCTCAGTGGTAGCACTCTCACCTCTGAGTCAGAAGGTGGTGTGTTCAAGCTGCATAATTCAGGCTGACACTTCAGTTCAGTATGTTGGATAGTCTCCTTTTAATAATAGATCTGTGGAAGCTAGAGACGTTAATATATCTGACAATTAACTATATTTATTATTGTTTCAAAACATTCATCTTAAATCTACTTATAGGGCACTACATGCCAGTCCTACATCTAGACAACTCATGTGTAAGGAGTTCCCCGGGGATTGCAAATGATTGCCTGTCCAGGCCATTCACAGTACCTCTCCTAAAGTTCCTAACTGTGTTTTGCTTTGTATCCCTCTTTTATACTGTTTTAGCAAACAAGCAGCCTTAACTAGAGCATGGTCTAATTTTTGTTGAGTTTTGATGTTATCTCCCTGTTCCAATGATATCTCAGCAAACTTTGCTTCTTATCTTTGCTCTTCTTGAACCATGACTTTACTCAGGAGTGCCAATGGCCCAGAAATTCGGGTCTCCACGGGTGAGTACGCACGGGGTACTCACCCGTAGGCCCGATGGAAGTGCCGGTTTCCTGCATGCACTGCGCATGCGTGGGAAACCGGCACTTCCGTTCCTCTGAAAGCAGGGGTTCAGAGATCGAACGCGTGCACGGGGGATGCTGCGCGTGTGCATCAAACTTCGTTTTTTTTTACAGGTTTTTCCATGAGGGTAAGCCTGCAGAATTTAGAAATGTAAAAAGTAGGCGTAAGGCCTGCTTTTTACAAGGTAAGTGGTGAATTAATTAAAATGAAAACATTTTTTCCACAGGTTTATTATTTTTAAATACTTTAAAGCAAGGTAAGTTTATTTTTAGCCCCGTTAGAATATAAAATAATTTTTTTCAAAAATTTAAATGATTGTTTAAAATAGTTATTTCATGTAATTTATAGTTTATTTAAAAAATGTGATGTTTTTAAAAAATGTATTTGAAGGTTTAGTGCTATTTTGGGGCCGTAGTATTTATAAGTCTTGACAGCACTTCCTGTCAAGACTTATGAATGGAGCATTCTCTGCTCCAATTGGCTCCCCATGGCCCACGTGATCCCAGGGGACACATCGAACTAACTGCGCCCCTGGGATATGCAAGCACTGCGCGCCGGCAGCTGGACCAGGCCCCGGATCGGAATTCCACGGGGCCCTACAGCTCAACGGCCGGCGCGCAAGATAAGTGCAGGTCAGGGGCTTGCACCCGCGGGAAGCCCCCGACCCAAATTTCTGGGCCATTGTGATCAAAGATAGGATTTGCAAGCACACGATTTAAACCATTTCTGATCTACTCATGTTGTTTAAGCATAATTCCTACGTTCGACGTTCTGGCCTGAATTTTTACCTGTGAGGTGAGTCAGGTGTGGGGGGGCTGCGTAGCGGGTCAGCCTCACGCAGCACTCGGCAGCACGTGTCCACTTTGGATAAATTGAGTTCAACCTGCGGGTTTCTCGGCCAATTAAA
The DNA here is from genome assembly GCF_052327205.1 of Somniosus microcephalus. NCBI lineage: Eukaryota > Metazoa > Chordata > Chondrichthyes > Squaliformes > Somniosidae > Somniosus > Somniosus microcephalus. The sequence continues at coordinate 101,028,614 of NC_140996.1, read as the reverse complement.
TGGTGTGGGTCTGATGCCATCATCGATGACTCGGCTTGAGCTCATATTTAAAGGGGCCTTCCACACAAAGGTTGTTAGAGGATAATCTTTGGGAGAGGTGCAGTTGGTGAAACATTGAAGACATTCACTCTGAGGCTTGAGGGAAGCATGGAGTCCCAATGGCAGAAGGCAGCGCCCAGGTTCTCTGACTCCTCCCTGGAAGTGCACGCAGGAACATCTTGTTCCCTGGGGATGGGCGCACAAGACCTTCCAGTGACACCAAGAGGGCATGGTTGGAAATCATGGAGGAGGTCAGCCGCAGGGGTGTTGTCAGCCAGTCCTGGATACAATGCTGCAAAAGATTTAATGACCTCATGAGGTCAGGAAAGATGAGTACAATGCCACATTCAACTACATCCTGATGTGCGTGTCACCCCAGCCCCATCACTCTGCCTTCCCAAGCCTACTCCTGCACATCACTCCTCACACTGACCTACCTTGCAGGTGCACCCATCCCTCACTCTCTTTGCACCTACTCACATCCCCATCTGACTAACTACCACTGACACTCATCCTCATCCTAATGCAATCATAGGAAGTAACACCACAGAAGGAGACCATTTGGGAATGGCACGGCACTCCCTTATAATCACCCTCTATGGATGTAGCCCATCCATTCCTTGCACATATTCCATTACTCTCACTCAAAGTTCTCTTCTTTCCCTCCAGCTGGTAAGTCTGTTTGGAGGTGCAAAGAGCTGAGGGTGGACTGGTGCAGCACGAAAGAATCATGACAGTTGCCAAGAAGTCTGGCACACAATCATGATGATCTTTTTATGGTTGCAGAGAAGCTGCACATTGAGAGAGTGGAAGCCCTTGTGGTTCACAAACACTCCTGGGTGATGTGGGGGTGCCCTGATGGCCACATGTGTGCAGTCGATGATGTCCTGCACCTGTGGGAAGCCAGGCAGAGCCACAAAGCTGAGCGCCCACTCAGTAACACTGGCTTCATCAGTGGCAAAGTTTACATAATTGGCTAACTTGTGAAACATGGCATCGGTCACCTGGGTGATGCATTTGTGGGCGTCTGACTGCGAAATCCTGCAAATGTCTGCTGCAGATCCCTGGAAGGAGCCTGAGGTGAAGAAGTTGAGGGCGGTGGTGACTTTGGCAGCCACTGGTAAGGCGTGTCCACCAGGTCCTCTGGGCAGCAGGTCTTCTTCCAGCAGGATACAAATGTCTGCACGGCCTGATGCGATAGCCTGAGCCTCCTGAAGCACTGCTGTTCGGTCATGTCCAGGAAGCTCATCCTCTGCCTGTATAACCTGTGTTGGGGGTATGGCCTCCGGTACGATGCAGCCCTGTGGTGCCCCCCTCTCTCCTGTGCAGCATCCGGTCATTGAGGTTAAGGCTGCTAGTGTGGCTGGTGTTGTTGGTGCTGGGGCTCATCTTGGTCTGAATCTGAGGTCCAAGGTGTGACAGCATAAGCGGCACCCATGCTGATCTGATAGATGGCAGGTAAAGTGGAGATCAGAGGCCCAATCCCTCAATGTACTGAGAGTGACTTGCAATGTGGTGAGAGTGGCTTCCAAAGTTGCAGAAATCATCTGCAAACTCCTGAAAGCTAAATCGCTGCACAAAATGGTGTCAGCAAGAGCCTTTCCCATATGCAAGGAAGCAGGTGTAAGCTGTGTGTATTTATGCACCTTTTCCAGCTGCCCCTTAATGAAGTAGCACAATGGCCACTGAGCTGCCACCTCCCCTTCACAGGTGAGCTTCCTGAGGTGCGTGAATTCCGCGCGCAACCAGTTAAAGTTCAAACCTCACATTAAAAAGGCAGTTAAGGGTCGGTAGACAGGCAGTTAACAATCTCAATGAGGTTGTCCGCCTCTCCCGAGCAGGTCCGTGGCATGCTTCAAAACACGCCACAGTGAAAGGCGGAAGTCGGCAGGATGACGGCGGGTTCCCGATGCACTGTCAATTTCAGCGCTTTTAACCGCTGACCCGCTCCAAAACCTGTATGCTCTGCAATGTCTCAGTTCTGTATTCAAAACAATATAAAAACAAATCTATATTCTTAAACTGAGGGAATGCTGCACTGTCGGAAGTGCGCTCTTTCAGGTGAGATGTGAAACCGGGTTGACTTAAAAGATCCCATGGCAATATTTCGAAGAAGAGCAAGGGTAGTTTTCCCAGTGTTCTGGACAATATTTATCCCTCAACCGACATCACTAAAACAGATTCTAGTAATTATCTCATTGCTGTTTGTGGGGCCTTGCTGTGTGAAAATCGACTGCCGCCTTTCCTACATTACAACAGTGGCTATACGTCAAAAAATGTATTTAATTTACTGTAAAAAGCTTTGGGAATTCCTGAGATTGTGAAAGGCAAGTTTAAAAAATTTTTTGTATAAAGTAAAAATGTTCAACATTACAGTAAAGTAGTAAAGTGTCAGTCATACGTTTAAGTTCAAATGTCTGAAGGCCAAAGATCTAAACAATGCCTGTTTTAAGTTGGCGAGTTGTGATCTAAGAGTAGTGAAGTAAGACGCTCATTGGGGATGAAATTCCCATAGACAGCCATTTGGGGCGCTAAGTAAAAAATGTTTGGAAAGTTAGCGCCAGGCGCTAACCTTTTGAAACATTAGTTAAATTTCCATTTTTTCTTCCAAGAGGGAAGTGGAGCATAAAATCAAACAGAGTGTCGGGCTGACTGATCGCAGCACAGACGCCGCGACCAGTGGCCGAAAATAAATATTTTTTTAAATCGGCAGATTTTTTGGCCGGCCGCTCACCGCGTCTATAAATGGCGCCCCGCGAGCGACCAGTCTCACTATTCGCGACCCCTGCAGCAGTCGGTAACATCGCCCGGCACTGCTGCGGGGCACGATTGCGAATTTTCTTCCGAGGCGCTACTGGGGCGCTGCGCCCAGAGATGACATCATGATCTCCGGGCGCAGAAGATCGTGGCGATACCCGGTAGTGCCGCCACTAACCTCCTGCGGAATTTCCCACCGGAGGCACAAACGAGGGGAATTTCGCCACCCTGTGGGATTTGGCATGGAACCGATTAACATTAATTTCCATTAACTTCAGGGCTCTAAATAAGTTCTCACACTACAAACTTCAACTAAATTTTAATAATGCAGCATCCCACCAACTGGGCACTTGAGCCTACTTGCCTGATTTACCAAGGAGTCTCTTGAAATGGAAGGGAATGCAAAGTTCGAGCACCAATGCAGAATTGGGCGTATATGAATTTAGTTAAATAGACTTTTCCAATTACTTTACTTCTCGCCTTTATTCGAAAAGGACAAACATTGTAGAGAGATATGTATCTTGCTTTCCTTTCTAACAATGTCAAAGACGTGTCTTTTATGTTCTTAGTTCGGCATGAAGTGATTCAGGCAAGCAGAGAATTTTGTGCTGTTCACACTATTTATGAATGACATATGGTAAATTATTCTAAAATATGCTGATGACACAATGACATGTGGGTAGGCAGTGAGTAGAAAGGAGATTGATTATACTCAGTGGCATTTAGACCAATTAAGTAGACAGGCTGAGAAATGGTAGATGGATTTTAATTTGGATAAATGTTAAGTTAGTGCATTTAGTAACATGAAACAGTAAACATGTGTATAACATGAAAGGTTCCTATTTTAGATAGGCTAGTGGCACTGTGGTGTTGGGCTAAACATTATCCTACTAGAATACATCAAATAATTCCCCTTAATGGGACAACACCACTAAAAGCTTAGGGATGGGTGTCAATTCAACCTGGATTTTAAAACAAAACACATTAACAAAAGTAGCCAAAATAATAAATTTGGCAACATGAAAGGGTCCTTATTTAAGTAGGCCACCATTGGCAGCCGTGCCTTCAGCTGCCTAGGCTCTAAGCTCTGGAATTCTAACCCTAAACCTCCCCGCCACTCTACATCTTTCTCCTCCTTTAAGGCGCTCCTTTAAACCTACCTCTTTGAACAAGCTTTTGGTCATCTCCTTATGTGCCTGGATGATGCTCCTATGAAGTGCCTTGGGGCATTTTGCTACATTAACATCGCTATAATAATAATATTCAACTTTATTGTCATTGTACAACGAAATGTGATCTTGCAAGCTCCCATGAGTCCAGTACAAATAACATTAACATTAAACGTAAATAGCACCATCCTGGGAGAAGCAAAGCCGCTGCGTCTGTGCGCGCTGCCATTCCATTTCCACCATTCCTCCTGTCCGACAATCTTCAGCCCAACGCGTGGGCCTGCTCACCAGCCGCCCCTCCCGGGGCTCCTTCCGTGACCTTCTCACCAACCGCCCCTCCTCGGGGCTCCTTCCGTGACCTTCTGCACCTGGTCTTCCCTGATGGCCACTCCTACCAGGTACTAACCAGGCCTGGCTCTGTTTAGCTTCCATAAGCCTTGCCAGTGACCCTGTCCCTAGTCCCAGGAACAGGGTTGTTGTTGTTTTTGTTTTTGTTCTAGGGTCAAGGCAATCAAACTTCATTGGGATAGTCATCACGAATTGGGATTGGCCCACCAAAAAAATTTTTGATGAAAAGAACCCAAAGTTAATTAAAATAACAAAATTAAAACAAAGACGTAAAATCAGGTGAAATAAAAACAAAAATTTCATGCATTGCCCATCGGCCATGACAGGCCTCTCGTGAGCTGATGAATATTGGACGTTGGTGCTCAAAAATATGGAAGGGCCCTAATTTGAAGTAAGTCAATTGGAATATAGGACCAGGTAAGCCAAGCACCACAGGACCATGAAGAAGTGGATCTACTTTGGGTTACTCTGCAGAACTGGCAAAGGAGATTTTGGCTAACCAAAATTGATAATTTTTAAAGCAGATTTAACTATATTGAGGTGTCAGCTGAGGCTTAGTGGTAGTTATCTTGCCTCTGAGTTAGAAGGGTGTGGGTCCAAGCCCCGCTCCAGAGATTTGATTGTTGATTGGCTGGATTGGATTTGTCAACAAAAAGCAGGGCAAATCTAATCCGGCCAATTACCACCCCATCAGTTTACTCTCAATCATCAGCAAAGTGATGGAAGGTTTTATCAACAGTGCTATCAAGAGGCACTTACTCATCAATAACCTGCTCACTGATGCCCAGCTTGGGTTCTGCCAAGACCACTCAGCTCCCGACCTCATTACAGCCTTGGTCCAAACATGGACAAAAGAGCTGAATTCCAGAGGTGAGGTGAGAGTGACTGCCCTTGACATCAAGGCAGCATTTCACCGAATGTGGCTTCAAGAAGCCCTAGTAAAACTGAAGTCAATGGGAAACGAGGGGAAAACTCTCCACTGGCTGGAGTCATACCTAGCACAAACGAAGATGGTTGTGGTGGTTGAAGGTCAATCATCACAACTCCAGGACATCACTGCAGGAGTTCCTCAGGGCAGTGTCCTAGGCCCAACCATCTTCAGCTGCTTCATCAATGACCTTCCCTCCAATATAAGGTCAGAAATGGGGACGTTCGCTGATGACTGCACAGTGTTCAGTGACATTCACAACTCCTCAGATAATGAAGTAGTCCATGACCGCATGCAACCAGACCTGGACGACGTTCAGGCTTGGGCTGATAAGTGGCAGGTAACATTTGTGCCACAGAAGTGCCCGGCAATGACTATCTCCAACAATCGAGAGACTAACCACTGCCCCTTGACATTCAATGGCATTACCATCACAGAATTCCCCACCATCAACATCCTGGGGGTCACCATTGACCAGAAACTTAACTGGACCAGCCACATAGCTACTGTGGCAACAAGAGCAGGTCAGAGGCTAGGTATTCTGTGGTGAGTGTCTCACCTCCTGACTCCTCAAAGCCTTTCCACAATCTACAAGGCACAAGTTAGGAGTGTGATGGAATACTCTCCACTTGCCTGGATGAGTGCAGCTCCAACAACACTCAAGAAGCTTGACACCATCCAGGACAAAGCAGCCCGCTTGATTGGCACCACCACCTCAAACATTCACTCCCTCCACCACCGGCGTGTAGGGGTCGCAAAATCCCCTCAGCCCCCGAAGATCGGGAAATATTAATCCTCATCTTGGACGAAGACCTGTGTGATTTAAATTGTCTCTGGGTTGGACAATGTTTTAAAACATACCCAGAACTGCATAAGGCTGCGTTAAAAAGCTCGTACGCTGGGCAGCACTTGGACACTGGAATCAAAGAACTTTGTGAAAATTGCACACTTTAAGATTGTACATTTTATTAAAAGATGTACTCTTGAGTTTTGGGCTGATTAAATTGCCCAGGGCATAAAAATGGCTGAACAGACCTCATGGAAACAGAATTTTAAGGCAGCAGAAAAGGACAGACAGGCTGTTAGCATATGAAACAGACAGGCTGTTAGCATATGAAAAAGCTCAGCGCTACCCTGTAGTGGGTTTGAATGGAGCCCGAGCTGTCAGTCACCCTGTGGTATTGGGCGGGTCCGGTAACCTACAAGCTGTTTGTTTACACTGGGGAGTAGCCCGTTTGAATCAGCCAATCATCGGACAGCAAGCACACTGGGTTGTTTACACACATCCATTCACTGAAATTAACTCTAAGATCAAGTGCTTGAAACTGCCAGCATGAACAAAGGGACTTTGTTTGCTAAGCACTCAAGACTGTCAATCAATAGCGGTTCCAGATGACCACAGGACAATGCTTTGTTTACAAAGCAATTGAATGCTATTAGCATTTGTTTGTATATCAAGTGGACACATCCAAACTGAGGAGGAACCGTTTAAATGAATGGGAGAACACATTCAAACCACTGCAGCTTTATTCGAAAGCCATCACAGACAATGGACACATTTACACTGCAACTTTATCCAAACCCATCCCAGACAAGTGGACAGTTTGGATCTCTTTTGTTATAGCCCAGAAACATCAGATCTGGGCGGGCCCCAAAAAAGGGGTATAAAAGATAGCTTCCCAGAAGCATCTCTCTCTCTTCTCTTTTACTCTTTGGACTGCAGTTGAGCAAGGCTTCTGACCCACTAGCAAGACAATCTAGTGAGAAGCAAAGGGGTGGTAATTTAAGGGAAATGTTGCTAAGATTGTAAGATTAACATTGTAGCCATTTATCCCTCATTTTTGCCATCTGCCTTCCCCTGTTAAGCAATTTTACCGTGATTACTTTGATCGTGTGGTGTAGTTTCTTTAGTTATAATAAAATTTGACTTGCTTGCATCCAGACCATTTGTCCGTTATTAATATATCATTAATTATAAGTTCCTCCAGTTCGAACTGGAGGTGGGGGGGTTAGTGATTCGAACCCGCTGATTGGAATTGGTCACAGTACAGTGGCAAAGGCTGCCTGACTAGGTAAATTACCGTAAACCAGGTAAAGGATGCCCCCTACAAATTGGCGACCGCAGCAGGACTGGTGGCAGTTTTTGATATGATAAGTGGTCTGGATCTGGAGAAAGCATCAGCTCTTGCTTTTCTTGCTTTCAATCTGTGGGTAGCCCTGCAGAAGTTAGCGGCAGCGTGTAAGCTGAACTATTATAGTATAGGTGGCTGGGTTAAGAACAATGAGATGAGGGTGTGGGAGGAGGTTACAGAGGCCAAGAATCTGGAGTCAGAGTTTGAAAACTGCCAGGCGGAGGTAGAACGCCTCATAAGAGAGGTGAATGAAGCCAGAGATAGTGGGATGAGGGTGTGGGAAGAAAATGCACGCCTCACACTAGAGGTCACGAAATGCCAGGCAGAGATAGAGCGCCTTGTGCAGGAAGTCACAGAGGCAAGGGACAGTGAGATTAGGCTACAGGAGGAAAACGCACACCTCACCTGAGGAGCTAGCGAGGGCAAAAGCCATGCGAGGTACAAGATAGAGTTCCTAAAGTGCCAAATTACAGAAGCAAAGGGTAATGAGATGAGACTGCGGGAAGAGAATGCCCGCCTCACCTCAGAAGTAACAGAGCAGGAGGAAATGGTTAGGGAGGTAAAGGCAGCTTATAAGCTGGCCTGCGACCAAAGGTTTAGTGGAGCAGATCATACCCCATGTAACAGAAAGATAGAGAGTTTGGGTGTGGAGTTATTAAGGACTAAAGGGATGGTATGTCTCATCGGTCCGAAGGGAAGTCCGTTGGACAGTACCAGCAGCCCAAATCAAAGCGCCCCACAGGCAGCACCCAGAACAGAGCTGGCTAGGGAATTAGAGATCCCAAGACCGCAGCCCACAGCTCCGAGTTTTGAGGAGCTCTGGCAGCAAGAAGGGCTGGACAATGGGATGGTAGGAGAATGCCAGCAGGTCCCGCTAGGCAGGCGGGGACCGGGACCAGTGTACCCCCTCCGACAACGGAGGTACGGTCCGCCCGTGAACGATAATGACCCAGCGGCTGTTCAGCATACCTATCTGGTACCCTATGATACCCAACAGCTCAGAGGCCTGGTGAAACATATGCCCCTGCTCTCCGAAAAGGAAGACCCCTCATTGCACTTCCAAGGGATAGAACAGGCAGCCTGTGTTAATGGCTGTGATGATGAAGAGAAAGCCAAAATGTTGCTTTTCTCTGTAGATAGTAAGCTCCTATCAGACCCTTACGGATGAGGCTAAGAGAGGGCAGAAGGGTTTTGAGGACCTAAAGGAGGAAATACTGGAAGCCATGGGTGCGAACGACGGCAGTCCGTTCGATCACATAGGGAAAACACTGCAGAAGGAAGGGGAGACCCCACAGGCATTTGCAGACAGGCTGTGGCCAGTCTACAACAGCGTGTGTACAGGGGGACAAGATAGGGTACACCTGAACCAGCGGCAGCGGACCCAATGGCTTTGTTGCCTGGTGTCCAATTGCCTGCCCCAGATAAAAGCAAAGGCTGATACTTGGTTTGACCACCGAGACCCCCTAGCAACCGAAGAGACTGTAATCCGGCAGCTCACGGTAGCATATAGGAACGGTAGGAATAGTGGGACCCCCCAGCAAAAGGGTAAGGTCCACGAGGTTAAACCTGGGGCTCAATACAAGAAAGAGTGGCGCCAGGAGGGGAGCCGTCCCTCCCAGAACAAGGTCACTTGTTACAGGTGCGGGGAGGATGGCCACTGGCGCAGGGATTGTAAAAAGCCTGGGAGAGACGATAAAGCCAGGACCCCCGCAGCCCCAACTCAGAAGGCAGAGACAGAAACTCCTCCCGATACAGTCGAGTCCGTCATGGAGTCGATAAAATCTTTCCTCAGGGCCAATCAGGGAAAGGTAGCAGCCATCAGTGGTGCTGCAGCCCCCTTGCCCACCTCTGCCTCCCCACAATGACTGGAGCCCGCGCAGCCTGTCTGTCTGTGTAATCTCCGGTACGATGAATGAAAGAGACCGCTCGTACAGATGGAGGTAGAGAAGGTTACAGGGACTTATCTATTGGATACGGGGGCATCATGCACTGTGATCCATACGGATAATCCCACCACCTCACCTCTGTCTAATGGGGTTCCATACATACTATCGGGATTCACCGGTCAGGAGCAGGCGGGGGTATACTCCAGACCCCTCTCAGCCCATCTGGGCACGCTCCAAACTAAGTGGACGTGCATCCTGGCAAAGTGGAATAAGGAGGAAGGAAAGGGGATCCTCGGGGCCAACTTCATGGTTAGCCATGGGACCCTCGTGGATCTCCGCAACCATTGCCTTTGGGGGGCTAGCACAGAAAGGGAAGAAGGTGTAGTGGTCATCCCGGGCAAGGAGGGTAAGGGGACCTTGTGTACTGTGAAGCCCAAAGAAGGTTACGACCTCGGGCTCATGGTAAATGGTGTCCCGGAGGCACTGCAGGCAGTCGCGCAGGCAAACCTCACAGCGTTTGCCACCCTTAAACATGACTGCGGGAGGATCACAGGGTTTGAGGTTAAAATAGACGGGGACCCCATGGCCCGACCACAGAAGCAGTACAATTTTCCCAAGGAGGCAGAACCCGACATGGAGGCAGCCATCACCTCCTTAGTTAAACAGTGTAGGGGGTTTTTTCCTGCTCTCTTGCCCGTTCTGGCCCCCTGCCAGGCTTCGTGCAAGAATTACCCTTGAGTGGTTCGACCCACTCCCCCTACGGTTCTAGACCTTGGACTTAGATGCAGAGAACAGTAGTGCAGAGAAGAGGACTCAATAGACCAGGCTGAATAGCACGAAATGGATGCTTTTATTTTTGAACAGTTTGAAGCATTACAAAATACATGTCATAGGCACAGATTAAAGTAACTACAATCATGCACAAATTTATGAACTTGACTCTATGGAAATGGGGAACACACGGCACATCGTAAAAGGGGAAACACATTACGATTTCCCTTAACTCCCTCCCCTATACCTAAACTAAGTTTCGACCTGGGGAACTTGGGATCATGCTCACCACTCTCGAAATCGCGAAAAGGGGTTCGCAGCCTTTTTGGCACCGCTTCCCGTCGTCACGTGGATTGGAAGCTTCTGGCGCAGTCGATATTCTCTCCTCCCTCGAGGCGGTGGGGTAGACCCAGCCTCGATGAGCGCTCGTCAAGGTTGAGATCCACTAGGCCTGTCGTGGATTTTTGTTCGTGGAGTAGACCTAGATGCAGGTTATGCACATGGGAGAATCTTGTGGCATCGATCGCCGGTTCTCCAGAGGGTTTCTTCTCCGTCGGCCTGGGTCGTCGATGATCTCCCGACCCCAGTACCCGGGCCACCCTCGTCGTCTTCTCGTCGTGGCCGAGCCTTGTTTGGCTGAACACCGGCCACGTTGTCCTTTTTCTGAAACCGTCCGTCTTTAAAAAGACAAAAACGTTTTCATCGATCTGCCGAAGTGGAAGAGGCGCCGATCCGGGCACCGTCCGCCCTTCGTTCGTTCCTCGTAGAAGAAAGTTCTTGAAGAAATGGAAGCCTGAAGTCGCCCAACAAGAAGCCGTAGCAGTGAAGAAGTAACTTAGATGGACTTTCAATCCATAGTTATACTCTTTTGGGACAGTCTTATCTCCCGCCAAATCATAGTCCTGTCTTTGTATTAATTCTGGCGGGCAGAAATCTCTGCAGGGGCGCTTTGTCTTGTAACGGAGCCGGTGATAACTTAAACTGGCCTTCCTGGCCGATAATGTCTTTTAATGTCTTTTGCATTGTCACCGCGGCTCGGTTCGCATATTGATCGGTCCGGAGATTTTCCTTGATGGCTGCTAAACGGTTTTTCCTTTGTACAATAAATGGGTATGAGTGATTTTGCATTGTCCGCCCATATCTTGATGGGCCCCATCCTGTACTTGTAATCCATTGAATATGTATGCTGTTCCTCTGAGTTTCGGTTCCCAGATACTGGCTTTCGCGGGCTCACTGTCTTCAATCCACAAGCCTGTCTGGCTTGCAGTAACAGAAATAAAATGGTTCAGAAACTGATCACGGGGCCTGGTGGCCATTTTGTATGCCCTTTTATCAAAGGTTTTTCTGTGCAAGCTTACTTTGGTCAATAAACAGTCTTATTTTATCCAGTTTTCTTGCGTGATTTTTGCTGAAAATTTTCGAATCTTACAGGCCCCCCTGTGATACTGATAGCTTGCTTAAAGTATCAATCCTTGATGAGCAAATTTTCCCTGATTCCCCACATCCAAACATTCCTGGCACTTAACTATCTATGCCCCTCACGACACATGCAGTTCCCATTTCCGGAGAAAATGAAAATTACCTTATGCACATTTGGAATCATAGACAGCAAATCTTAAACTATAACACCTTCACCTGTCAGATGGGCAGGGGTTGATACCCTTTTGCGCCATCTGCATACACCTTTTATTAATCAAAACTTAATAACGACTAATAACATAACAATACTTAATTCCTTATAACCCAAACCAAACGCAAAAGAAAACACGGATGTTCAAAAGAGAAACAAAAACCAAAAAAAAAATCTTAAATTGGATGGACTCTTAATCTTCTACTAGCAGCTTAAAGTGGGGTGTCTTCTTCCCCCATTCGCACATAGCGTTCTTTCCATTCGCCCGCGTTCTCGTGCCTCTGGAGGCGTTTGCCTCTCTTACAATGCACGAAGAGCAAAAATATCACAATTAAAACCTGACATACTACTAGGATATGGGATGCTATTCTAATCCAGGCTGGGATTTCTATGTTGGTGAACAAGTCCCACCATGGTGGGATGGTTATGTCCAATATGTCTTTTCCTATCTCTAAAGTCTTCTGCTCCAGTGTGTAGAAATGTTTCTGTGAAATTATAACGGCTTTTAAAATCTTGGTGAGGTGTTCGGGAAGAGGGGGAAAGACATAACCAAAATGCGCGACAAATCGTTGTAAGTCTGTGAAATTCTCTTTGATAGTGATGTGTACGGTGGAGGGCGCAGGAATGGGAACAATTCGTTGTTGTGCCACTTGAACCTCGGCCCTGGGTTTGAAACAGAAACTGCTATCACCGATCGAACACCACTCGTGTTGTCCGTATCGGTACTGAGGCGCTGCAGTGGTGACGCAGTATGTCCCACCCCCGATATATGCTACCTGTGGGGGCACATGGTCCTCTGCCATTGCCTCCATGGTGCAATTCACCGGCTTCGCGCTAGCAGTTCTGAACCCGCACTGTGGTTTCAAAAAGGCATTCAAGTGCTGGGGACACAGGATGATGTGTGCTCCCCGGCTCCGACACCCCGAGAGGTCGGTGCCTGTCATCGTACGCTCCCATCTGATGACGTAAGGCGGGACCACTGCGTAACGAATGTGTGCGCCCCCCTGAATGACTCCAATTTTCTCTACTCTGTATACCGGGGCGGGCTTTGCTGCGGGACCCAGCACCGGCATTCTTACTACTATTCCCATGATGGTGTGATTCGAATGTCCGCAGTCCACTGGAACTGGGTATGCTTCTGCGGCTAGCCTGAGCTGGCACGGGCTTAATGCATTCTCAAAAGGGTGGAGCGCTTGCAAGTGCTTGTTGCTGATCCAGGACGGGACCAAACCCTGTTTTAAATCCTCGAGATTACTGCGGCCCTCGCCCAATAACCACGCCCCGTACAGCACACAGGCCTCGTTTTGCGCAGCTTGATCGGACGCATTCCGATCCTCCTTAATGAGTGCATTTACCGTTCTCGCGTGTTTCTCCAACTCAGCAATTATGTCCTTAAAGTGTAGTGTCATGGCCTGGTCCTCATGCAACTCAGAACCCACTACCTTGTTTTCGTCTGTCAATATGTTCCTTAACTGGGCTTTTAAACCGTTGATCTGTGCCTGCAGCTCCACGTTATCTAGAGCGTTGACAACAGATGTCCCGGTATTAAAAGCAGTGAATATGTCATTTACAGCACCCCTTCTTTGCCTCCCGACCCGATCCAACACTTCTGGTAGTGTGGTGTATAATTTGCCTCTGTCGATGTCGGCAAAGTCAAATTCGTAAAATTGTCTAAACATACGGGTTAACAGGACCTGGTATAATTGTTCCGTTTCTTTGGGACACCACTCCGGCAATCTTACCTCAGTGAGATTTAAAATCACTGAGGCCACCGCGTAGTGTACCCCTTGGTACAGCACCTGACCGGTGGGTACCAATACTAAACCGTTCCCGGGTCCCTTGGTGGTGGTTGGGCACCCTCCTTTCTGGGCTAGTGCTACCGGAAGCGTGGGCAGGGGCTTGCGTGGGCGGGTGATGAGTTCAGTGGCATTCACCGGAATAGGGGAGTATGGGGCTCCGCACGCTCGAGTGCTAACATCCCATCTCATCCCCTTTCCTTCATCCTGCCACTGCCTCTGGAAGAAGATGGATACGCCCTTGGGGCAGACGTGTCTCGAACCCCACATACAGACATATATTCCCTCATCTGGTTCCCACCATTTGTCCCAACACACACGTAATTGTCCGTGAGTTCCCGTAATAGTCCGATGGGTATTATTACCCAGTCGTTCCCGCTCGACCGTAGAGTTTCTCATGTCCTTTCCCAGCTTTCATAGCCACCACCATCGCCTTAGTGGTACGTTCCCATTGCACACCAGACAAATCCTCTTTCCCACGGTGACGCTGACTCTGGGCGCAAGGATCCTCACTCGAGGGCACGTTAACGAAGTCTCTTGGTAGGCAAAACCGAAGTTGCTGGAATATTCCGTGGAATTTGTTCCCAGCCAACCTGGCCATCTCCCTTGGTGGAAGTAGGTGGCGGTTTCCTCAACCTCTCGCTTCCCCGTCCCATCCGTTGCGATGGGGGCCGTGTCCCCGGAGCACCCGAAAATGATGACGTCCTTGGTGCGGCCTCGGTAGGCCCACCCGCACCCGATCGCCATGAACGCGACGACAATCCTTTCCATCGTATCCCAGGTTTCTGTAACCAACAAAATGATGTAGCCGGGCTCCCGATAGGTGCTGGCCTAAATTAATTGGACGCGCGGGTTCCTGGACCCCGCTCCCTAACAAACACACATACCGGGCAGACCTCAAAATTGTACTCTTAACACCATATACTTTACATTCCTTAAACTATCACCATAATTTCCTAACTTAACTTATGTACAGCGCCGCCCTCCGTGGGGCGGCTTTCCGAATCCCTGTGAGGTCTGTCGTGTGCCACACCCTGCGGTGGGGCTGCATTGATCTTTGGCTTTGATCCCCCGCAGCCTGTCGCTGCTGAACGGGGATCATGTCTTCCTGGGGCTGCTTTAAACCGTGGTTGGGAAGGATGGGGAGAATCTGGCCAAAATTTTCTGGGCTGGGGCGCTCGAGCCGACCTACGAGGGGCTGCTTTAGGTTGGGCTCCCGGGGCCGATGGACCGGGGGTTGGGACTGTTACCGTTACAGCCTGTGGTTCCTCCACAGCTGCCGGCTCCAGCTCCCCTCCCTCAGGCTCCGCCCCCCCGGGGTCGGGATCTGTGGGTTCTGACTCCACCTCACCTGTCCCTACAGGTAACGAGTCTCCGCCCCCACTCCCTACCTCCCCCAAGCTTGAGTCGAGGGCGGGACTGCCGTCCTCTGACTCTTCCTACTCCGTGATTGGGTCTAAAGCGAGGTTGAGCTGTTCGGGCTCTCCCCTGCCTAAATCCCATTCAAAAGATGAGACCTCCCACTCCAATGGGATGGCCTCTCCCTTCACGCAGGCTACTGCTCCAGCCTGTGTGGTCTGTGACTCTGTTACAGGCTGAGGATCTTTGTTCTCAGACCTGGTCCCCTTTGGTGGCCCTTGTGCACCCGGTTTAAACAGTTTACACTGGTTGATGTGAAACCATTTGGTACGTCGGGGCGTCTTCACTGCATAAACCATGGGGCTGGCCTTGTCTACAATGCTGTATGGCCCCATGTACAGTGGTTCAAAACTCCCTACCCTGGCGTAGTTTCGGACCATGACCTGGTCTCCGACTACCCACTCTTGTTGTTTCCGAGGTTCCAACAACAGTTTATTTCCCTGGTGCTGTCTTCCCATGTTCCCAGCCGCCTGTCCATAAATCTGTCTCAGGCGCTCCAAGAGGGTTTGGGCGAATTTGTCCCGTTTCACCTCTCGGAGCTGGCCCTCAGTGAGCACCGGGGCTAGCACATGGGTGGGTGTTCGCATGATCCTTCCAGTCATTAAGTCGTGCGGGGAATTCCCCGTGCTTTTGGACTGGCTGGCTCGGATCCCCATGAGGACTAAAGGCAGGACCTCCGCCCATTTCTGGGGCGAGCCCATTGTCTCTTTCCTCAGCTTTTCCTTGAGGGTCCGATTCATACGCTCAACAATCCCGGATGACTGGGGATTGTATGCTACGTGCCACTTTCCCTCAATGCCCAAGAGCATGAGGGCGTTCTGCATTACTTGACCGGTGAACTGACTCCCTTGGTCGGACTCTACAAAACGGGGGAGTCCCCACCGTGAGAACACTTCCCGAATCAAGATCTTAGCAGTACCCAGTGCCGTAGCTGTTCTGCACGGGAAGGCTTCTACCCATTTGGTGAACACATCTACCAGGACAAGGCAGTACTTATAGCCTCCCTGGGTGGCAGGCAGGGGCCCTATGTAGTCGACCTGAATCGACTGCCATGGTCCCTCTACCCTCCTGATGTGCCCCATGGGCACCTTCCTTTTGTGGGGGTCTGGGTTGTTAGCAGCACACACAAGACAGCTTGCGCAGAACTCGCGGACATCGTCCCGAAGTCCCGGCCACCATCCCGCCTGCTCCACCCGTTGCCAGGTGACCTCAGGTCCGGGGTGTCCCGCTCCTGGACCCTCGTGGGCCAATTGCAGGAATTCCCTTCGGTGCTGCTGCGGCACAACCCACTGCTCCTCTCGGAACAGCATACCTTCTTTGACTGTGAGGGCTGCCGTACTGTACGGACCTTCTACCTGTTTGCCCTCTGTGATGGCTTTTAGGACTGCTTTTAGGGCGGGATCCAGGGTTTGGATGGTCTTTAGGTCTGGGGGCGGTGTCACCCCTGTGTTCCCGGGAATTCCCTCCCTGCCTTGGATCGCCGCCACGGGTCCGGGTTCGTATGGGTCCCAGAGAATGCCGTTGCGGGCACCCTCCCTGGCTAACGCATCCGCCTGCTGGTTGCCCTGACTGCGGGGTTCTGTGGTGGAATGAGCCTTCACCTTATGGATGAACACCTCTCCTTTCTCCCCCACAGCTGCTAGGATCTTCTCCAGCAAGGGCTTAACTGTTAAAGGCCGCCCGTCCGCGGAGGTGTACCCGCGTCGGGACCAGATGGCGAGGTACTCTGTACACGAATTGCACGTGAACATGCTGTCTGAGCAAATCGTGTATGGGGTTGGGAAAATCTCGGGGTGGGTAACCACGTACGCCACCGCGGACAGTTCAGCCTGCTGCGCGCTCATAGTGCTGGGGAGCTTAATTGCCAGGGCAATGTTTGCCGCAGGGTCATAAACTCCACACCCTGTGAGTCGCTTGCCGTCAGCTACAGTGCTAGAACCGTCTACGTAGATCTCGCGGCCTGTGGGATGTATCCCGGCCCGTAAACCTATGTTAACTTCCCATACCCCTTCTACGGAACATTGATGGGCTGTCCCGGGATATGCCATATTGGCTGCGAGCCTTGGCGCGCAGAGGCCTTTAACTTTGAGATCCATCTGGGAAAGGAGGAGGGTCCAGCGCGCAATCCGAGCGCTGCTTACGGTCCCATCCTTAATCCTCCCATCCAGAAGCATCTTCGTGGGGGTGTGATGGGTGAGGAGCGTAATGGGAGAGGTCCCTGTGAAGATCACTGATCTGTTCACAGCCCAATGCGTGGCCAGGACATGCCGTTCGCAATTGGAGAAACTCCTCTCCACATCCGTGAGCACCCTGGAGGAATAAACTACTGGTTTTAGCTTGCCGTGCCGCTCTTGGAGCAGCACTGCGCTCAGGCTGTCCCCACTAGCGGCTACCTCCAGAAAGAACTCCTCTCCCCCATCTATGGCCCCTAGGGCTGGCGCGGTCTGCAGATCTCTTTTCAACTTCTCGAATGCTGCCTGGCACCCCTCGTCCCAAGACCACTCGACTCCCTTGTGTAAGAGTCGAAGTAGCGGGGCCGCTGTGGCAGAATAGTCCTCGATGAAATCTCTGCAGTACCCGGTCAATCCCAAAAAGGACCTTACACCCGTTACTGTGTTGGGAATCGGCAGATCTTGTATAGATTCCCGCCTGGCCTTATCTATGGCTCTTTCTCCCTCGCGGATGGCCAGACCCAGGAATTTGACTTCCTGCTGGCCGATCTGGGCTTTCTTTGGGTTTACTTTGAAACCCTTCCTTTCTAACAGTTCCAACAATTCGGCTAACAGTGGGCCGTGCTGCTCCCTTGTATCTGTGAACAGGAGTAAGTCGTCCACATACTGCACTATCTGGTTGGGCTGGCTGAACTCTTTCAAACTCCCCGCCATGCACTGATGGAAAATGCTGGGGCTGTTGTGAAAACCCTGTGGTAAGCAGTTCCAAGTGTACTGTTGCCCTTTGAATGTAAAGGCAAACTTGTACTGGTCCTCCCGCCGCAGCGGAATGGACCAAAAACCGTTCGAGATGTCCAGCACCGTGAATGTGGTCGCCGATGCTGGAATACTCCCTATTAAGTCTGCAACTGCTGCTACCGTGGGCGCGCAGGCCGGGATATTACTATTGAGGACTCTGTAGTCTACCGTGGCTCTCCACGAATTGTCCGGTTTCTTTACCGGCCATAATGGGGAGTTCACGTGGGTGGCTATCGTTCTCAACACGCCCTGCTGCACCAATGAAGATATTGCTGTCTCCATGTCGGGTTCTGCCTCCTTGGGGAAATTATACTGCTTTTGGGGTCGGATCATGGGGTCCCCGTCTACGCTGACTTCGAACCCAGTGACTCTCCCACAATCGTGCTTGTGGGTGGCAAACGCGGTCAGATTTTCTGACACACTCGCCTGCAAGTCCGTTGGGACGCTCGCTACCATGAGCTCGAGATCGTAACCTCCTGACGGCTTCATAGTGCACAGGGCCCCCTTTTCTTCCTTCCCCGGGATTACGACTACCTTACCTAAACCGCCCTCGGCTCCCCAGAGACAGTGATTTCTCAGGTCCACGAGGATCCCGTGTTCCACCAAGAAATCAACCCCGAGGATGCCTTTTCCCCCCCCTCATTCCACTTCAATAGGATGCACGTCCATGTGGTGTGGAGCGCTCCCAACTGAATGGAGAGTGGGAGGGAGTACGCGCCAGCCTGTTCTCTACCTGTGAAACCCGCTACTAAATATGGAGCCTGGGCGGACAGAGGTGAGGCAAAAGGTTTGTCCGTGTGGATCACGGTACACGAAGCTCCCGTATCCAACAGGTAACTACCCCTTTGTTTCTCCACCTCCATCTCCACCACAGGTCTTCTCCAAGCGTCATAGCGGAGCGGACACAAGTAGACGGGCTGCGCGGGCATCAGTCATTTAGGTGTTTCGGCTGGGGTCTCGGGGGCGATAGGGCTGTTAGCAACCGCTACCTTCCCCTGCCAGGTCATCAGAGACCACATAGTCTCCAAGACTGACTCGATCGCAGCGGGGTCCACAACCGCACCACCCCCTTTATTCGGGGCAGAGGCTACGGTTGGGTTCTGGACTGGTGTTGGGGCAGCGGCCTGCACTTGTGGTTGCGCTGGGGTTGGGTAGACGATCGGGCCGTTGGCGACTCGGGCTTGGGCTTCAGCTTGGGCTGCAGCGAACGCTCTCTCCCTCTTATCATTCCAAGGATTCCTACAGTCCTTGCGCAAATGACCCTCCTTCCCACACCCATAACAACTGCTATTGGCTTGAGGAGGGCGATTTCCCTCCTGACGCCATTCCTTTTTAGCAGAGGCTGCGGGTCTCACCTCATGCACCTTTCCTTTCACAACAGGCGTTTTCTTGCCCTTGTTATTCCTATAACTGATCGTGAGCTGATCTAGCACTAGATCCTCCGTGGAGCGGGCGTTGGTGGGGTCAAACCATGCTTTGGCCTGTTCCTTCACTACTGGCAGGCAACCTGCTACCAGGCACCGAAGCCAGTGAGCCCTTTGTTCGCCATCCAGCCCGGCCCGGGCCGGCCCGCCCGGGCAGCTGCGCCGATACACTGGCCACAACCTGTCGGCGAAAACCCGTGGGGGTTCTCCCTCTAGCTGCACTGTCTTTTCTAAACGGAGGAACGGAGTTCCGTCCCCCTCTCCCATGATCTCCAGAATCTCATCCCATAGCAACTCATAGTCCCTGTGCCCTCTCTTGCTCTCGTCAGGGAGACACTGGAGGAGCGAACTGTCCAGGGAGAACAGCAGCATTTTAGACTGTTCAACCCCGTCGCAGTCATTGACTGCTGCGGTCTGCTCCACGTCCCTGAAATGCACGGAGGGATCTCCTGACTCGGAGAGTTTTGGGATGTGACTTATCATCTCTCTTAGCTGTCGTGCGCTATGAGGCATTATGATC
The DNA here is from genome assembly GCF_052327205.1 of Somniosus microcephalus. NCBI lineage: Eukaryota > Metazoa > Chordata > Chondrichthyes > Squaliformes > Somniosidae > Somniosus > Somniosus microcephalus. The sequence goes on along the minus strand of NC_140996.1, from coordinate 101,008,826 downwards.
TGACTCTCAAGGGGTCCGTCATCGCCATTTTCTTCATTTGGACCGAGCCTCCGGTGTCTCATTGGACACATCGGCGCCGGCCCTGACTCTACTACCTGGGGTTGCTCTACCTCAGGGCTCTCTTCCTCTACCATCTCCGTCTCCTGTCCCGGAGTCCAAGACTCCTCATAGGCAGGAGGCGCAGAGGGTTCGGGGGTTGGTACCCCAACTGCCTCTTGTGGAATCGGTCTTTTGGATTTCTTGGCTAGCAACAGCTGACTCGCTGGTGGATTTATGAGACACACCAACCCGTTTGCCTTCGCTAGGGCCTTTCTCAGGTCCTCTAGCTCCCGGCGGCAAGCGCTGTGGTCGGTGTTCTCAGATCTATCCTCCATGGCCATCTTATATGCTGCCCTGGCTCCCAGGAGCTTTTCCTCTTGGGCATCTACTTGTTTGGCTAGACGGAAACACCTCTCTCTCATTCTACCTTCACTGGCCTTGGCCTCAACGACCTGACATTTTAAATATTCTACCCGGGTTTCGTGGCAGCGAATTACAGAGCGGCGTTCCTGATTCAGCGCGTCAAGCGATTCAATCAGTTTTTGACCTCCCGCAACCTTTTCCTCTACGTCTTTAAGCAAGCCGTTGATCTGGACTGTCTATGCTGCAACTACCTGGTCCAAAAGCTGGACTTGCTTCTTGTAGCACATCAGCCAGACCGCCTTTTCTACAGATTTCTTATGCTCTCTACCCGCTGTCCACTTAATGGCTGCGTCTAGCGGGCGCCTATCCCTTAATAGATCAGATATCCATTGTTTTGTGAGGTTGACTTTTCCGAAAACATAATCTGCTATTCTTTCATCCATCACATTTCGTTTATTCAGATCTTGATCTAACACACTACTTTCCTGCTGCCAAGGTCCTGCCGCGGTCGCCATTTCTGTAGGGTTTTTTTTCCTGCTCTCTTGCCCATTCTGGCCCCCTGCCAGGCTTCGTGCAAGAATTACCCTTGAGTGGTTCGACCCACTCCCCCTACGGTTCTAGACCTTGAACTTAGATGCAGAGAACAGTAGTACAGAGAAGAGGACTCAATAGACCAGGCTGAATAGCACGAAATGGATGCTTTTATTTTTGAACAGTTTGAAGCATTACAAAATACATGTCATAGGCACAGATTAAAGTAACTACAATCATGCACAAATTTATGAACTTGACTCTATGTAAATGGGGAACACACGGCACATCGTAAAAGGGGAAACACATTACGATTTCCCTTAACTCCCTCCCCTATACCTAAACTAAGTTTCGACCTGGGGAACTTGGGATCATGCTCACCACTCTCGAAATCGCGAAAAGGGGTTCGCAGCCTTTTTGGCACTGCTTCCCGTCGTCACGTGGATTGGAAGCTTCTGGCGCAGTCGATATTCTCTCCTCCCTCGAGGCGGTGGGGTAGACCCAGCCTCGATGAGCGCTCGTCAAGGTTGAGATCCACTAGGCCTGTCGTGGATTTTTGTTCGTGGAGTAGACCTAGATGCAGGTTATGCACATGGGAGAATCTTGTGGCATCGATCGCCGGTTCTCCAGAGGGTTTCTTCTCCGTCGGCCTGGGTCATCGATGATCTCCCGACCCCAGTACCCGGGCCACCCTCATCGTCTTCTCGTCGTGGCCGAGCCTTGTTTGGCTGAACACCGGCCACGTTGTCCTTTTTCCGAAACCGTCCGTCTTTAAAAAGACGAAAATGTTTTCATCGATCTGCCGAAGTGGAAGAGGCGCCGATCCGGGCACCGTCCGCCCTTCGTTCGTTCCTCGTAGAAGAAAGTTCTTGAAGAAATGGAAGCCTGAAGTCGCCCAACAAGAAGCCGTAGCAGTGAAGAAGTAACTTAGATGGACTTTCAATCCATAGTTATACACTTTTGGGACAGTCTTATCTCCCGCCAAATCATAGTCTTGTCTTTGTATTAATTCTGGCGGGCAGAAATCTCTGCAGGGGCGCTTTGTCTTGTAACGGAGCCGGTGATAACTTAAACTGGCCTTCCTGGCCGATAATGTCTTTTAATGTCTTTTGCATTGTCACCGCGGCTCGGTTCGCATATTGATCGGTCCGGAGATTTTCCTTGATGGCTGCTAAACGGTTTTTCCTTTGTACAATAAATGGGTATGAGTGATTTTGCATTGTCCGCCCATATCTTGATGGACCCCATCCTGTACTTGTAATCCATTGAATATGTATGCTGTTCCTCTGAGTTTCGGTTCCCAGATACTGGCTTTCGCGGGCTCACTGTCTTCAATCCACAAGCCTGTCTGGCTTGCAGTAACAGAAATAAAATGGTTCAGAAACTGATCACGGGGCCTGGCGGCCATTTTGTATGCCCTTTTATCAAAGGTTTTTCTGTGCAAGCTTACTTTGGTCAATAAACAGTCTTATTTTATCCAGTTTTCTTGCGTGATTTTTGCTGAAAATTTTCGAATCTTACAACAGGGAGTGTTGAGGCCCATAGCCACTCATGTTAATTCTCCACTTTTGCCAGTTAGGAAACCGGACAATTCATGGAGAGCCATGGTGGACTATCGGGTGCTTAACAGCAATATCCCCACGTGTGCCCCCACAGTAGAAGCAGTGGCTAATCTTATTAGCAGTATTCCAGCATCTGCGAACACATTCACGGTGCTGGACATTTCGAATGGGTTCTGGTCCATCCCTTTAAAACGGGAGGACCAATATAAGTTTGCCTTCACCTTTAAGGGACAGCAGTATACCTAGAACTGTCTGCCACAGGGTTTCCACAACAGCCCCAGCATCTTCCACCAATGCATGAAGGATAGTTTAAACGAGTTCAGTCAGCCCACTCAGTTACTGCAGTATGTGAATGACCTGCTCTTATTTACCGACTCGGTCGGGGAGCATGGCCCACTACTGGCTGAGCTGCTGGAGCTGCTGCAGAGAAAGGGGTTTAAAGTCAACCCCAAGAAGGCGCAGCTCGGTCAGCAAGAGGTTAAATTCCTGGGTCTGACTGTCCGCACAGGAGAGAGGGCCATAGATAAGGCAAGGAGGGAAGCGGTCCAGGAGTTACCGATTCCCAATTCAGTAAGAGGGGTGAGGTCATTCCTGGGATTGACGGGGTATTGCAGGGATTTTATAGAGGACTATGCAGCCACAGTGGCCCCTCTGCTCCGTCTCCTACACAAGGGAGCGGAGTGGTCCTGGGATGAGGGATGCCAGGCGGCATTTGTTAAGTTAAAGGGAGACCTGCAGACCGCACCAGCCCTAGGAGCGATAGATGGGAAAAGGGAGTTTTTTCTGGAGGTAGCAGCCAGTGGGGATAGCCTGAGTGCTGTGCTGCTCCAAATGCGGCATGGTAGGCTGAGTCCCGTGGTCTATTCCTGCAGAATTCTCACCGATGTAGAGAGGAGCTACTCAATACGTGAAAGGTACCTGTTAGCCACATATTGGGCTGTGAAGAAATCCCGGATCTTCGCAGGCACCTCTCCCATCACCCTCCTCACACACCACACACCCATTCAGATGCTTTTGGATTGGAGGATTAAAGATGGGACAGTCAGCAGCATCCGCATTGCGCGCTGGACCCTTCTCCTCTCACAGATCGATCTGAAGGTAAAGGGCCTTTGCGAGCCAAAGCTTGCGGCCAATATGGTATACCCTGGAACAGCCCATTGATGTTCCATAGATGGGGTATGGGAAGTGAACATAGGTTTACGGGCTGGGATACACCCCACGGGCCGCTAGATCTATGTAGACGGTTCCAGCATGGTATCGGTTGGAGTACGAATCACGGGTTGCGGGATCTTTGACCCAACGGCAGACATTGCCTTGGCAATCAAGCTCCCTAACACCATGAGTGCCCAGCAGGCTGAACTGTCCGCGGTGATGTACGTGGTTACACACCCCGACATCTTCCCTACCCCTTATACGATTTGCTCTGACAGTATGTTCACTTGCAACTCGTGTACGGAGTACCTGGCCATCTGGTCCCGTCGTGGGCATACCTCCGCTAACGGGAAGCCCTTGACAGTAAAGCCCCTGCTGGAGAAAATCCTGGCAGCTGTTGGGGAGGAAGGTGCTGTTTTCATCCATAAGGTGAAAGCCCATTCCTCCAGAGAACCCCGCAGCCAGGGCAACCAGCAAGCTGATATGCTGGCCAAGGAGGGTGCACGTGCCGGCACTTTCTGGGACCCATATGAGTCCGGGCCAATGGCAGCGATTACAGGCAGGGATGGGACACAGGGAAAATCAGGAATAGTGTTGGCCCCAGACCTTAAAGCGGTCCAGGCACAGGACCCCGTCATAAAGGCAATAATTAGCGCAGTGATGGAGGGCAAAAAGATAGAGGGCCCCTACAGCACAGCCCCTCTCACTGTAAGGGAGGGCATGCTGTTCAAGGCAGAACAGTGGGTAGTACCCCAGCAACACCGGAGGGAGTCCCTTCAGCTGGCGCATGAGGGGCCGGGAGCGGGACACCCCGGGCCTGAGACCACCTGGCAATGGGTGGAACAGGCGGGATGGTGGCCAGGATTCCGGGATGATGTCCGCGAGTTCTGTGCTAGCTGTCTTGTGTGTGCAGCAAATAATCCCGATTCCCCACAAAAGGAAGGTGCCCATGGGACACATTAGGAGGGTGGAGGGACCATGGCAGTTGATCCAGATTGACTATATAGGGCCCTTGCCCACCACCCAGGGAGGCTACAAATACTGCCTCGTCCTGGTGGATGTGTTTTCCAAGTGGGTGGAAGCCTTCCCCTGCAGGACGGCCACAGCAATGGGGACTGCAAAGATCTTGGTGAAGGAGGTGTTCTCGCGGTGGGGACTGCCCCAGTTCGTGGAGTCCGACCAGGGAAGCCACTTCACTGGCCAAGTCATGCAGAACACCCTCATGCTACTCGGTATCAAAGGGAAGTGGCTCGTAGTCTACACCCCGCGGTCCTCAGGGATTGTGGAGCGTATGAACCGTACCCTTAAAGAAAGATTGAGGAAAGAGGCCGTGGGGTCACCCCAAAAATGGGCAGAAACCCTACCTCTGATCCTCCTGGGGTTCCGGGCCAGCCAGTCCAAAAGTACAGGGCATTCACCACATGAGCTCATGACCGGCCGAGTTATGAGGACCCCCACTCATGTCCTTGCCCCAGTCCTCACTGAAAGACAACTGCAGGAAATAAACCGGGATAAATTCACCCGAACCCTCCTAGAACACCTCAAATGAATTTATGGGCAGGCAGCAGACAGCATGGGGAAGCAGCATTGGAATAACCGGCTGCTGCTCGAGCCTAGCAAGAGCCACTAGTGGGAGATAGGAGACCTAGTGATGATAAGAAACTATGCCTGGGTGGGAAGTTTAGAGCCACTCTACATGGGACCCTATAGTATAGTTGATAGGGCCAGCCCCATGGTCTATGCAGTAAAACTACCCCGGTGCACAAAGTGGTTCCACGCCAACCAATGTAAATTGTATAAATCTGACCATACAAGTTCAAGTTCACAGTCTGTAAAGACAGGCACTGTGGCTTGTTACAAGGGAAAAGTTGTGTGGCCCACCAATGGGGACACTTCCCCGCCCCAGTGGGACCTAAGTTTTGGCCAAAGTTTAAATTTGAACCAGTTATTTACTTCAGAAACAGAGAAACCACAGCCTGAGAGTAGAAATCTGCAGGCTGCTGCGAGTTCATTCGCAGAAAATTGCTTGGGGGGGCCCCAGGGAGGAGCAGCCCTGTGAAGAGACTGCCCGCGCATGCATAGTCGCTGGCCTGGAGACAGGAATTCCCCAGTCTTTTGAATGGTCTGTTCACGCAGGCGCAGTTCCCCAGCCCGTGACCCCAACGACTCCTCTTCAGTTTTCCCATGCAGGCGCAGTCATCTGTTTGAATACAGAGGTTTCACAGCCTCTGCCGTGGGACTCCGGGGAGGAGGTTCACGCAGGCGCAGTTGCCTGTTTAAAGGGACAAGCTTCCCAGCCCGCTTCTAGAGTGGTTCCCCCTATGGTGTGGGACTCTGGGGAGGAAGGGATAGCAATTCCTCTTGCAGGGGACATATGGAAGGAGCCGGTACCAGGTTTTGGACCTGGAGAGGAAGAGTTTCAGCCACCCTCATTTTTGTCATCTGCCTTCCCCTGTTAAGCAATTTTACCGTGATTACTTTGATCGTGTGGTGTAGTTTATTTAGTTTTAATAAAATTTGACTTTCTTGCATCCAGACCATTTGTCCATTTTAATATAACATTAATTATAAGTTCCTTCAGTCAGAACTGGAAGGAGGGTTTAGCGATTCAAAACCGCTGATTGGCATTGGTCACAGTGCAGTGGCAAAAGGATGCCTGACCAGGTAAATTACCGTAAACCAGGTAAAGGATGTCCCCCTACAGGCGTACTGTGGCTGCTGTGTGCACCATATATAAGATATTTGCAGCAACTCGCCAAGGCTTCTTTGCCAGCACCTCCCAAACCCACGACCTCTTCCACCTAGAAGGACAAGGGCAGCAGGCACATGGGAACACCACCAACTCCAAGTTCCCCTCCAAGTCACACACCATTCTGACTTGGAAGTATATCGCCGATCCTTCATCGTCGCTGGGTCAAAATCCTGGAAATCCCTCCCTAACAGCACTGTGGGAGTACCTTCACCACACGGACAGCAGCAGTTCAAGTAGTTAGCTCACCACCAACTTCTCAAGGTCCATTAGGGATGTGCAATAAATGCTGCCCTGGCCAGCGACACCCTCACCCCATAGACGAATAATAAAAAATAATATATTCCAGTTTTGGTTGGAAGTAATTAATAGGCCCAGCTTCGTTCTTATGAGCACAATAATCTAGGATGACAATTCAGTGCAGTACTGACAGCGGGGACTGATCGCATGCTTTGTAAGTAGGATTGAGAATCCCACATGGTAGGTTGCCTGCCTCGTAACAGGGCAAGGAAGACCTCAAACCGATTTGAAAGGATATGGGAGATGGAGGAAGAGGATCCAGTTGTTGTGATCATTGTTGGTTCAAAGAGTCATAGAATGGTTACAGCATGGAAGAAGGTCATTCGGCCCATCAAGCCTGTGCTGGCTCTCTGCAAGAGCACTTCAGCTAGTCCCACTTCCCCGCCCTTTCCCCGTAGCCCTGCATATTTTTTTCTTTCAGCTACTTATCCAAATCCCTTTTGAAAGCCGTGATTGAGTCTGCCTCCACCATCCTTTCAGGCAGTGCATTCCAGATCCTAACCACTCACTGAGTAAAAAAGTTTTTTCTTATGTCGCCTTTGGTCCTTTTGCCAATCACTTTAAATCTGTGTCCTCTGGTTCTTGACCCCTCTGCCAATGGGAACACTTTCTCTCTATCTACTCTGTCCAGACCCCTCATAATTTTGAACACCTCTATCAAATCTCCTTTCAATCTACTCTGCTCTAAGGAGAGCAATCCCAGCTTCTCCAGTCTATCCACATAACTGAAGTCCCTGGAATCATTCCCGTGAATCTTTTCTGCACCCTCTCTAAGGCCTTCACATCCTTCCTAAAGTGCGATGCCCAGAATTGGAAACAATACTCCAATTGAGGCCGAACCAGTGTTTTATACAGATTTGTAAGGGGTTTTAGATCGCAGAGGTTTCTCTCTCTAGAGGCCTCTCTCTCTTGCACAGTAAAACCTTGAGTGGTTCGACCCACTCGCCCCTTAGATTCTATACTCTGGACTTTGGGGCAGGAACTACAATGTAGAGAAAACTCTTGTAGACCAAGTTTGATGAAACAAAATGAAATTTTATTGCATAAGGAAAATTATCAAATCAAATGCAAGCAGATAAGAGAGTACATGGGAGAGAAAAACACAAACAAATCATAATGACACAATACTAACTAAAGCAAATACAGGCATCTTATACTCTACAAAGATCATCATGAAATAAGGAAACACACGGAACATAGAGGGACAACAACTCATGTTAATTGTACCCTTAAATCCACCCCCTTATTAAACCTATCTAGATCTGATTGTGAAGGGCCAGAATCATGCTCACCAATCCAACTAAGAAATGCAAGGTTTTGAACCAGTCTGCGTTAGATCCTTTCAGGCATTCCATCTCCATGTGGATCGTGGAGCCCCAGCGAGCTACGCCACACCTCTCTCCTGAGGTGGGGGTCGGGGGCGGCTGGACACCGGCTGGTTCTGGCTGTCAGCGGGGTCGGGGATCGTCGGCTCGACCCTGGTCAGAGGAGCCTTGGGCTGGCTCCCATCGTTTCTTCAGTTTGTTTTTGTCTCTTCTCCCAAGTTGGCTCGATGGCCTCTCGTTTCGGCAACGGCCCGGGGATGGTCGATGATCTCCCGATGTTTTTCCCCGGGGCGGGGCGCCGGCTTCGAACGGCCTTCTTGATGTTGGCTTAATTCTTCTTCCTCCTCTGATGGTGGAGAGGAGTTTTCTGATCTTCTCCCGAAGCGACTCCTCTTCACCCACTGCCACTCGGTCGTGTGTCTCTGCCACTGTACAACTCCAACTGTAACTCCAACTCCTCCAATTATACCTTTCTTCAGGAGCCTCCACTTCCCACCCAAAATCAGGTTAGTCTTTGTTTAACTTTTGGCGGGCTGGGAGCACAGCGGGGTAGTTATTATATTTTTTAATGTTTTAGATGGCCGGTAAAGGCCCATCTCTGGTCTGGAATGACCTTCATTGTTTTTAATATCCTGCTGATCTCGTTATCTAGTCCTTGGTGCTGTTCTCATGAATATGAAATTGTCCCCTTTTGTCTGGGTCAACATTTAGATGGCCTCTGTCTCCAGGCCGATCTTGACTGGATCTGTATCTAATCCATATGTATATGTGTGGGTCTGGTTTCGTTCTCTCAGAAACGGCTTCCAGAACTTACTGTGGGTTGAATCCACAAAGCTGTCTGAGGATTCGCAGGAACCATTTTAAAATGTCCCAATAAGCCGGTCACATAGTATGGTGGCCATTTTGTTTGCCCCTTTTTCTGGGCTTCTTCTAAAACAGTCTTTAATATCAGGGCCTCTTCTGCCATTTGACCCTTTTTAATGTAAAGTTCAATTTTGCGAATCCTACACTCCCCCCTGATGATGCTGTAACTTGCTTGAAGTATCATATTCTGGGTGAGCAAAATTTTCTGACTTTCCACAATTAAACCATCCCCAGTATTTACCTATCTATGACCCCATGACACATGCATTTCCCATTTCAGAAAAATCTAGTGCACATTAAGCATCTATAGATGGCAATACCTTGGAGTTAAAAACCTAACAACTTACTTCCAGGTGTGGAGGGGGTTCTTATATCCCTACATCACCTAGTGCATATACATTACCCTTTTAATAATAACATCACATCTAATAAGACTTCAATAATAAAATGAAATACACATGAAAATCACAATGCACATGAATACATATCAAAATAATACAGAGGAGGGAGGGAAAACTTTAACTTTATACACAGCAGCAAAAATCTAAACGGGTGTCTCTTCTTCTACCCGCACATAATGCTCCCTCCATTCCCCTCTATTCTCATACTTTTGCGAATGTTTGAACTTTTTACAGTGTACAAACAGTAAATAAACTACAATGACAACCTGGCACACTACAAGAATGTGGGAGGCTATCCTAATCCAAGAAGGGACTTCTATATTAGTGAACATGTCCCACCATGGTGGGGTCACTATGTCCAATATGTCTGCCCCTATCTCTAAAGTCTTCTGCTCCAGTGTATAGAAATGTTTCTGTGAAACAACAGCGGCTTTTAATATCTTGGTGAGGTGTTCAGGGAGAGGGGGAATGATATACCCAAAATGTGCAACAAATCGCTGGAGATCGGTAAAATTCTCTTTAACAGTGATGTGGACAGTGGAAGGTTCAGGGATGGGGACAATTCGCACTTGGGCCACTTGAACGTCTGCCCTGGGCTTGAAACACAAGCTGCTGTCACTGACCGGACACCAACCGTGCTGTCCATGCTGGTAGTGGGGCGCTGCAGTGGTGACACAGCATGTCCCACCTCCTATATATGCCACCTGCGCGGGCACATGGCCTTGTGCCATTGCCTCCATGGTGCAATTTATAGGCTTCGTGCCAGCAGTTCTGAACCCGCACTGTGGTTTTAAATGGGCATTCAAGTGCTGGGGACACAGGATGATGTGTGCTCCCCGGCTCCGGCACCCCAAGAGGTCGGTATCCGTCAATGCATGCTCCCATCGAATGACGTAAGGTGGGACCCCTGTGTAGCGAATGTGCGCACCCCTCTGAATGACTCCAATGTTCTCCACCCTGTATACCGGGGCGGGTTTAGCTGTCTTTCCCATCACCGACATTCTTACCACTATACCCATAATGGTGTGATTAGACTGTCCACAGTCCACTGGGACTGGATAGGCCCCTGAGGCTAGTCTGAGCTGGCACGGACTTAATGCATTCTCAAAAGGGTGGAGGGCTGCGAGGTGCTTGTTGCTGATCCAGGAGGGGACTAAACCTTGTTTTAAATCCTCCAGGTTACTGCGGCCCTTGACCAGTAACCACGCCCCGTATAGCACACAAGCTTCGTTCTGCGCAGCCTGATCGGACGCATTCCGATCCTCCCTGATGAGAGCATTTACCGTTCTGGCATGTTTCTCCAGCTCAGCTATTATCTCTTTTAAGTGTAGTGTCATGGCCTGGTCCTCATGTAACTCAGAACCCACTACCTTATTCTCATCAGTCAGTATCTTTCTTAGTTGTGTTTTCAAACCATTGATCTGGGTTTGCAGCTCCACGTCATCCAGTGTGTGGATGACGGAAGTTCCTGTATTAAAAGCTGTGAAAATGTCATTTACTGCACCCCTTCTTTGTCTCCCTACTCTGTCCAAGACCTCATGTGGTGTGGTGTACAATTCGGCTCTGTCGACATCGGCAAAGTCGAATTCGTAAAACTGTTTAAACATGTTTGTTAACAGGACCTGGTATAATTGCTCCGTTTCCCTGGGGCACCACTCTGGCAATCGTACCTCGATGAGGTTTAAAATCACCGAAGCCACCGCGTAGTGGACCCCGTTGGAACAGTACCTGACCTGTGGGTACCAATACCAATCCGTTCCCGGGTCCCTTTGTCGTGGTGGGGCACCCTTCCTTGAGGGCTTTAGCTACTGGAATTGTGGGCAGGGGCTTGCGGGGTCGGGTGATGAGCTCAGTGGCGTTTACTGGGATCTGAGAGTATGGGACTCCGCACGCCCGTGTATTGACGTCCCACCTCATTCCTTGTCCAGCATCCTGCCACTGTCTTTGGAAAAAGATGGAGACGCCTGTGGGGCAAGCGCGTTCTGAACCCCACATACAGATGTAGATCCCCTCATCTGGTTCCCACCATTTGTCCCAACAGACACTCAACCCCCCATGAGTTCCCGTAATCGTCCGATGGGTGTTGTTATCCAGTCTCTCCCACTCCACAGTGGAGTTATTCATGGTGCTACTCAACTTGCGCAGCCACCACCAACGATCCAAAGGTACATGTCCCAGACAGTTCAAGCAAATCTTCTTTCCCATGGCGACGCTGATCCAAGTGCAATGATCCGCACCCTGGGGCACATCAGGGATGTCTCTCTGTACGCAAACCCCATCTGGCAGGAGTATTCACTAGAGTTCGACCCCAGCCAACCAGGCCATCTTCCTTCATGGAAGTAGGCAGCAGTCTCTTCAGCGTCCCGCGGGCCGGTTCCGTCAGTCGCGATGGGGCCTCTGTCCCCAGAGCACCCATATATGGTGGAGTCCTTAGTGCGGCCCCAATAGGCCCAGCTCCACCCGATCGTCACGAACGCGACGAGGATCCCTCTCTTTCTCCTGGTTCCTGCAACAAATCACACAATATAGCAAGGCTCCCGAGAGATTCTGGCTTAGGTGATGGCATGATCGGGTCTTTCGACCTCGATCCAAAACAAAACACATACTGGGTAGATTTAAAACTACTTAAACTCTAATCATTTTAATATTTACACACCTTAAACTTAAACTTAAACTTAACTTATGTACAGTGCCGCTCGTCCCCGGGCGGCTTGCCTAATCCCTGATTGGACTGCAGCTCGCCGCTCCCTGTGGCGGGGCTGCAGTGAGCTGTGGCTTGGGTTCCCCACAGCCTTTTGCTGTTTTTCGGGTGTTAGATCCGTGTATCTTGATGTTGTGTTTCTTTCAATAATGAGACAAGAGACTGCAGGGAACAATCAACAGGTGTTTACTGGATGAGGGTTACTCTAAAAACTAACTGTACAGATCCCTACTCAGGGTTTATATACAGGTGTGGTCACTGCCGGTATTACAGTATACAGGAGCTGTAAAAAGTAGTTCTCCCCTTAAAGGTACATACACTACAATTCCTCCCCTTTTAGATTAACAGTACCATAACATTCATTTAACAATTAAATATCAACTAATTACAATTAACACTTATAACATGCAACATTAACTGAAAATAGTCTATTTATAAATTCAGTCTTTGGGGAGCCTTCCTGATCCTTTCTGGATAGCGCCTTTCCTGAGTGTCTTGCTCTTGGTGCGGAGGCGATTCTGGCCCCCTGTCGTCGGTTGGTTCATCAGCTTCCGATGCTACTGTTTCTGGGGTAGATGCTACCGGTATGTCAGATTCATCACCAGGTACGTATGGGCGAGACATGGGGTTGACTCGTTCCTGTGACTCTAGGGTCTGGTCAACATGGCGTCTCACAATGTTCTCCCCAACATCCACTGTGTACATTAGTGGCCCCTGCCGTTTGTATATCGTTCCTGGTTGCCATTTCTCTGTTCTGTAGTCGCGGGCCAAGACTGGTTGCCCTACATTGAAGCTCCTTGTCGGCTTCTCATTGATGTGCTGGAATTGCTTATTCTCAACATCTCTTCGTACATTTGGTCTGAGCAAACCCATACGAGATCTCAACCTTCGGTTAAAGAACATCATGGCCGGGGTCTGGTTGGTGACTGCATGTGTCGCATTTCTGTAGGCTAACAGGAAATTGTCCACCTTATGCTGCAGTGGAATGTCATCATCGCACATGGCCCTTACTGCTTTCTTAAAGGTTTGTACGAACCTCTCAGCCAATCCATTTGTGGCTGGATGATACGGGGCGGATGTGTAATGCTTTACCCCATTCCTCTTCATAAATCTTCAAAACTCCTCGGACACAAACTGTGGTCCGTTATCAGAGCAAATCTGCTCTGGCAAGCCGTTCCTGTCAAATATGGTCTGTAGGACTGCAATAGTTTTCTCCATGGTGGTGGAGGACATTTTGATCACCTCAGGCCATTTTGAGTGCACATTCCACGGCTATTAAAAACATTGAGTCCATGAATGGACCAGCAAAATCAATATGCACCCATTGCCATGGAGATGAGGGCCACTCCCATGGGTGTAGAGGGGCATGTGGTGGTGCATTTTGGACCTTCTGGCATCCTGAGCAGCTCTTTGCCAGGTCCTCGATTTGCTGATCGATCCCCGGCCACCACACATAAGCCCTAGCAAGGCTTTTCATTTTCACCCCTCCCAGATGGCCTTCGTGAAGCTCATTGAGCATTCTCTCCCTTAACTTGGGTGGAATTACCACTCGAGATCCACACATCAAGGTCCCCTGGCATACTGACAGCTGTTCTCTTCTGGATGAGAATGCTGGCAACAGTGAGTTGCCATGTGTTGGCCATCCCTTCACCGTCAAGTCATATACCCGAGACAGTGTCGGGTCATTTCGGGTCTCCTTCTCTATATCAGCATTAGTTATAGGCAAGCGTTCAATTATAGTCGAATGAAATATTTTGACAGGGTCCACTGCTGGTGCTTCCTCCGCAGTAGGCAGTGGCAGGCGTGATAGCCCATCAGCGTTTCCATGCTGTTTCGTGCCCTTATACTCGATTTCATATTGGTTCGCCCCTAGAAAAAGGGACCATCTTTGTAGCCTTTGCGCAGTCATCACCGGAACGCCCTTCTTTGGATTAAAGATGGAGACAAGTGGTTGGTGGTCAGTCAGCAAGGTGAACTTCTGCCCGTGCAGATAGTGGTTGAACTTTTTCACTCCCCACACTAGGCTGAGGGCCTCCCTGTCAATCTGGGCGTAGTTACGCCCGGCTGAGGTTAGTGATCGTGACGCAAAGGCTATTGGCCTCTCTGAGCCGTCCAAGAATTTGTGCAACAGCACCGCTCCAAAGCCATAGGGTGATGCATCACACGCCAACCGAATTGGTAGTGCTGGGTTGAAATGAGCCAACACCTCTTTTGATGTGATCAATTCTTTGCTCTTCTGGAAAGCTCATTTACATTCGTCATTCCGCTTCCATGGTACCCCCGTTTGCAGTAGGGTGTTCAGTGGTTGTAGTACGGTAGACAAATTTGGCAAGAACTTATGGTAGTAGTTCACTAGCCCGAGGAACGACCTCAGTTGTGACACATTTTCCGGTGCTGGAGCCTTGACTACTGCCTCAATCTTTTCAGGGGACTTATGTAACCCCTCTTCATCGATAACGTGGCCACAATACGACATCTGCTTCTGGAAAAACTCACATTTGTGGCGATTAGCTCGGAGCCCATATTCCTTCAATCCAGTGAGCACCTTCTCCAGGTTGGCGAGGTGATCACTGTCATTTTCGCCCGTGACCAGGATGTCATCCAAATAACACTGGGTCCCTGGAATCCCTTGCAGGACTTGATCCATTGCCCTTTGCCAAATAGCCGGAGCTGATGCTACCCTGAACACCAGCCGATTGTATTGGTAGAGACCTTTATGAGTGTTGATCGTGAGGTACTGTTTTGAGGCTTCTTCTACCTCCATTTGCAGGTACGCCTGGGCCAGATCAATCTTAGTGAAGCATTTCCCTCCAGATAGTGAGGCGAAAATATCTTCAATCCGCGGAAGCGGATATTGTACCATGTGAAGGACTGGGTTCACTGTCACCTTAAAGTCCCCACAGATGCGAACCTTCTTTGGTTCCCCAGGCGTATTACTCAATGACCTCTTCATTACAGGAACAATGGGTGTAGCCCACTCGCTCCAGTCCACTTTGGACAGTACTCCTGAACATTCCAAACCTTCCAGCTCTGCTTCGACGGCTGGGCGGATCGCATAAGGCACCGGTCTGGCCTTAAAAAACTTTGGGCTTGCATTTTCCTCTATTTTGATCGTCGCTGTTATGCCTTTTAGTGTTCCGAGTTCCTCCTGGAACACTTCTTGTGCGTCAGTTAGCATTTTTGACAGTCGTCCAGGTGTGACGTCGTCATCCTTTTTGGCATCTACAGTCAGTGCTTGTATGGAATGCCAATCTAGCTGTATCTTCCGGATCCATTCACGTCCTAGTAGTGGTGGTCCTCCCTCTGGCAATACTTATAGGTCCATTTTTGGTGTTTCCTTGCCGTTATATATAACGTTCACCCTTATTTTTCCTTTGTGGTAGACTTTTTGCCCCGTGTATGCCTTCAAGACGATCTCTGTATCTCTCAAGGGTATATGTGTGAATAGCCGCTTGTAGTCCCTTCAGTTTATGACTGTTAGGGCTGATCCTGTGTCCAATTCCATTTTCACTTGGACTCCTGCTATCTTGAGCGTGACCCAGATAGTTTGGTGATCCTGTGTTTAATCACATTATGTAGTTTCAGACAACCCAGCTCCTTGCTTCCGGAGTCTGTATCACTTTTCTGTTCATCTGAACTACTCTCCGTCACCTTATGTACCTTCTTGTACTTCTCCTGTGGAGATTTCTTGCTGCTGGTTTTCTTTTCCGACCTGCAGACTCTTGCTATGTGTCCTAATTTTCCACACTGTCTGCACACTCGGTCCTTGAACCAGCAATCCTTATGGCCGTGTGTTGTTCTGCCACAGCGATAGCACTTCACTGTTCCGTATGACATTTCATTTGTGCCATATTCTTGCGGTCTCCGTTGTATCTCTGCCGCGCCCCGTGCTGCTGCTTCATGTGATACTGCCATGCTGAAAGCCTTGTCCACGGTAAGATCCTTTTCTGATAGAAGCCGTTTCTGGGTTCCTTCACTTTGAAGCCCACACACACGAACTTGTCCCTTAAAGTATCTGCTAGTCCTGTTCCAAACTGGCAGTGTTTCGATAGCTTGCGCAGTTCCATTAAATACTCAGCATTACTTTCATCTTTATGCTGGTTCCTTTTGTGAAACTTAAATCTTTCTGCTATCAGCAGCGGTGTGGGGTTTAAGTAGTCCTGTAGGATTGACACTATGTTTTCAAAGTTCTTTTCCACTGGTTTCTCTGGGGTTACTAGGTTTTGCAGTAAGCCATATGTTTTTGCACCCATTGAATTCAACAATACCAGTGCTTTCTTGTCATCTGGCACTTCATTCGCCTTGCAGTATACTTCAATGCGTTCGACATATGTGGTCCAATCTTCGACTTCATTGTCGAACACTGTGATACTGCCACTCTTCAGCATTTTTGGGTGTGGTTAGACTGGCTCAAAATGGCATCTCCTGCGCTCTCCCTTCTTCTCCGCTGCGGCTCAAAATGGCATCTCCCGCGCTCTCCCTTCTTCTCCGCTGCGGCTCAAAATGGCGTCTCCCGCGCTCTCCCTTCTTAATGGCATCTCCCGCGCTCTCCCTTCTTCTCCGCTGCAGCTCGGCCCTTGAACACCTGCTGCGCTCTGCGCGTTTTCCTGCGCACCTCTCTCTCTCGTTGCCGCTGCTCGGCCTCGGCCCTTGAACACCGGCTGCGCTCTGTGCGCTCTACCCTCTCTCTTCTCCTGTCGACGCCGCTCGGTCCTGAACACCGGCTGCGCCCTGTGCGCTCTACCCTCTCTCTTCTCCCGTCGACGCTGCTCGGCCTTTTCTGTGCCATAGGTCAGCTCTAGCCGCCGCTGTCCGGGAAGGGTCTGCGCCGTACCTGTTGCCAGCCCGTTTCGCTGGACCACCGTGACTGGAGAACCAAGCCCAGCTCTCAACAGCCTCCCCTGCGATGCTCAAATCTCCACTGGATGGTCGACGCCCATGCTTCTGGACTCGGCCTTCTTCTTTCACTGTTCTCCAGGAGCGAATCCCTGGGAGGTGATGCAGAGTTGCAGGTAGGTTTGAATTGTCTCGTCGCCAATGTTAGATCCGTGTATCTTGATGTTGTGTTTCCTAAAATAATGAGACAAGAGACTGCAGGGAACAATCAACAGGTGTTTACTGGATGAGGGTTACTCTAAAAACTAACTGTACAGATCCCTACTCAGGGTTTATATACAGGTGTGGTCACTACCGGTACTACAGTGTACAGGAGCTGTAAAAGTAGTTCTCCCCTTAAAGGTACATACACTACATCGGGGACTGCGTTTTGTCAAGGATTTCTCAAGTCGGCGTTTACTGGGAGCGGGGGACTCGGGCCAAGGTTTTACTGGCTGAGGTGTAGGAGTCGACCTGCGAAAAGGTACTTTGGGCGTGGCTCCCTTAGCGAGTGGACCTTCGGGTGGGACCTTAGCTCTCACAGTCCGTGGCTCCTCCACGGCTTTGTGCATTGAGTGCTGCTGGAGTTTTGGTAAGAGGGAGAAAAATCATTTAAGTGTATTTTGTGAATTTTCGTGTGTTAAAAAGTCAATTATTTGAAGTAAGTTTAATTTTTTAAGGGTATATTAAACTATTGGGCAGTTTAAACTGGAAGTAGATTCCGGGTATAAAAGGGGCGGGGCTAGTGCTGTGCACGGAGTGCTTTGTTCATTGAGTGCTGCTGAAGTTTTGGTAAGTGGGAGATTCGGGCAAGTGGGAGGTGACGGTGTGTTTTTTGCTCTGTTTCCCCCCCCACTCCCAGGCTTAGACAGCACTGCAGAAGTGGAGCAGCGTGACGAGTCAACCAAACAGGCCCCACAGACAGTATTCAAGGAGGAGGTTGGTGATCAGGGTTGGTTGGTTTTCTTCCTTCTCTTCTCTTTTGTACCTTTAAGTTGGTAAGTCCTATTGAATAGTGGTGTGATATTATCATCTATATCCGGGCAGGGTCTTCATAACTAATAATAAGAAATTTAATTAATTATATAGAATGGAGCAGGTGATGTGTTACTGTTGCGAGATGTGGGAGCCGGTGGACCCCATTGAGGCTCACGATGATTACATCTGCGACAAGTGTTTGCTGCTAGAGGAAATCAAGTTCCATGTTATGGAGCTTGAGACCGAGCTTCAGACACTGCGACACATCAGGGAGGGGGAGAAGTTCCTGGACTCTATGTTTCAGGAGATGGTCACACCTATGAAGTTAATTACTGCAGATGTAGTCCGTGGTCAGGGACAGGACGGTGTGACTACGAGTGAGGAAGGTACAGGGATCCAGGATGTAGTGTTGAAGGAGATGCAGCCCTTGCTCTTGTCCAGCAGGATTGAGGTTCTTACTCCCTGTGAGGGCAGGAGCGGGGACTGCAGGGAGGATGAGCAACCTGGCCACAGCACCATGGTACAGGGGGCCATTCAAGTGGAGGGAGTAAAAAGAAATGTTGTAGTGGTAGGGGATAGTATCATTAGGGGGATATAGGGTTCTCTGCAGTCAAGAGCGGGAGTCACAAAGGCTGTGTTGCCTGCCCGGTGCCAGGGTTAAGGACATCACTTCTGGGCTGGAAAGAAACTTGGAGTGGGAGGGGGAGGATCCAGTTGTCGTGGTCCATGCTGGTACAAACGACGTAGATAGGACAAGGAAGACGGTTCTGTTAAAGGAGTATGAGCAGCTTGGGGTCAAATTAAAAAACAGGACCTCAAGGGTAATAATCTCTGGGTTATTACCTGAGCCACGAGTGAATTTGGCTAGGATAAATAAAATTAAAGAGTTAAATGCGTGGCTCAAAGACTGGTGTGGGAGAAATGGGTTTTGCTTCTTGGGACACTGGCACCAGTACTGGGACAGGAGGGAGCTGTTCTGTTGGGATGGACTCCACTTGGCCAGTGCTGGGACTAGAGTCCCGGCGAATCATATAACTAGGGCTGTAGAGAGGGCTTTAAACTAATTAGTGGGAGGGAGGTTTCTAGAGGGCAAATAATAGAAATGACAACAGAGAAGGTCATAGACTTAGGCAACAGTGGGGGAATTAAAAAACAGAACGTGTCAGGAAGGGACAGAAGGTATGGAGTAAAAAGTAAAGTACTAAAAAGGGAAAAAACAGGAACTAAGTGTTACAAAACATATTTGAAAGTTCTTTATCTGAATGCACGTAGCATTTGTAACAAAATGAATGAGTTAACGGCACAAATATCGACATATGGGTATGATCTTGTGGCCATTACAGAAACATGGCTGCAGGGTGACCATGACTGGGAATTAAACATACCAGGTTATTTAACAATCAGGAAGGACAGGCAGGAAGGGAGAGGAGGTGGGGTGGCTATGTTAATAAAGGAAAGGATCACTATAATACAGAGAAATGATATTGGGTCAAAGGAGCAGGATAGTGAAACAGTTTGGGTGGAGATAAGGAATAATAAGGGGAAAAAAACACTAGTGGGTGTAGTCTATAGGCCTCCGAACAGTTGCAACTCTGTTGGACGGAGTATTAATCAGGAAATAGTTGAGGCTTGTAATAAGGGAACAGCTATAATTGTGGGGGATTTTAATTATCACATTAACTGGACAAATCAAATTGGGCAGAGCAGCCTTGAGGATGAGTTCATTGAGTGTATTAGGGATGAGTTTCTTGAGCAGTATGTAACTGAACCGACCAGGGGGCAAGCAACCTTAGATTTGGTTCTGTGTAATGAGACAGGATTAATTAAAAATGTCCTTGGATCAGGTGGGATATGTGTCGGTGCAGGCTCGATGGGCCGAAATGGCCTCTATCTGCACTGTGGGGTTTCTGTGATTCTGTGATAGTAAAGGATCCCCTTGGAATGAATGACCATAACATGGTTGAATTCCATATTCAATTAGAGGGTGAGAAGGTTGGATCTCAAACAAGCGTGCTGAGCTTGAATAAAGGAGACTATGAAGGTATGAGAGCGGAATTGATTAGAGTGGACTGGGAAAATAGATTAAAGGGTAAGACGGTACATGATAAGGAGTTATTTTACAACTTCCAAAAAAAATATATTCCACTGAGGAAAAAAGGGTGTAAAAGAAAAGATAGCCATCTGTGGCTAAGTAAAGCAATTAAGGATAGTATCCGACTAAAAACAAGGGCATATAAGGTAGCCAAATCTAGTGGGAGGATGGAAGATTGGGAAGTCTTTAAAAGACAGCAAAAAATAACTAAAAGATTGATTAAGAAAGGGAAGATAGATTATGAAAGTAAATTAGCAAAAAATATAAAAACAGACAGCAAAAGTTTCTATAGTTATATAAAAAGAAAAAGGGTGGCTAAAGTAAATGTTGGTCCCTTAGAGGATGAGACCGGGAAATTAATGGTGGGAAACATGGAGATGGCAAAAACACTGAACAATTATTTTGTATTAGTCTTTACAGTAGAGGACACTAAGAATATCCCAACACTGGACAAACAGGGGGCTTTAGAGGGGGAGGAACTAAATATGATTAAAATCACTAAGGAAGTGGTACTTGGTAAAATAATGGGACTCAAGGCGGATAAATCCCCTGGACCTGATGGCTTGCATCCTAGGGTCTTGAGGGAAGTGACGGTAGGGATTGTGGATGCATTGGTAATAATTTTCCAAAACTCCCTGGACTCAGCAAAGGTCCCGGCAGATTGGAAAACTGCTAATGTAACACCCTTATTAGGCAGAAGGCTGGAAACTATAGACCTGTTAGCCTAACATCTGTGGTTGGTAAAATGTTAGAGTCCATTATTAAGGAGACAGTAACGGGACATTTGGATAAACATAATTTAATAGGACAAACTCAGCATGTTTCATGAAGGGGAAGTCATGTTTGACAAATTTACTTGAGTTTTTTGAGGAAGTAACATACAGGGTGGATAAAGGGGAACCAGTGGACGTAGTGTATTTAGACTTCCAAAAGGCATTTGACAAGGTGCCACACAAAAGATTATTGCTCAAGATAAAAAATCACGGGATTGGGGGTAATATTCTGGCGTGGGTGGAGGATTGGCTCTCTAACAGAAAGCAGAGAGTTGGGATAAATGGTTCGTTCTCAGATTGTCAACCAGTAACTAGTGGTGTTCCGCAGGGGTCAGTGCTGTGTCCCCAACTCTTTACAATCTATATTAATGATTTGGAGGAGGGGACCGAGTGTAACATATCAAAGTTTGCAGATGATACAAAGATGGGACGGAAAGTAGTGAGTGAGGAGGACATAAAAAACCTGCAAAGGGACATAGACAGGCTAAGTAAGTGGGCAGAGATTTGGCAGATGGAATACAATACTGGAAAGTGTGAGGTTATGCACTTTGGCAGGAAAAATCATAGAGCAAGTTATTATCTTAATGGCAAGAAACTGGAAAGTACTGTAGTACAAAGGGATCTGGGGGCCCTGGTGCATGAAACTCAAAAAGTTAGTATGCAGGTGCAGCAAGTGATCAAGAAGGCCAATGGAATGTTGGCTTTTATTGCTAGGGGGGTGGAATATAAAAACAGGGAGGTATTGCTGCAGTTGTACAAGGTATTGGTGAGACCGCACCTGGAATACTACATACAGTTTTGGTGTCCATACTTAAGAAAAGACATACTTGCTCTCGAGTCAGTACAAAGAAGGTTCACTCGGTTAATCCCGGGGATGAGGTGGTGGTCATATGAGAAGAGGTTGAGTAGATTGGGACTCTACTCATTGGAGTTCAGAAGAATGAGAGGCGATCTTATTGAAACATATAAGATTGTGAAGGGGCTTGATCGGGTGGATGCGGTGAGGATGTTCCCAATGAAGGGTGAAACTAGAACTAGGGGGCATAATCTTAAAATAAGGGGCTGCTCTTTCAAAACTGAGATGAGGAGAAACTTCTTCACTCAGAGGGTGGTAGGTTTGTGGAATTTGCTGCCCCAGAAAGCTGTGGAAGCTACATCATTAAATAAATTTAAAACAGAAATAGATAGTTTCCTAGAAGTAAAGGGAATTAAGGGTTACGGGGAGCGGGCAGGAAATTGGACATGAGTCTAGGTTCGGAATGGTCATGGCCCTGTGGGTAGTGGAGTGGGCCCAGGGGCCGTGTAGCCTGGTTCTGCTCCTACTTTGTTCTAATTCTGTGTTAGATTTCAGGAGATGGTTTTATTCCTGGTCCTGGCTGGGGTGGAGATTGCCTTTACAGAAGGTAAGTACTGTAGAAAATATAGGGACAGAGTGATCTCCTGGAAGAATTTCAATCGCCTAGATGGGTCGGAGAGGAATTTCCCAGATTTTTTTCTCCCAATTTGGCCATTGGGTCTTTTATCTGGTTTTTCGCCTCTCCCGGGAGATCACATGGGTTCGGGTGGATGCAGAGTGATAGAAGATTTGAGGTTAGGATCAGATCAGCCATGATCTTATTGAATGGTGGAGCAGGCTCGAGGGGCCGATTGGCCTACTCCTGCTCCTATTTCTTATGTTCTTATGTTCTTATGACTGTGGGCTTCGGCTCCCTCCCCTCAGGCTCCGCCCCTTTGGGATTCGGGCAGGCTATCTTGGCGAGTGGGCCTTCGGGTGGAACTTTAGCTCTCACAGTCCATGGCTCTTCCACGACTGTTGGCTTCGGCTCCCTCCACCCAGGCTCCGCCCCTTTGGGATTTGGCTTTGTGGCAGACGACTCCTCCTCACCTGTCCCTACAGGTGGAGGATCTCCGCCCCCAATTTCTACCTCCCCCACGCTCGAGTCGAGGGCGGGACCTCCTTCCTCCGAATCCACCTCCTCCAGAATCGTGTCAAGGGCGGGACCTCGTTGTTCGGGCCCCTCCTCGTCCGAGTCCCAGGCCATAGGGGAAGCCTCCCCCCAGGTGGGCGGGGCAGCTTCTCCTTCCAAGCAGGCTACGAAGCCAGCTTGTGTGGTCTGTGACTCATCGCGCGCCTCAGGCTGAGGATCTTTACCCTCAGACCTGGCTTCGGTTGCTGATACTCTAGCACCCGGTTTAAACAGTTTGCACTGATTGATGTGAAACCATTTACAAGCCCTTAGCTGACCCTCTAAACTGCCAGCCCTCACTGCTAACCTAGCGTTCTCCTCCCTTAAAGCCTGCTCAACTAACTTAGCCTCCCCAACCTGGCACCGCAGGTATTCCTCCATTTTACAGGAGGTCTCTTCCTGTGTGTGTCTTTCTGGGGGACACAGGTCGACAGGCTGCGCTGGCTCTAGTCATTTGGGCACAGCGGCCGGGGTTTCGGGAGCGACAACACCACTGGTGACGGCTATTTTCCCCTGCAAAATCATCAGAGACCGCATTGTCTCTATGATTGATTCAATCGCAGCTGGATCCATAACTGCACCAGCACCTTGCGCTGGGGCAGGAGCTACGGCTTGGGTTTGGGCTGGTGCGGGGGTGGCGGTCTGGGCTTGGGCTGTGGGAAATCTCCCTTTATTATCCTTCCATGGATTTCTACAGTCCTTGCGCCA
Source organism: Somniosus microcephalus (assembly GCF_052327205.1). Taxonomy (NCBI): domain Eukaryota; kingdom Metazoa; phylum Chordata; class Chondrichthyes; order Squaliformes; family Somniosidae; genus Somniosus; species Somniosus microcephalus. The sequence goes on along the minus strand of NC_140996.1, from coordinate 100,985,446 downwards.
ATGTCCATCCTTCCCACACCCGTAGCAATTGAGCTTGGCTTGGACAGGGCGATTCCCCTCCTGACGCCACTCCTTCTTGCTTGGAGCTGCGGGTTTTGCCTCATGCACGTTTCCCTTCTAGGGAGGTGTTTCCTGACCTCTACAATTCTTGTACGCAACATTTAGCTGACGGAGTACCGTCTCCTCCGTGACACCGGGACCTTGGGGATCAAACCAAGATCTGGCTAGGGCCCGTATCTCTGGCAAGCTGTTGGTAACCAAGCAACGGAGCCAATGAACCTGCTATTCGTCGCTCATTGCAGCCTGTTCAGGCATACCCGGACAGCTGCGTTGATACACTGGCCACAGCCTTTCTGCGAAAACCCGTGGGGGTTCTCCAGATAGCTGCATGGTCCCTTCCACACGGTCGAACGGACTATCATCGTCCACTCCCATTACTTCTAAAACATCCTCCCTGAGATCCGTATACCCTTTCCGTCCCCTCTTACTATCCTCTGAGAGGCACTGAAGGATCGTGCAATCCAGGGAGAAAAGCAACAGTTTCACCTGTTCCTGATCATCACAGTCATTAATGGCTGCTGTTTCCTCTATCTCCCTGAAATGAATCGAGGGATCTCCCTTTACGGTGAGTCGTGCGAGGTGGCTCACCATGGACCTTAATTGCGGGCCAGCGTAGGGCACCATGAGCTGGTTTTGGTGGGGTCCGATACCGCCATCGGCAGCGTTGGGACCGCACCTCTGGTGCTGAGCGGGACACATTGGTGCCGGTCCCGGCTTTGCTGCCAGTGGTTCTTCCTCACACTCCACCTCGGCTACCTCCTCTTTCACTACCCCCTGTTTTTCCGGCCAAGTCTCATTATAGCTCGGCGGTGCTGAGGGCTCGGTGGCTGGTACAACAATTACCTCAGCTGGAATCGGCTGTTTTGATTCCTTTAAAAAGTCCATGTGACTAACTTTTGGGCTGACGAGACACACCATGCCTTTTGCCTTTACCAGGGCCGTTCTTAGGTCCTCTATGGTCTTTTGGCAGGGGCCGTGGTCTGTGCACTCAAACCCGTGCTCGAGGGCTAGCTTGTAAGCTGCCTTAACCTCCACTATTCTCTCCTCCTACGCTCTTAGCTGTTGTGCAAGGTGGGCATTTTTCTCCCATATCCTAGTTTCATTAATCTTTGCCTCAGTAACCTGGCACTCCAGGTACTCTATCCTAGCCTGATGTTGACTAGCTTCCACTTGGCGTTCCTGATTCAGCGCGTGAAGCGCTGTGATGAGTTTTTCCCCTCCCATGGCCTTTTCCTCTATCTCTGCTGCCTGGGTTGTGATCCTGGCTGCCTGTGCTGCAACGACTCAGTCCAAGATCTGGACCTGCTTCTTGTAACACATCAGCCACACTGCCTTCTCCACTGACTTCTTATGCTCTTTGCTCTCTGTCCACCTGATGGCTGCGTCCACCGGATGCCCATCCAGCAAGAGATCGGAACTCCACTGCTTAGTGAGATTTACCTTGCCAAAGACATAATCCGCTATCCTCTCATCCATTGCATTTCGACCATTCAAACTTGGATCTACTACATTGCAATCCTGCTGCCAGAGTCCTACCGCGGTCGCCATTTTCTGTAAGGGGTTTTAGATCGCAGAGGTTTCTCTCTCTAGAGGCCTCTCTCTCTTGCACAGTAAAACCTTGAGTGGTTTGACCCACTCGCCCCTTAGATTCTATACTCTGGACTTTGGGGCAGGAACTACAATGTAGAGAAAACTCTTGTAGACCAAGTTTGATGAAACAAAATGAAATTTTATTGCATATGGAAAAATAAATCAAATGCAAGTAGATAAGAGAGTACATGGGAGGGAAAAACACAAACAAATCATAATGGCACAATACTAACTAAGGCAAATACAGGCATCTTATACTCTACAAAGATCATCATGAAATAAGGAAACACACGGAACATAGAGGGACAACAACTCATGTTAATTGTACCCTTAAATCCACCCCCTTATTAAACCTATCTAGACCTGATTGTGAAGGGCCAGAAACATGCTCACCAATCCAACTAGGAAGTGCAAGGTTTTGAACTAGTCTGCGTTTGATCCTTTCAGGCGTTCCGTCTCCACGTGGATCGTGGAGCCCCAGCAAGCTGCGCCACACCTCTCTCCTGAGGTGGGGGTCGGGGGCGGCTGGACACCGGCTGGTTCTGGCTGTCGGCGGGGTCGGGGATCATCGGCTCGACCCTGGTCAGAGGAGCCTTGGGCTGGCTCCCATCGTTTCTTCAGTTTGTTTTTGTCTCTTCTCCCAAGTTGGGTCGATGGCCTCTCGTTTCGGCAACGGCCCGGGGATGGTCAATGATCTTCCGATGTTTTTCCCCGGGGCGGTGCGCCGGCTTCGAACGGCCTTCTTGATGTTGGCTTAATTCTTCTTCCTCCTCCGATGGTGGAGAGGAGTTTTCTGATCTTCTCCCGAAGCGACTCCTCTTCACCCACTGCCACTCGGTCGTGTGTCTCTGCCACTGTACAACTCCAACTGTAACTCCAACTCCTCCAATTATACCTTTTCTTCAGGAGCCTCCACGTACCGCCCAAAATCACGTTAGTCTTTGTTTAACTTTTGGCGGGCTGGGAGCACAGCGGGGTAGTTATTATATTTTAAAATGTTTTAGATGGCCGGTAAAGGCCCATCTCTGGTCTGGAATGACCTTCATTGTTTTTAATGTCCTGCTGATCTCGTTATCTAGTCCTTGGTGCTGTTCTCATGAATATGAAATTGTCCCCTTTTGTCTGGGTCAACATTTAGATGGCCTCTGTCTCCAGGCCGATCTTGACTGGATCTGGATCTAATCCATATGTATATGTGTGGGTCTGGTTTCGTTCTCTCAGAAACGGCTTCCAGAACTTACTGTGGGTTGAATCCACAAAGCTGTCTGAGGATTTGCAGGAACCATTTTAAAATGTCCCAATAAGCAAGTCACATAGTATGGCAGCCATTTTGTATGCCCCTTTTTCTGGGCTTCTTCTAAAACAATCTTTAAAATCAGGGCCTCTTCTGCATTTTGACGCTTTTTAATGTAAAGTTCAATTTTGCAAATCCTACAGATTCATCATAATTTCTATGCTTTTGCACTCTATACCTCTATTCATGAAGCCCAGGATCCCATAAGTTTTCTCAACCTGCCTTGCTACCTTCAATGATATGTGCACATATACCTCCAGGTCTCTCTGTTCATGCACCCCCTTTATAATTGTACCCTTTAGTTTATATTTACTCTCCTCATTCTTTCTACCAAAATGTATCATGTGGTGTATGTGCCTTTAAGAGCAATTATGGTGTATGTGCCTTTAAGAGCCCCAGGTGTGTGTAATGCTGGTAATTGCCACTTGGCTATATAAGCCTGTGTATTGTCTATATCCTTTAGAAACCCCCCCCAGACTTGCTTAGTAAATACCTATGAACCAACTACTGTCTTCAGTGTCTTTATCTACACACGGACACTACAGTGGCGACGAAGTGGAAACGGACTTACCTGCAATTCGGCAGCACCTCAAGGACATCGATTCCTCCAGCGTCCAGAAGACTCAAGGAAGTAAGAGAAACTGTGGTTTCACCAGCTGGCCAAGCTGGTGACAGGTACTGCGCTAATCCTTCCTGGGCATCAGGCTGGAGCTCCAGCAGCGGGCTCTACAGCTGAGACAGGCAGCGAAATCGGAGGCAAGCAATAACGGACTGGGAGGGTGCACTCGAGAGACGGCTGGCGCGGCAAGCAGGTCAGCGTTTAGACCTCCGTCGAGAATGAGTCTCCAACAGTGAATAAACGGAAACCACAGTAAAACAGCGTTGTTATCAGTAGCGGTGGCGGGAAAGCGCGGGAAGCGCCATATCGTTGCTACAGAAAGAAAAAAAAAAAAAAATTCGCATCTGTGGGGACTTTAAGGTGACTGTAAACCCGATCCTTCACACGGTACAGTATCCTCTTCCGAGGATAGAAGATATTTTCGCCTCACTATCCGGAGGGAAACGTTTCACAAAAATTGACTTGGCACAGGCATATCTACAGATGGAGGTTGAGGAGACCTCTAAAAAGTATCTCACAATAAACACACACAAAGGCCTGTACCAGTACAATCGACTGGTTTTTGGAATAGCATCAGCTCCAGCTATCTGGCAAAGAGCTATGGAGCAAGTCCTGCAAGGGATTCCGGGGACTCAATGCTACCTGGACGACATCCTTATAACAGAAGAAAACGACAACGAGCACCTTGCCAATTTGGAGCAGGTGCTCACTAGGCTGAAAGAACGGGGCCTACGAGCAAATCGCCCCAAGTGCGAATTTTTCCAAAATCAGATATCATATTGTGGCCACATAATTAATAAGGAAGGGTTGCATAAGTCACCTGAAAAAATTGAAGCAGTTATAAAAGCCCCAGCACCTGAAAATGTTTCACAATTAAGGTCATTCCTGGGATTAATAAATTACTATCATAAATTTTTACCGAACTTATCAACTATTCTACACCCTCTTAATGATCTTCTACAGACAGGAGTGATTTGGAAATGGAACGAAGACTGTAAACGTGCCTTCCATAAATGTAAAGACTTAATCACATCCGAGAAAATTTTGGCTCATTACAACCCATCACTATCAATCAGACTGGCGTGCGATGCATCCCCTTACGGCATAGGAGCGGTATTGTCCCATAGATTCCCTGATGGCTCGGAACGGCCGATAGCTTTTGCGTCACGCTCATTGAACTCAGCTGAGCGTAACTATGCCCAGATAGACAGGGAAGCACTCAGCCTGGTATGGGGAGTGAAGAAATTCAACCATTACCTACACGGACAAAAATTTACCTTGCTGACTGACCATCAACCCCTCATCTCCATATTCAACCCTAAAAAAGGTGTCCCCATTATGACGGCACAAAGACTACAGAGGTGGTCCCTTTTTCTAGGGGCACACCAATACAACATTGAATGCAAAGGGTCAAAACAGCATGGGAATGCTGACGGTTTATCACGCCTACCGTTGCCAACGATAGAAGAGGCACCTACAGTAGACCCAGTAGAGATATTCCACTCTACCATAGTGGAATGTCTACCGGTGACAAATTCTGCCATTGAAAGGGAGACAAGAAATGACCCTACTCTCTCATGGGTCTACGATTTAACAGTGAAGGGATGGCCAGCACATGGCAAACCACTGTTGCCAGCATTCTCGCAAAGAAGAGAACAGCTGTCAGTGTGCCGAGGAACATTGATGTGTGGATCCAGAGTGGTGATTCCACCCAAACTCCAGGATAAAGTGCTAAAGGAGCTTCACGAGGGGCATCTGGGTGGAGTGAAAATGAAGAACCTAGCTAGGGCGTTTGTATGGTGGCCAGGTATCGATGGAGACATCAAAGACATGACCAAGAGCTGCCTAGGATGCCAGAAGGTCCAAAATGCTCCGCCACAGGCCCCTCTACATCCATGGGAGTGGCCCTCATCTCCCTGGCAAAGGGTGCACATCGACTTTGCTGGTCCATTTATGGACTCAATGTTCTTAATCGCAGTTGATGCACACTCCAAGTGGCCGGAGGTAATAAAGATGTCCTCCACCACCACGGAAAAACCCATCACAGTATTAAGGACCATATTTGCCAGGAATGGGCTGCCGGAGCAGATATGTTCTGATAATGGACCGCAATTTGTGTCCGAAGAATTCAGAAAGTTCTTAAAGAACAATGGGGTAAAGCACTACACGTCCGCCCCATACCATCCCGCCACCAATGGATTGGCTGAAAGGTTTGTCCAGACCTTCAAGAAGGCCATCAAGGCCATGGGTAATGAAGACATAAAACTTCTGCACAAGGTGGATAACTCCTTATTTGCATATAGGAATGCAACGCATATGGTTACTAACCAAACTCCCGCCATGATGTTCTACAATAGAAACCTAAGATGCCGGCTGGATTTGGTCAAGCCCAACATCCGAAGGGACGTGGAGAACCGGCAGTTTCAGGGCATGAATGAAAGGCCAACTAGGGCCTTCCAGATAGGCCAACCGGTTTTGGCCCGGGACTACCGTACCGAGAAATGGCAGCCTGGAACTATCTGCACACGATTAGGACCACTGATGTATACCGTGGACATCGGAGACAGCATAATAAGGCGCCACGCTGACCAAATCATCAAGTCATCCGAAAAGGGACAACCTACACCACCACTCTATACATCTAACGATGAAGTAGAGATACCCATATCTACCTCCGATCCGGTGATACTGGAGCCCGATGAACCCGACACTGGCCTTCAAGCCGAATCAGCCTTGCCAGAAGAACCTACTACACCACCAGAAACTACTACACCCCCGAGGCATTATCCGGACTGAGTCAGGAAGCCTCCTGAGAGACTAACTTATAATTAATTAATACAGCAATGTATATTATTTTGCATATAACATGTAATTAATAATTACTTAAAATATGATGTACTAGTTAGCTAGAAGGGGAGGAATTGTGGTGTATGTGCCTTTAAGAGCAATTATGGTGTATCTGCCTTTAAGAGCCCCAGGTGTGTGTAATGCCGGTAATTGCCACTTGGCTATATAAGCCTGTGTATTGTGTATATCCTTTAGAAACCCCCCCCAGACTTGCTTAGTAAATACCTAAGAACCAACTCCTGTCTTCAGTGTCTTTATCTACACACGGACACTACATATCACTTCACATTTTTCTGCATTAAATTGCATCTGCCATATGACCGCCCCTTCTGCCAACTTGTTTATGCCCTCTTGAAGTCTAGCACTCCCCTCCTCACTGTTCACTATACCTCCAAGTTTTGTTTCATCTGCAAATTTTGAAATTGTGCCCTGCACACCGACACCCAAGTCATTAATATATATCAAGAAAAGCTGTGGCCCCACTACCGACCCCACGGGAACACCACTGTGTACCTTCCTCCAGTCCTAAAAACAACTGTTCACCACTACTCTCTGTTTCCTGTCATTTAGCCAATTTTGTATCCATGCAGCCACTGTCCTTTTTATTCCATGGGCTTCAATTTTGCTGGCAAGCCTATTATTTGGCACTTTTTCGAACGCCTTTTGGAGGTCCATGTACACCATTACCCTCATCAACCCTCTCTGTTACCTCATCAAAAAACTCAATCAACTTGGTTAAACACGATTTGCCTTTAACAGATCTGTGCTGGTTTTCCTTAATTAATCCACACTTGTTCAAGTGACTGTTAATTTTGTCCCTGATTATTGGAAAGAGTAGGTAAGAGATCATGTTTGGAGAGTACCAACTGCAGAGCTGGCCTACAACAATTGCCATGCTGCCACCAGAACCATAATCAAACTAACAGCCGGAGTATTCAAGCAACGTTCCCATTGCCTGGACCATTTGGGAAGAGTTTTGCAGTACAACCCTAAGCAGGTATCCAGATTTGTGGTTTTCTGCTGCATGCTGCATAACTTTGCCATCATGAGAGAGCAGCCCTTAGCATCACCTGGGCAGCAAGAAGTGCAACAGCAGCAGTAGCTGGAAGAGGAGCAGGAAGAGCATGAGCAGCATCAACCACCTGTGCCCCTAACTGCTGGAGATCTCAGACAACAACTGATCCAAGAGTACTTCACCTGAACCATCCCTCCCATCCCTAATAGAGTTTCGCAACCCTAATCAGCATCGTCATTACTATCACAATTCGATTGCCTTTTTTCAGTCCAGTCCAGTATGGGTGTTGTCCTCACTTCACTAGAAATATAACCATGAACAACAAATCCAGAATTGTTTTTTTAAACCAACAGCTTAATTCCATCTGTGTCTAATATTTAACAGGAATAATTAATAATCACCCTTCTGCAACCCATTAGTGCCCATCTTATGTGTTTGTTTAATTAAAGGATACCCTTTTGACACTATACAGGTCATTGGTTAGACCACATCTGAGTACTGTGCCCAGTTTTGGTCCCCCAAAATGGTGGGTAATATAGTGGCCTTGGAAAAGGCTCAGAGGAGAGCTACAAGAATAATTCCTACCTTAAAGAACCTCAGCTACTCAAATAGGCTCAAAGACCTTGGTCTATTTACTTTAGAGCAATATAGGCTTAGAGGTGACCTAATAGAGGTCGATGAAATAATTAAAGGGCTGGATAGTGTCCCTGTTGATAGATTATTCCAGTTTAAAATATTGTGGAGGACCAGGGTACATGAGTTTGAACTATGTAAGGGTTGGAATAGACTGGATATTAAGTGGTTCTTGGTTTCCCAGAGAATTGTGAGTCTCTGGAATACATTGCCAGATGGTATGGTGGCTGTTGACTCTCTGCATTGTCTTCAAGAGGGAGCTGGACCGGTTCCTGACTGGGACAGAGATTGCATCATAAAGAAAGTATTTATAGATAACACTTGGTCCATGTGATCTCCTGGACTGGTTTGGATCACCTGAGGAGTTCGGAGAGGAATTTTACAGGGTATTTTTTCCCTTATTAGCCCTGGTTTTTTCTCTGTTGTTTTTGCCTCCCCCAGGGGATTACATGGCTGCGGAGGTTGGGGGGCTGGGGTGGGAGGGGAGGTGGTGATGGGGAGGGAAGAAGTGTTTAGTCATGATGCTCACCATGCCCATCAATTCTGTATGTTCGTAATGTTCTACAGGCACTGCAAGCACTTTGAAATCAGCAAAGTAGCCAAAAACAACAAGCAAAATGTCTCCCAAAACATTTCTGCATTTTACAGAGAAAAAAAGACTTTCATTTATAGAGCGCCTTTCATGACCTCAGGACATTCCAAAGTGCTTTACAGCCAATTAAGTAATTTTGAAGTGTAGTCACTGTTTTAATGTAGGAAACGTGGCAGCCAATTCTGCACACAGCAAGTTCCTACAAACAGCAATGTGATAATGACCAGATAATTTGCTTTTAGGTGTTGGTTGAGGGATAAATATTGGCCAGGGCACTGGGGAGAACTCCCCTGCTCTTCTTTGAAATAATGCCTAGGGATCTTTTACATCCATCTGCGAGAGCTGGCGGTACCTTGGTTTAATGTCGCATCCAAAAGATGGCACCTTTGACAGTGCAACACTCCCTCAACATTGTACTGGAGTGTCAGTTTAGATTTTATGCTGAAATCCCTGGAGTAGAACTATGAACCCACAACCTTCTGACTCAGAGGCGAGAGTGCTACCACTGAGCCACAGGTAACACAAGAAATGCCCGTCTCCCAAACTGTACCGCCCATGGTTTCTGGACAGGTTAAGGAACTAGTGGAAGCAACATGGGTAGAGATGAAAATGGTGTCAGGGTCCTGATTTACACATATTTATTGGGCTCCCAACTCTTTCAGGCAGGAGCGCTAGCCACCTAAATCGAATTCTGCTTGAATATTGGAACTGGAGGACCCCAGCAGTATGTCGTCCCGCTACCACCCTGTTTCCACCAGAAAATGGGCCAGGAACAGGACAAGAATCAGCCCCACAAACTAACTGGCTGCACGAAACAAAGCAGGGGAGTGTAATCTGGGAGTTTTGCCGGATAGCCGGCTGAAACCAACACAGTTGTGGCAGCCGTAGAGAAAGCTAACTGCATTTTGGGATGTATAACCAGAGGGATAGAGCACAAATCCCAGCAGGTGACATTGATTTGGTAGAAAGTATGGCCACTTCTGGAAGTGTACAATTATGCTGCTGGGTCTATTCATAAAAGTATAATAAAAAAGTGTTATAATCTATAGCTGCAATAAAGAGACAGTTTCTAAATGCTCATAGGGGCTGGGTGTTACAGTGGAAACAATGCCATAATTATATCTTTAGTGCTGTATGAGTTAATTATGTTTGTATTACATCACATTTTTGACAGGGAATCAGCAGTCATCCAGTTGTTTTTCCAGCTTTAAAGAGTGGCAGCTTCTATTTTTACAATGTCTACAAAAATTGGCTTGTCAAACCCACATTGCAGCAAAAAACTAAGTTGTTTGTCAACCTAAGAACTCTTGAAATGCAAAGACGATTATCAGTAATTTTCATGAGCTTGAAACGTTAACATTGGCGATGTTTTGATGGTTCATGGAAGTCAAATCCACTATATTCTAATGTTTTAATTAAATACATTTCATTACTTTGGCAGCCTTGCTACTCCTTGTCATTTTCAATCCAATATCAGTGGCCAGTCATGTGGGATGTTATCATACACAAAGGTTGAAATCAATGTCTAAGAAAAGTACCTGTCAGAATGTGTTGTCATACTTGTAAATGCACAGATAATAGATATGGAGCATGTAACTAGTGACTTGTAGTTTTCATTTGTCTATCTTTGTTTCTTGTCCAATTTCTCCATCTTGTTCTCCTCTCAATCTACAGCTGTGCTGCTTCAAAAAGAAGTTCAATAAAAAACAGGAAGAAAATTGGAAATCTAATAATGTAGAAGTAGAAAATATATTTTAGAGAACAGTGATAACGGCAGATGGAGGGAGGGAGAGTAAGGACAGAAGAATAAAGCAGGAATAATGAGGCCCAGGGGGAAAAAAATTACAAAGAGGCTGAGAGAAGAAGCCAAATCACAAGGGTGCTTGGAAATAACATAAGAATATAAGACAAGAACATGAGGGGCTCAATATTGTTGTTAATGTGGCACTAAGGACCTCAAAATAAGGCTGACGCTCAGGCCACCCCCATTTTAAAAAGGCCTACCACTGGGCGGCCAAAGTGTTTCGGGGGTAGGCTCTTTCAATATGCAAATTGGGGTACAACAATTTACACAGGACTCCGATTGCCATTTTAACACAGAACTGGGTGCAGCGTGTTCATGCTCTGACCAGTTTTACTGGTGGCACCACTGAAGAGGACCAAGAAAGGCAAGTTTTAAGTGATATTTGTGGGGCCAGGAGGAGCAGAAATAATCTGGGTTTCTGCCACCCCGGGATCCTCACCCCCACTTTCCCTCTATGATTGCACTTCGCCCCCACCCCCTGCCACTACCAGGACTTACCATGTTGCTGGCCAGGCAGCCTCCAGCCTCCAGACTGCCTGATATTGCGCTGGCCAGAAAACATCGAGCTGCATTGCTTCTGTTTGAGAGGGGCAGCTCTACAGTTCTATTTAAATAAGGTCCAGGCTTCAAAATGGCTTTGAACTCTTCGCTGCTGGCACAGGCAGACTATCGGTGCACTCCAATGGTTGGTCATCCTAAAGATACAGGGGTAGTAATTGGCATGCATCACGCCCATTTCTCGGGTGTAAGATGGACACAAAGCATACTAATTTCGCAGTGGGCTGGCCAGTGCCCAAACTGCGCAGCCATTCATCTCACTGTCAAATTTATGGGGTTCATCTTTTAGGCGTTCTGGGCAAACAGTTAAAACAGGCGTTAGGCCTCTTGATTAGGTAAATAATGTCTGTTAAATGACCTCTTTGAAAAATTTGTTACAGATGAGCGAGGTAGCCGTTACGACTCTGCTCACGGTTCTTCAGTGACCCCCAAGGCCGCCAAACAAAGGTAAGTGTTTTAATTACTTCTTTTAAGAAACACCCTCCTGTGGAGGAGCAGGAGTGCACCCCCTACTCCACAGGAGTGGCAATTGGCCCCTCCCACACATTGCCCGCTCTTACCCCTGCCCCCCTCCCCCCCCCCAACCTCAGACTTTACCTGAAAATTAAGTTTCCTGTTGGGTGAGCTGTCTGTGGAGACCAATTTCCATCGATCCTTGGGCCTCTTCGGGTGCTGCTGCCTCCACAATGGCAGGAAATGGTCCCAGACTAATTTCTGCCCTAAAATCTATGTCAAGATCAAAATTGGGTGTTGACTTACTTCTTTCTGCTACCAAGCCCCTGGGCCACAAGAGCCTGCTCTGCTTTGCCAGTTTTTCATGCTTCTCTTTCCACCCACTGATCCCCCACCCCTTTAGCTATGTACACACTCTGGGCTGGATTTTTCCAACCTTGGCGGTTGACGATTGTGAAAGAAATGGCTTGGACATTGTAGGAATGCTTTATGATGTTGGTGTGGGGTGGTGCCAACCTGGTGCATCATGTGGCAGCCAGGGTGTACAGTGTTAAGTGAAGCTAATCTGGTAATCCCTGGCCTCCTGGGTAACAATACGCACTGGTGATGATACTCTGTGTCCGGTGCAGCATCAGTTGATTGAGGAGCAGGTTGGTGTGGATGTTGGTGCTGCTGGTGTGCCTGCTGCTGCTGGTGTTGGGGCTGATCATGTTGGGATTCCGAGAACCAAGGTGAGATTTTTTCAAGGGCACCGATGCTGATGGAATAGATGGCAGGTGAGGTTGAGATGATAGAAGTAATCTGTCAATGTTGAGAGAGGTTGTTCCAAGGAGTAGATAGAGAGATTACTCCAAACACTTCAAAAGTGCATAAAGCTCAAAAGTGGGTTCTAAATACAGAAGGCTGAAGCTTCTGAGATTGGAAAGTGACCAGCTGTAAAATGGTAGCTTTTATACCACCTTTGCAGCTGTGACCTAATGAAACAAATGGAGAGTTGTTCAGAACCTGGCATACTGACCTGGTGTGATCCCTGAGCAACGGGAACCTCGAGGAAAACTTGGGAAAATGCTTTGGACATGGAAAAATGTTGATTCAATTGCTTTAACTACCCTGATAACTATCAGAATTGCCTGACCCGCCGCTCAGTGTCGGGTCTGCAATGCACAGGCCGAGCCGGCACTTGGGAAAGTCACAAGGAGCAGGTTCAGAGCGGGATAATGGCCCGCTGTCAATCTTTTTGATTTTGACAGCGGACCCGCCTCCAAACACACCCTCTGAACGCCAGCAAAATTCAGCCCTATGTGCCTCGTATATCTGTTATGAGGGACAGAGTGACTGAGCACTTGGCCAAACATAAGCTGATCAGAGAGAGTCAGCATGGCCCTTTACACGCCATTTCTCCAGGTATTACGCCGAAGTTACAGTGGAAAATTTGAAGAACCCCCATGGAAATCATATCCCACTGTGTTTATGATCTGGGTAACAAGTCTCCACTGCAGGTGCCACTGGAATTGCCATGTTGCTCAATGACAAACTGTAATGAGTTACTCCATGACATCCTGATATGGGCAATAGCACCATATACCAGGGTCTGGAAACCTACAAACTACCTGTGGAGAGACTAGAGAAGCTGGGCTTGTTCTCCTCAGAACAGGGAAGGTTAAGAGGAGATTTGCTAGAGGTGTTCAAAATTATGAAGCGTTTTTATAGAGTAAGTTAGGAGAAGCTGTTTCCACTGGCAGGAGGGTCAGTAACCAGAGCACACAGATTTAAGATAATTGGTAAAAGAACCAGAAGGGAGTTGAAAAGAATGGTTTTATGCGGCGAGTTGTTATGCTCTGGAATGCACTGCCTGAAAGGGTGGTGGAAGCAGATTCAACAGTAACATTCAAAAAGGAATTGAATATAGGTTTAAAAATGAAAAATTTGCATGGTTGAGTGGGGAAAGAGTGGGGTAGTGGGACTAATCGGTAAGCTCTTTCAGAGAGCCGACACAGGCATGATTGGCCAAATGGCCTCCTTCTGTGCGGTAAGATTTTATGATTCTATGACACCTACACAAGCTACCAAGAAGGCAGGTGACTTTCAATGTGGTCCTACCTCTCTAATATCTTCTGTTGGAAAGCAGGCCCACTAAGTCTGTGTCCCCATAGAACTCTGGAGGGTGCACTGGGTTTCTGTCTTATATTAGCTGGCCCTTCCCCTGGATGAATTAGCTGCGCAAATAGAGGTAAACAAATATGATATGATTGGGATTATGGAAACATGGCTTCAGGGTGGCCAAGGCTGGGAACTCAACATCCAGGGGTATTCAATATTCAGGAAAGGTAGGCAAAAAGGAAAAGGAGGAGGTGTAGCATTGCTGGATAAAGAGGGGTTTTACACAATTGTAAGGAAGGATATTAGCTCTGATGATGTGGACTCTGTATGGGTAGAACTGAGAAATACTATGGGGCAGAAAATGTTAGTGGGAGTGGTATATAGACCTCCAAACAGTAATGCGGATGTTGGGGATGGCATTAAATGGGAAATTAGAGATGCGAGCAATAAGGGCACTGCAGTTATCATGGGTGACTTTAATCTACATATAGATTGGGCTAACCAAATTAGTAACAATACTGTGGAGGAGGAATTCCTGGAGTGTATACGGGATGGTTTCAGTAAAGTCCGTGCCTCAATAATACACGGACTTTGGGAGAACAGTTTAACAGGTACTTTACTGGACAGGAGGCAGCGTCAGACTGAAAATACAGAAGCCTGCTAGGGCCTTTTATACAGGGGTGGTCACTGCCAGTACTGCAGTCTAAGACCAGTTATTCCCTTAAAGGTACATACACAACAATTCCTCCCCTTTTAGATAAACAGTACATAACATTCATTTAACAACTAAATAATAACTAATTACAATTACAATTTTCTCAGTAATATATACATCAACTGAAATAGTCACTTATAAGTTCAGTCTTTGAGGAGGATTCCTGATCCTGACTGGATAGCGCCTTTCTCGAGTATCCTGTTCTGGCGGTGGAGTCAATTCTGGCTCATTGTCATTGGTTGGCTCGTCAGCTTCCAATACCCCTGCTTCTGAGGTAGACGCAATCTGTACTTCAGGCTCATTACCAGGTGCACATGCTCGTGGTATGGGTTTGGCTTGTTCCTGTGACTCTACAATCTGGTCAGCATGGCGTCTCTCGATGCTCTCTCCAACGTCCACTGTGTACATTAGTGGTCCCTGCTGTGTGCATATCGTTCCTGGCTGCCATTTTTCTGTTCGGCAGTCACGGGCCAAGACTGGTTGCCCTATCTTGAAGCTCCTGGTTGGCTTCTCATTTATGTGCTGGAACTGCTTATCCTCAACATCTCGTCTTATGTTTGGTTTGAGCAAATCCAAGCAACATCTTAGTCTCCGGTTGAAAAACAGTACGGCTGGAGTTTGGTTGGTTACTGCATGTGTCGCATTCCGGTAAGCAAACAAGAAGTTATCCACCTTGTGTTGCAGTGGTATGTCGTCATTATACATTGCCTTTATGGCCTTTTTAAAGGTCTGAACAAATCTCTCAGCCAATCCATTTGTGGCTGGATGATATGGGGCAGATGTGTAATGTTTTACCTCATTATTCTTCAGGAACCTCCAGAAATCCTCAGACACAAACTGTGGGCCATTGTCGGAACAAATCTGTTCTGGCAACCCATTCCTGGCGAAGATGGTCCTTAGGACTGCAATAGTTTTCTCCGTGGTGGTGCAGGACATTTTAATGACCTCTGGCCATTTTGAATGGGCGTCCACAGCGATTAGAAACATTGAGTCCATAAATGGACCACCAAATCAATGTGTACCCATTGCCATGGAAATGAGGGCCACTCCCATGGATGTAGCGGGGCCTGTGGTGGGGCGTTTTGGACCTTCTGGCATCCTGTGCATCTCTTGGTCATATCCTCGATTTCTTTATCGATTCCCGGCCACCACACAAATGCCCTGGCTAGGCTCTTCATTTTTACCACCCCCCAGATGACCCTCGTGAAGCTCATTGAGCACTCTATCTCTCAACTTGGGTGGAATTACCACTCGGTATCCACACAACAAGGTTCCCCGGCACACTGACAGCTGTTCTCTCCTTGGCGAGAATGCTGGCAACAGTGAGTCACCATATGCTGGCCATCCCTTCACCGTCAAATCATAGACCCGAGAGAGTGTCGGGTCATTTCGTGTCTCCTTCTCAATACTTGCGTTTGTAACAGGCAAACATTCGACTATGGTCGCATGGAATATCTCCACAGGGTCCACTGCAGGTGCTTCTTCCGCCGTAGGCAACAGTAGGCGCGACAGCCCATCAGCGTTTCCAAGTTGCTTCGTACCTTTGTACTCTATGTCATACTGATGTGCCCCTAGAAAAAGTGACCATCTTTGCAGCCGTTGCACCGTCATCACCGGAACGCCCTCCTTTGGGTTAAAAATTGAGACCAGGGGTTGATGATCATTCAGTAGGGTGAATTTCTGCCCGTGCAGATAGTGATTGAACTTCTTCACCCCCCACACCAGGCTGAGGGCCTCCCTGTCAATCTGGGCGTAGTTACACTCGGCTGAGGTTAGCGAGCGCGATGCAAAGGCTATTGGCCTCTCTGAACCGTCACGCAATTTGTGTGACAGCACCGCTCCAATGCCGTAAGGTGACGCATCACATGCCAACCGAATCGGCAGTGTTGGGTTGTAGTGGGCCAATACTTCTTTTGAAGTGATTAGGCATTTACATTCCTGAAAGGCACGCTTACACTCATCACTCCATTTCCATGTTACACCAGTTTGAAGCAGGGTGTTCAGTGGGTGCAGAATTGTGGATAAATTCGGCAAGAACTTATGGTAGTAGTTCACCAACCCGAGAAACAACCTCAGTTGCGACACATTTTCTGGTGCTGGAGCCTTGACTACAACCTCAATCTTGTCCGGCGACTTATGCAGCCCTTGCTCATCAATCATGTGGCCACAATACGAGATTTTTCTACTGAAGAACTCGCATTTGGGACGGTTGGCTCATAGCCCATATTCCTGCAATCTCATGAGCACCTGTTCCAGGTTGGCAAGGTGTTCATCGTCATTATCGCCCGTAACCAGGATGTCGTCCAAATAACACTGGGTCCCCGGGATCCCTTGCAGGACTTGTTCCATTGCCCTCTGCCAAATAGCCGGGGCCGATGCTACCCCGAATACCAGTCGATTGTACTGGTAAAGGCCTTTGTGAGTGTTTATCATGAGGTATTTCCAAGATGCTTCTTCCACCTCCATTTGTAGATACGCTTGAGCCAGGTCAATCTTCGTAAAATGTTTCCCTCTAGATAGTGAGGCGAAAATATCTTCTACCCGCGGAAGCGGATACTGTACCGTGTGCAGGACTGGGTTCACAGTCACCTTGAAGTCCCCGCAGATGCGAACCTTCCTTGGCTCCCCAGTCGTGCTGCTCAATGCTTTCTTCATTACAGGAACGATGGGTGTGGCCCACTCGCTCCAGTCCACCTTAGACAGCACCCCCAAACACTCCAGACTCTCCAGTTCAGCTTCCACAGCTGGGCGGATCGTGTATGGCACCGATCTGGCCTTGAAAAATTTCAGGGTTGCGTTATCCTCAATCTTTATGGTTGCCTTTACTCCTTTTAGAGTCCCAAGTCCTTGTTGGAACACCTCTTCCGCGTCAGATAGAATCTGTGACAGACGTCCAGGTGCGACGTCATCATCTTTTTTGTCAGTCACAGTTAGTGCCAGAATGGAATGCCAATCCAATTGTAGTTTTCGGATCCATTCACGTCCCAATAATGGTGGCCCTCCATCTCGTAGTATATACATGTATAGTTTCTGTGTTTCCTTTCCGTTATATTAAACTGGCACCCTTATTTTTCCTCTGGGGTAGACCTTTTGTCCCATGTATGTCTTCAATACATTGGATGTGTCCTTTAAGGGTATGTGTGAGAATAGCCGCTCATAGTCTCATCGATTCATGACAGTTAGGGCTGATCCTGTGTCCAATTCCATCTTTACTGGGGACCCTGCTATCATGAGGGTGACCCAAATGGTTCGGTGATCTTCCTTTGTTCCTTTGCGATCACGTTGTGTAACTTTAAACAACTTAGTCTCCTGCTCCTGGAGTCCTTATCACTCTCCTGATCTTCTGAACTACTATCTGTAAGTTTCTTTACTTTCCTGTACTGTTCCTTAGTAGTTCTTGTCATGTTGGTCTTCTTTCCCGACCTGCAGACTCTTGCTATATGTCCCATTTTTCCGCATTGCCTGCATATTTTGTCTTTAAACCAGCAGTCCTTCTGCTAATGGGTTGTTCTGCCGCAGCGATAGCACTTTTCGGCTCCATACGTCATTTCGTTAGTGCTGTATTCTTGTGGTTTCTGTTGTATTTCCGCAGCTCCCCGTGCTGCTGCTTCGTAGGATACTGCCACGCTGAAAGCCTGTTCCAGCTTCAGGTCCTTTTTCGAAAGTAGTCGTTTCTGGGTTCCTTCACTCTGGAGCCAGCAGACAAACTTATCCCGTAAGGTTTCTGCCAGTCCTGCTCCGAACTGGCAGTGCTTCGATAACTTGCGTAGTTCCGTAAGATAGTCAGCATTGCTCTCATCTTTGTGCTGGTTTCTTTTATGGAACTTGAATCTTTCTGCTATCAGCAGTGGTGTAGGCCTTAGGTGTTCCTGTAAGATATGAACAATCTCCTCAGAACTTTTCTCCATTGCTTTAGCTGGGGTAATTAAATTCCGCAATAGGCCGTACGTATTCGCACCCATCAGATTTAATAATACCGACGCCCTCTTTCCATCGGCCACCTCATTTGCCTTGCAGTACACTTCGATTCTTTCTACATACGTGGTCCAGTCTTCTACCTCATTGTCGAAAGCAGTGATACTGCCACTTTTCGGCATCTTGGGCGATTTAAAATGGCGCCTCCCGCGCTTTTGCTTCTTCCCCAACGTCATAAGATGGCGCCTCCCGCGCTTTTGCTTCTTCCCCTTACTGCCACGCTGCTCCTAGCGTTCTACGGGGTAATGGCGGCGACCCGCAGCTTCGGCGCGTCTCGCTTTCCTTCCCCCCCACTTAGTTTCTCTCCGCTGTCCTGTTCTTGAGCACCGACCGTGCCCTGTGCGCTCCACCCTCTCTCTCTTGTTTTCTTTTCCCGGCGACGCTGCGCGGCCCGTTTTGCAGAGCCGCTCGATCGAGCTTGAGCCCGCCGCAGTCCGGAAGTGTCAGCGCGCTACCTGCTACCAGCACGACTCGCTGGAACCACCGTCTCTCCCGCAATTCTCCGAACACCGATGAATTCTTTGGGCGGTTGCCCTTGGTCGACGCCCGTTGCTCAGACTACGACCTTCCAGGACCCTTCCTCTCAGGCGAGATCCCCGTGAGATAATGCCACACTGCAGGTGAGTTCGAACTTACTCGTCGCCACTGTAAAGTCCGCGCCTCAATAATACACGGACTTCGGGAGAACAGTTTAACAGGTACTTTACTGGACAGGAGGCAGCGTCAGACTGAAAATACAGAAGCCTGCTAGGGCCTTTTATACAGGGGCGGTCACTGCCGATACTGCAGTCTAAGACCAGTTATTCCCTTAAAGGTATATACACAACAGTTTCCTGGAACAATATGTCAAGGAACCAACTAGAGATCAGGCCATTTTAGACTGGGTATTATGTAATGAGAAAGGATTAATTAGCAATCTTGTTGTACGAGGCCCCTTGGGTCGGAGCGATCATAATATGATAGAATTCTTCATTAAGATGGAGAGTGAAGTAGTTGATTCAGAGACTAGGGTCCTGAATTTAAATAAAGGAAACTACGATGGTATGAGGCACGAGTTGGGTAGGATTGATTGGGGAATGTCACTCAAAGGGTTGACGGTGGATAGGCAATGGCAAACATTCAAAGACCGCATGGATAAACTACAAAATTTGTTCATCCCAGTTTGGCATAAAAGTAAAACAAAAAAGGTGACTCAGCCGTGGATAACAAGGGAAATTAGGGATAGCGTAAGATCCTAGGAGAGGACATACAAATTGGCCAGAAAAAGCAGTAAACCTGAGGATTGGGAGCAGCTTAGGATTCAACAAAGGAGGACAAAGGGATTAATTAAGAGGGGGAAAATAGAGTATTAGAGTAAGCTTGCAGGGAACATAAAAACTGACTGTAAAAGCTTTTATAGATATGTAAAGAGAAAAAGATTGGTGAAGTCAAGCGTAGGTCCCTTGCAGTGAGAATCAGGGGAATTTATAATGGGGAACAAAGAAATGGCTGACCAATTAAATACATATTTTGGTTCTGTCTTCAAAAGGAGCACAAATAACCTCCCAGAGATGTCAGGGAACATAAGGTCTGATGAAAGGGAGGAACTGAAAGAAATCAGTATTTGTAGGGAAATGGTGTTAGGGAAATTGACGGGATTGAAGGCCGATAAATCACCAGGGCCTGATAATCTACATCCTAGGGTACTTAACGAAGTGGCCCTAGAAATAGTAGATGCATTGCTGGTCATCTTCCAACATTCGATAGACTCTGGAACAGTACCCATGGATTGGAGGATAGCTAATGTTACCCCACTGTTCAAAAAAGGTGGTAGAGAGAAGACGGGGAATTACAGACCGGTGAGCCTGACATCGGTAGCGGGGAAAATGCTAGAGTCCATTATAAAAGATGTAATAGCAGAGCACTTGGAAAACAGTGACAGGATCGGACAAAGTCAACATGGATTTACAAAAGGTAAATCATGCTTGACTAATCTACTGGAATTTTTGAGGATGTAACTGGTAAAATAGATAAGGGAGAACCAGTGGATGTGGATGCGCTTGGTTTTGTCAATCTGGCTGGTGTCCCGCGGGTGCAGGGATCATCGACTGCACACATATGGCCATCAGGGCACCCCATCATCACCCAGGCGTGTTTGTGAACCGCAAGGGCTTCCACTCCCTCAATGTGCAGCTGGTCTGCAGCCATAGGAAGATCATCATGCGTGTGTGCACCAAATTCCCTGGCAGCTGTCATGGCTCCCGAAAATTCAATGTTATTTTAGCACTAAAAAAATACAAATTATCCAATAATTCAAATTAAACAATTCCAATTAACATAGCAAAGAGGAATTTAGTGTTAAAAATTGAATTATCAGGTAATTCAAATTCAGCAACTACAAACTAAAAGGAGTACACTGTAGTCACCAAGTTCCAAAATAATTCACTGGCTGTGAAATGCATTGCGATGTTTTTGTGAGCTGTGATAAGGCAGAATATCAATACAATTTTTTCTTTCAGAAGTGTGAAACAAAATCATCATTGATACTTTTTGATTGGAGTTAGCAAAATCACATTTAATACTGTTGTCACTTGTGAATGCCACACACTCCTGTAAACGTTTGCTCCCTTGTCTGAGTTAATTCTCAGAAAGAAAGTGCCCCTGCCAAAAAAAAAGAGGGAACCCCTAAGACTTCAAAATTTACTCAGAATTATAATATTAGCCGGCATTTTCAGAGGTAAGAACGGGTGGGTTGGAGGTGTGGGGAGAAGTGAAAGTGTGAACCGGGTCACCAAGCCGCCCACTTTCACGTTTAACTCAGGAGGGACGGGCAACCAACTCACTGCCAGGAGGCCGGTTGGTAATGTAAATACTATAATGAGGCCTGAAGCCTCTACTTTAACCTGGTTTGCAGGTTTTACTGCAGGTGGCTGGGGATCTTGCGGCAACAAGTCAGCCTCAGCCTCGGGTAGCAATCCTTGTGGACCGGGAGGAGCAGGAGTGCTTCCTCCCAGCCTCCCAAACTCCCCCACCAACAGCCCGCCCCTCCCTGGGGTCAGGGTTCAAAACCTCCGCCACTGGGATCGGACCCTCCCCTGGGCCTAGAACACCCCCACCCCCCCGGGATTGCGACTCAGCCCCGAGGTCAGGGATCGGACTCCCACCCCTCCATCTCCGGGATTGACCCCACCACCCTTGAGGTTGGGGATCGGACTCCCCCCCTCCCCCAGGATTGGACACCCCTCCTCCCCCGGGATCGATCCCACCACCCTCGTGGTCGGGGATTGGACCTCCCGGGGATCGGACCCCCCACCACAGCTTGGAACAAACCCCCCCCCCAACCATCCTGGGCCCAGCACTTACCTTGTCCTGTGGCCTCCTTGTCCACATTCCCCGCACGACCGGGAGCCAGCCTGTCAAACAGGCTGACTTCCGGTCGGGGAACCTGCCCTTTACGTCGGGTTTCCCAGCACTCCACAGCGTGCCGGGAAACCAAACTTCCAGCCCTATCAGTTTGTCTTTTTATTAGATTGTAGCTTAGTTGCTTTGCAGTCCAAGTGTAACAGAGAAAGGAACATATTTTCTCTCTTCCTCTCATGCATCTCCTCTTATGCTTCAAAAGATCTGAAAGAACAGACATGCCTTCCTGTCAGCTATGTAATTTCCTGCCCCTGTCCATTGGCATCAAATAGCATTTAGGTCAATAGTTTTATTGGATGCCTCCAATGTAATGCTGGTACAGGAAGACATCTACTTTAATAGGGTTACTTAATACTTTGGATTGTCCATTATGGTTGATTTCAACACTCTTGGATAGAGCAAAGCATATTTCCCCTCTCGATCTTTCAGTCACTATTAAACTTTCTTTGAATATTAGACAAACTTCAGTCTGAAATCTGAAAATAAATGAATTCTGTTCCACTCATGTAGACCAAATTATTAATTAATAGAGAAACTCACAAAAAAAAGAATGACTTGCATTTATGTAGCGCCTTTCATGACCTCAGGATGTACCAAAGTGCTTTACAGCCAATTAAGTGCTTTCGAAGTGTTGTAATGTAGGAAACATTGCAGCCAATTTGCACACAGAAAGGTCTCGCAAATAGCAATGCGATAATGACCAGATAATCTGTTTCTTTAATTATGTTGGTTAAGGGATAAATGTTGGCCAGGACATCAGGGAGAACTCCCCCGCTGTTCTTCGAATAGTGCCATGGGATATTTTATTTCTACCTGAGAGGCAGAAGGGGCCTCAGTTTAAAATTTCATTCAAAAGACGGCATCTCTTATATTGCTGCAGTCACTCACTGAACTGCACTGAAGTGTCAGCCTAGATTTTTGTGCTCAAGTCTCTGGATGTGAACCCATGACTCAGAGGTGGGAGTGCTACCACTAAGCCAAGGCTGACACCAAAGTATTGATATAGGCCCAACCTTGTTAGAAATGAGTGTGCCCTATTTCAACTTTGTTCAGTGGGCACAGGGGATCAAAACAGTGTGATTGCCCAGCTGTGGAACATCCAGGATGTCCATAACACTGACTGCTTTCCTGCAATTCATGTCCTTGCAGTCATATAGCTCATTCTTCAGAGATGGATTATTTTGAGTTCCTCTGAGTCTGACTAGAGTGGTCAAATACTACCAGTCTATCAAACACTTCATCGGTCTCCAAATGATTGGATCCAGGGTAAAGAAAATCACTGGCTCAGATTTCTTTTCACATTGAAGATTGAGCAATTTTTAGTGTGACTTCTTTGCTAAACTTGGCAAAAAAAAGTAGGTTTGACTGTGAGTACAAGGTTGTATAATATGGGGAATTAGCCTCACTGGACCATTATTTCATGGTTAGCACTACTTTGAGTACCTCTCCAAAAGGGAGTAAGAAAAGCCAGCAAAATTAAAGTATAAAGCCTATTTATGATGAGCTTGGGTTTCATTCTGCAGCGGCCGACTCAAATCAGTCAGAACTGGAGTATGTGATTTTAGTAAAGGTGAAACTCTTTGAGATATCGTCACAGTACTGAAAGGAATAAATAGCACAGGGGAGCTTCCTTTCCAAGTGCATAGGTGTAGTGTTCATAGGTCACTCTGTGCAGTGGAGTAACTAAAGGAGGAGCAGTTTAAGAGCATAGAGGGCAAGAAGATAATTGCAGTAGGCTGAATTGAGCAGAACCAGCTCCTGGCTATGGCAGAGGAGCAGTGCATAAGAAGACTCAGGCTCACCAGGGATGTTGTGACTGAGGTTTGCCACCAAGGACAGCAAACCATGTGGCATGTATTGCCGGTGGCAGTGAAGATCAGTATTATCTAATATATCTCAGTAACTATCAGGAAAGACTGAACAGGCTGGGGCTCTTTTCTTTAGAAATGAGAAGACTGAGTGGTGACCCAATAGAGGTCTTTTCAATTATGAAGGGGTTCAATAGGGTAGATATGGAGAAAATGTTCCCACTTGTGGGGGAGTCCAAAACTAGGGGTTAGAAATATAAGATAGTTACTAATCATTCCAATAAGGAAGTCAGGAGAAATTTCTTTACCCTGGCAATTGTTAGAATATAGAACTTATTACCATATGGAGTGGGTGAGGTGAATAGCATAGATACATTTAAGGGGCAGCTAGATAAGTACATGAGAGAGAAACAAATGGAGGGATATGTTGATAGGGTTAGATGAAGTTGGGTGGAGAGGAGTTTCATGGGGAGCATAAACAATGGCATAGACCCGTTGGGCCGGATGACCTGTTTCTGTGCTGTACGTTCTATGTAATTCTATCTTCAACTTTAATAGCACATTGACTTTTCAGACACTCACATGGCATCACAAGTGTGCCATTTTGTTTGTTTTTGAACAGCTGATATGATAGGCCCAATTTTCAAATTTAGCAACAAAAAAAAATGGCCTTGGGCTGATCCAAATTTTAGGCACACCCACTCCTGTAACGTAGGCTCGGGGGGTAAGGTGTGCTGCACTCCAATTTTCTGATATGAGCTTCATCATATTTTGACTAAGCTACAGGGAAGCTTGCCTGCAGAATGGGATTATCTGATTTGGGCTGTATACCGCCTTTCAGTAAAATTACAGGTGTCAGCTGTATGGTGGGAGGTCATCACCCGTGTCACTGTAATCACACAACTCTCATATACCTGTCTGCAAAGGAGGAAGATGTGTCCTGCTATCTTGTGCTCCTCACTTTGCCACACACTTCTTGGGAGGCTTGTCAATCATGGTGCTCATCTAATTTGGAAACTCACCAACCCTCTGGGAGTTCCCATTTCAAGCAGTGTACACAACTTTTGCCCTATTGCCCTCACTCTATGCCAAACTTTTCTTGCATGTCAGGGTGGCAGATGTGGAACTACAAACAGATGTTCAGGCTTTAGGCCCCTCCTCTGCTGTCAGGCAGATTCTCAGTGAGGTCAGCAGGCATTGCTACAGAGGTTAGCTTGGTTCTCCCAAGAGTCATCCACCCAGAGTTTCCCCTCCTTCAAGAATGTGGACATCTTGGCCTGTTGTTTCCTAGATAATGGGCACTGGTGTGTATGCTCATGCTTATGTGATCTATATCATTTGAGCGCAAAGCCTTTATTTTCATGAAGGCCTTGGGGTTCTTATGAAAAATGTCCAGCTGGTCTCCATGTCTGTCTTATTGCATTTGAGGGAACCCTGCCATCCAGTGAAACGTGTGGATCCTGTCTAGCTGATGATTCCTTTTCACAGGAAGAGTGATGAAGTCATTGCCTCTTGCCAACATAGTTATCTGTAATAATTAATATGAGTCTACCCTGAGCTCGAAATTTTTCTGTCCAGGAACTGAATGTACTTCTCAAAGATCATAACAATCATCCAAGATCGGCAATTGAAACGGTAAACGATTCCTCCAGGGAAGTGCTGAATATTTTTGAAACATCTTGGCTGCTCACGTTTACTGATAAACAGAAAAGGAAGCTTCTCAGATCTATCCATATTGCCGCCCAGAAGAAGAGTCACATGGTCCTTGCTATGCTTACCACCAGCGCGCTTCCTGTTGTAAAAAGGTGCGAGTTCCCACTGGCAGAAGCTTCTAGAAAAGTACTGCTTCGTCGAGTCTGACACTTCTGAAGTAATGCAGGCAGAGTTGATTAAAGCCATTTGTTTGTCATTTCTAGGGTTACTTCATTGGCTTCTCTGACCATTTTCTTATGTATCCCAAGTTGACTTTAGAGAAATCATCCAACCCGATTTCTTCTGCAATTTTGACACCTTTTTCCAATAAAATTTGCTCTGAAATCCCAGGGAATTTTATTAATTTCAGCAAAAAACCACAGGCAATTCTACCATTTTTCATGAATAGAAGAATGTCAGATGCATAGTTGTCACTGCAGTATTTTCACCTGAGTCAGAGTCAGTTCAGAAAAAAATTCCCACCATTCCTGTCTTCTCTTCCTTCTTAAGAAGAGAATGTTCAACTTGGAAATTCAAGAATACCAACAGGAGAGTTTTTGGAGAGGACACAGAGGAGCTCAGAAAATTCAACTGCTTCCCTGACTTCCAATTTTATTTACTTATACTAACTCATAAAATATAGTAAAACACTATAATTAAATTGGTTTTGGTGAATATAATGTCAGATTTATCTTTTGAAATTGTTATTCTTGAGGGATCTTGCATTTACCACGTCTTTTTTTCTTTACCCTCTCTGCTATGGAGTTTGGCGATCAGTACACTCCATATTTTCACCTCACAGATGGATTGCATCCCCATGATATTCCACAAAACCATCCCATTGCATCATCCAGTCACAATCTTTATTGACAACCTGATTTCTCTTTAACTGGTACAGGAAGAGAAGCAGATCATTAAGTCCAAACAGCAGATCTATTTTAAGAGACCATTACCAGACTATAGGATACTGTTGCTGTAAAGTCTGTGGGTTGTGCCGTTAATAAATACACAGACTTCAGAAGTAACAAACAAACAGGTCTTTACTATTCGAAGGTCAGGGCGAATCTGCCCCAGCAACCCTGCCACAACACTTATATACTGGTGTGGTCACTATCGGTATTACAGTATACAGAAGCCAACAAGTAGTGCCACCCCTAAAGTAGTTCTCTTAAAGGTGAACGGTTACATACAATAGTTTCCTTAAAGGTAGACGGGTACATACACTACAATCCTCCCTTTTTAGCTTTCAACATACTAAGTCCATAGTGAACATACATTCTAACATATATACAGGTTTATGTAAGACAGTTCATAGATTCAGTCTTTCTGGGGGTTTCCGGATTCTGTCCGGATAACGCCGCAGTGGTGTCGTCATTTCAGGCGGGCTAGGAGGTGCTTCTGGCAAGTTCGATTCGGCTTGAAAAGCCATGTCAGGTTCAGCTGACTCCAGTATCACTAGATCGGAAGTAGATGTTCTGGGTATCTCAATCTCAACCTTACCCGGAGAAAGTGGTGAAGTCGGTTGCCCATTTGTGGCGGACCCTATGATTTGGTCAACATGACGCCTTATTATATTGTCTCCAATGTCCACGGTGTACATCAACGGCCCCAGCCTTTTCCCAATAGTTCCAGGCTGCCATTTCTCAGTACGGTAGTCCCGGGCCAAAACTCGTTGACCGATCTGGAAAGATCTAGTGACCCTGTCGTTCATGCCCTGGAATTGCCGGTTCTCTACGTCTCTTCTGACGTTTGGTTTTAGTAAATCCAGCCGGCATCTTAGGCGTCTATTACAAAACATCATTGCGGGAGTTTGATTTGTGACCGCATGTGTTGCATTTCGGTATGCCAACAAAAAGCTATCCACCTTATGTTGTAGACTTATGTTTTCATTACTCATGGCCTTTACGGCCTTCTTGAAGGTCTGGACAAACCTTTCAGCCAATCCATTGGAGGCGGGACGGTATGGGGCGGACGTGTAATGTTTAACCCCATTGCTCTTTAAGAACTTCTTGAATTCTTCGGACACAAATTGTGGTCCATTATCAGAACAGATCTGTTCTGGCAGGCCATTCCGAGCAAACATAGTCCTTAACACTGTGATGGTTTTTTCCGTCGTGGTGGTGGTCACCTTAATTACTTCCGGCCACTTGGAGTGGGCATCCACCGCTATTAGAAACATCGAGTCCATAAATGGACCAGCAAAGTCGATGTGTACTCTTTGCCAAGGCGATGAGGGCCACTCCCATGGATGCAGAGGAGCCTGGGGTGGCGCGTTCTGAACCCTCTGACACCCTAGGCAGTTCTTCGTGATCTCCTCTATGTCTCCATCAATGCCTGGCCACCACACAAACGCTCTTGCTAGATTCTTCATCTTTACTCCACCCAGATGTCCTTCATGCAGCTCCTTTAGCAGTTTCTTTTGGAGTTTGGGTGGAATCACCACTCTAGATCCACACATCAGGGTTCCTCGACACACTGACAGTTGTTCTTTCCTCTGTGCAAATGCTTGCAGTGTTGGTTCGCTCTGTGCTGGCCATCCCTCCACTGTTACATCATAGGCTCGTGAAAGAGTCGGGTCATTCCTTGTCTCATTCTCAATCATTGAGTTTGTTATCGGTAGACACTCCACTATGGATGAGTGGAACAACTCTACTGGGTCCACTATACTCGCTTCTTCTACCATCGGCAATGGCAAGCAGGACAACCCATCAGCATTTCCATGCTGTTTAGACCTTTTGTACTCAATTTCGTATTGGTGTGCCCCAAGTAACACGGACCACCTTTGTAACCTTTGTGCTGTCATGGTGGAAACGGCCTTATTTGGGTTGAATATGGACACCAACGGCTGGTGGTCTGTCAGCAATGTGAACTTTTTACATTGTAGGTAATGGTTGAATTTCTTCACGCCCCACACAAGACTGAGGGCCTCCCTATCTATTTGGGCATAATTTCGCTCCGCGGGTGTCAATGATCGGGACGCGAAAGCCACTGGCCTTTCCGAGCCATTTGGTAGCCTGTGCGAGAGTACTGCCCCAATTCCGTACGGGGCAGCATCGCAAGCTAGACGAAGGGGTAATGCTGGGTTGAAATGAGCCAACACTTCTTCAGAGGTAATCAACTCCTTGCTTCTGCGAAAAGCCTTTTTGCATTCTTCACTCCACTTCCATGGTGTTTCTTTCCGCAACAGGTCATTCAGCAGATGCAGCACCGTGGATAAATTTGGCAGAAACTTGTGATAGTAATTAATCAACCCCAAGAATGATCTTAACTGTGACACGTTTCCTGGAGCGGGGGCCTTCACGACCGCTTCTATCTTTTCAGGTGACTTATGCAGTCCCTCTCGGTCAATGACATGACCGCAGTATGAGATCCGTTTTTGGAAGAACTCACACTTCTTGCGATTAACCCGAAGGCCATACTCCTTCAACCTGGTGAGTACCAGTTTCAAATTCGTGAGGTGTTCTTCCTCATCTTTTCCCGTGATTAAAATGTCATCTAAGTAGCACTGCGTGCTTGGAATTCCTTGTAACACCTGTTCCATGGCCCTCTGCCAAATTGCTGGCGCCGAAGCTACCCCAAAGACCAGTCTATTGTAGCGATACAAGCCTCTGTGAGTGTTGATGGTGAGGTACTGGCGTGACTCTTCCTCGACCTCCATCTGTAGATATGCTTGAGCCAGATCTATTTTCGTGAAATGCTTCCCTCCAGCCAACGAAGCAAAGATATCTTCAATCCGCGGAAGCGGGTATTGTACCGTGTGAAGCACCGGATTCACAGTGATCTTGAAATCTCCGCAGATACGGACCTTCCCCGGTCCCCCTGGCTTATTACTTGGTGAGGACTTCATGACGGGAACAATGGGCGTGGCCCACTCACTCCAGTCCACTTTTGACAGAACCCCTGATCGTTCAAGTTCTTCCAGTTCTGCCTCCACAGCTGGTCGTATTGCGTAAGGTACCGATCTGGCCTTAAAAAACTTTGGGCTTGCATTTTCTGCAATCTTAACCTTTGCTTTAATTCCTCGCAGTGTTCCCAGTCCTTGCTGGAATACCTCCTTAGCTTCGTCCAATATTCTGGACAACCGTTCAGGTTTGACATCCTCTTTTCCGGAATCCACCGTCATGGTGTTTAGTGACTGCCAGTCCAACTTTATTTTTCGGATCCACTCCCGTCCCAGAAGTGGTGGTCCTCCCTCAGGCAATACATACAGGTCCAACCGGTGATGATCTTTATCCTTGTATCTCACCTTGACTTCTATCTTTCCGATGGGGAATACTTTGTGCCCCGTGTATGTCTGTAGTACTAGTTCCGTATCCCGTAGTGGAATATGCTTGAAATTTTTTTTATAGTCATGCTTATTCATGACCGTCAACGCCGATCCGGTGTCCACTTCCATTTTTACTTGGACCTTTGCAATCTGTAGTGTTATCCAGATAGTTTGTCGGTCAGCTTCATTGCTCACGTTGTGAATTCTCAGACTGTCCAGTCCTTTGCATTTGGAGTGTGAGACCGACTTCTGTTCCCTCAGACTCTTCTTAGTCACCTCTTGCACCTTCCCGTACCATTTTTGTGGTGACTCCTTATTGTTGTACGTTGCTCCTGACCGGCATACCTTAGCTATGTGCCCGATCTTGCCACATTTCCTGCATTCTTGGTTTTTAAACCAGCATTGATTCTGGTCATGTGTTGTCTTCCCACAATGGTAGCATTTTATTGTGCTCGAAGTAATTTGGTCCACCCCTAGTGCCGCCGCCTTTAGCTGCATTTCCGCCGTTCCTTTCGCTGCGGCTTCGTGCGATGCAGCTATGAGGACAGCCCTGTCCAGTGTGAGGTCATTTTCTTCCAGTAGTCGCATCTGCGTTCCTTCTTTGGACAATCCACATACGAACTTGTCACGCAGTGCCTCTGTCAGATTCCCTCCGAACTGGCAGTATTTCGCTAGCCTACGCAGTTCGACCAAGTATTCCGCATTGCTTTCGTCTTTCCTCTGCGTTCTTGCGTAGAATTTGAATCGTTCAGCCAGCATCAACGGTGTGGGGTTCAAGTGATCCTTCAGCACTGCTACCATATCATCGAAAGTCTGATCTGCCGGTTTAGCTGGTGAGAGAAGGTGCTTCAACAACCCGAATGTTTTCGCCCCCATCATGTTAAGTAAGGTTAAAGCTTTTTCATCCTTAGCTATTTTGTTAGCCTTACAATGTATCTCAATACGTTCTACGTATGTGGCCCAGTCTTCTATCTCCGAATTGAACTCGTTGATGTCCGCCCGCTTAGGCATCTTCCTTTCCTTGGGTACAACACAAGTATTTCTTTAAGTATTCTTATTTATTTGTTTATTTCTAAGATGGCGGTTTTCCCGCGAAAATGGCGGTTTCCCGCTCTTTCCTTCTCGCCCCGCCCACTTCACTGGCGGTTTCCCGCTTCTGTCGTCTTCTCCGCCTAATGGCGGCTTCCCGCGTTTCTTCCCTGGTGGAAGGGGTACGCTTTCCCCACAGCGGACAGGTTCAGCCGCTGGGCTGGCTTCCGCACAGCTCCCCTTACTCGGCTCTGTCTTTTCCTCCCGCCCGCACGGCTCTACCGGCGCTGGGTACACCCCGTTAACGGAGGACAGTTCAGCCGCTGGACTGGCTCTCGCGCAGTCTCTCTCTCCGTACCCGGCTCTGTCGCTCTCTCTCCCGCACGTTCGGTTCCCGTTCGCCTCCCAGCCCTCTCGCAGACCGGTATTTCCCTCCCCGGCTGCGGCTGGGTTTCTCTTGCCGCGCCTACTCCCAGTCTCAGCGCTTCGTGGCTGCGGTCGCTGCCCGGCTTTTCCCGCCGATCGAGGTCCGACTGTCTCACGACGCCGTTGGACCCGACTTTCTGACCGGCTCCGTTCCCCCTCGACCGTGGTCGAGTGCACAGCCCTTATCCTCCGGATATTCTCTACACCTTCCCCTACTCACAGTCTCCGCGGCCGCCTTGTTTCCAGCTGATCGGCTCACTCTGCACCGTGGTAGAAGGGCAGTCAGTGCCTGTTGCTAATGGAAGCTTTTGTTGCTAAAGTCTTCCTCCTTCCTCCTGCTGCAGCCTCGTGTTTTCTTTCAGCAGCACGACGAGGGCGGTTGCCTCTCTTCAACGCTCTTCGTTGCTTTGGTAGTCTTGCCGCAGGGTACGATCGGACTCGTCGCCACTGTAAAGTCTGTGGGTTGTGCCGTTAATAAATACACAGACTTCAGAAGTAACAAACAAACAGGTCTTTACTATTCGAAGGTCAGGGCGAATCTGCCCCAGCAATCATGCCACAACACTTATATACTGGTGTGGTCACTATCGGTATTACAGTATACAGAAGCCAACAAGTAGTGCCACCCCTAAAGTAGTTCTCTTAAAGGTGAACGGTTACATACAATAGTTTCCTTAAAGGTAGACGGGTACATACACTACAGTTGCGTAGCCTTATCTTGACAGCTTCCTTGAGGTCTTCTATTTATTTTCACACCAGCTCCCAGATCCTTTGCGTACCATACATAATGTTGACCCTGGCTTCAACCTCCGGCCAGGGATTTTGCACTGCTATTCCTGGAGTGCTAAACAGGAAAGTCATACTCGTACCCATCTTATAAAAGAAAGAAAGAATTGCATTTATTTAGCACCTTTCACAAGTTCAGGATGTCTTAAAGCACTTTAAATCCAATTAAGTATTTCTGAAGTGTAGTCACTGTTGCAATGTAGGAAATGTGGCAACCAATTTGCGTACATCAAGGTCCTACAAAAAGCAATGAGATAATGACCAGATAATCTATTTTAAGTGTTGGTTGAGGGATAAATGTAGAGCAGAAGCAGCAAGTGCAGCAGCATTTATACTTCATCATTTAAACAACTTTCTTATGCATATCTGTACTGTTAGGACTTAGGAGCCTCCGTGTTTAGCGGGGCAGCAGTACTT
Source organism: Somniosus microcephalus (assembly GCF_052327205.1). Taxonomy (NCBI): domain Eukaryota; kingdom Metazoa; phylum Chordata; class Chondrichthyes; order Squaliformes; family Somniosidae; genus Somniosus; species Somniosus microcephalus. The sequence continues at coordinate 100,953,367 of NC_140996.1, read as the reverse complement.
GACCTCGCATCAGTGTGTATTCTGACATCACAGACAGCCCTTTGCTGCTTTTGTCTATCCTCCTCTATTAAGTTAAATGCTACTGGAGCACTAAAAAAAATCCAGAAACTTAGATAAAATTTTGAATCAACTTACCTCCAAAGAAAGACTCAAGCTTTCTCCCTGCAGGTTCTCCTTCAGCTGGGAGAGACAAACACGTTGGATCAGCAATACAAGACAAATTCTTAAATCCCCAATCTGGCCCATGAGTTGATGACTTGATTTGGGCCTATTAGTGCTTGCATTGGTTTCTGGCACCTCTCACTCAACTACTCAAGGCATATCCTCAGCACCGGCACCAACTGCTAGACTTCAACAGCCTGACAATGTGGTGCTGGGGTAGTAGCAATGCGCCCACTTCTCAGAAGGTGCTGCGTGTACTTGTTGCCTTGAGTGAACTGACCTGGAATATTTTAATGTTGCTCCCAACATGTTGTGCATGAGACACTGGGAGAGTACCAAGGTTGCTAAGACAGAATTCCCAGCATTCAATGCTGCAGGATTCTTTTTTGGAAGGGTGGGAAAGAAAGAAGAAAGAAATAACTTGCATTTATAAAGCGCCTTTCACACCTCAGGACATCCCAAAGCACTTTACAGCTAATGAAGTACTTTTATGAAGCGTGGTCGCTGCTATAATGTTAGAAACGTGCTAGCCAATTTGTGCACAGCGAAATCCCACAAAGAGCAACGTGATAATGACTAGATAATCTGTTTTCTTGATGTTGGTTGAGGGATGAATATTGACCAGCACACTGGGGGACCTTTGAAATAGTGTCATGGGATCTTTTGCGTCCACCTGAGAGGGCAGAAGGGGCCTTGTTTCAATGTCTCATCCAAAAGGCACCACCACTCCCTTACTGACCTTCTGACTCAGAGACAAGAGTGCTATTATTGAGCAGTGGTTGACACAAGGAAGGATAGTGACAGATCAATTTTGGCCATTTGAGGCCAAACTGTGCAGCTGCTAGTAAGTTGGGTAGCCCTCGTAACATTTCAGGTCTACACACAAGAAGAAAAAAACATTACCCCATAGTTCTCCCTTGCAGGACCAGTTTGGAACAAGGCTGAGTGTCTGGAGTGTTTCTGAAGTGCTCCAGTCACTTCTTGGGGAGCAGGCAGCACCCGCATTGCAAATGAAGGCTTAGTGAGCCTTGTGTTCAGTTGGTGACTTGGGTTCCTATTGCCTGCATTTCCTATGCCAGCAAATTGGCCATACAGCAGTCTTTAGGCTTCCGTGCTGATATTACTAGAGGCATGGTTCCTGAGGTGCTATGGGCAATACATTTTTGGCCCATGAGGTCCTTGTTTCACCTTTTCTTTACTTTTATATTTTGGTTCAATTCTATTTCAGGCCATTTTCTCCATCTTTCTTCGATTTTGTTAAACTTTTTCCCCCTCAGAATCTTCAGCTCTGCTTGCATTTGACTCTTTTCCCTTGAATTATCTAGTTCTTCTCTCATTAGTGCATGTCTCTCTTAAGGAAGGTACTTAAGGAAGTGGCCCTAGAAATAGTAGATGCATTGCTGATCATCTTCCAACATTCGCTGGAATCTGGAACAGTACCCATGGATTGGAGGGTAGCTAATGTTACCCCACTATTCAAAAAAGGTGGTAGAGAGAAAACGGGGAATTACAGACCGGTAAGACTGACATCGGTAGTGGGGAAAATGCTAGAGTCCATTATAAAGGATGTAATAGCAGAGCACTTGGAAAACAGTGACAGGATCGGACAAAGTCAACATGGAGTTACAAAAGGTAAATCGTGCTTGACTAATCTACTGGAATTTTTTGAGGATGTAACTGGTAAAATAGATAAGGGAGAACCAGTGGATGTGGTGTATTTGGACTTACAAAAGGCTTTCGATAAGGTCCCGCATAAGAGATTAGCGTGTAAAATTAAGGCACATGGTATTGGGGGCAAGGTATTGACTTGGATAGAGAACTGGTGGGCAGACAGAAAGCAAAGAGTTGGAATAACCGGGTCTTTTTCCGAGTGGCAGGCAGTGACTAGTGGGGTACCGCAGGGATCGGTCCTTGGACCCCAGCTATTCACAATATATATTAATGATGTAGACAAGGGAACTAGATGTAATATCTCCAAGTTTGCAGATGACACAAAGCTGGGTGGGCGTGTGTGCTGTGAGGAGGATGCCGAGAATCTCCAGGATGATTTGGACAGGTTGGCTGATTGGGCAGAAGCATGGCAGATGCAGTATAACATGGATAACTGCGAGGTTATCCACTTTGGTGTCAAAAACAGGAAGGCAGATTATTATGTGAATGGCAATAGATTGGGAGAAGGGGAAGTGCAGTGAGACCTGGGTGTCCTTGTGCACCAGTCACTGAAGGTAAGCATGCAGGTGCAGCAGATGGTTAAGAAGGCAAATGGTATGTTGGCCTTCGTAGCGAGAGGGTTTGAGCATAGGAACAAGGATGTCTTGCTGATGGTCGGGGTGTCCAGAACCGGGGTCACAGTCTAAGGATAGGGGGTAAGCCATTTATGACAGAAATGAGGAGGAATTTCTTCACCCAGAGAGTGGTGAACCTGTGGAATTCTCTACCACAGAAGACAGTAGAGGCCAATTCATTAAATTTATTCAAGAAGGAGTTGGATATATTTCTTAAGGCTAAAGGGATCAAGGGATAGGGGGAGAAAGCAGGGACAGGGTACTGAATTTGGATGATCAGCCATGATCGCATTGAATGGCGGAGCAGGCTCGAGGGGCCAAATGGCCTACCCCTGCTCCTATCTTCTATGTCTATGTTTCTTACTGTTTGGTCCAAATTTTCCTACTCTATTTCTCTTTATTTGTCTTTCTCTTGAAATTTCCATGACACTTCCTGTTTAACTTTTTCTTTCAAAACCACCAGATTAATTTCTCTTCTTTCCCCTCTCTTGTCTTTCATCTTGGAAATAAGGTACTGCGAGCCAACTGGCCTCATGGAGTGGTGTCTCATTGTTGGTACATAGCTTGAGAAATGAAGGGAAGGAAGCAGGAGAGCAAGGTGAGAATGGGATTGTGTGCAGGAGCTGTACTGTAATATTTTACCTTTGTGTTATCAGCATGTCAAAACTTTACAATATTTTATTACATCTTAACATTACTATTGTTCTACTTGATGACGTCTCTGACTCATTCAGTTACTGTTTTTAGTGATTCTTGTAAAATTAAAAAGATGACTGGCTTCATATGAATATTCATGAATAAATAGCTATGGGTGGGCAATTATTTGGGCTGGAGGGCCACTTAACAAGTTTCAGTGAGCTGTTGAGGGCCGCGCACATAAAATGAAATGTGTTAACAGCTACCATTAAAATTTGTTATGGCATTTCCACACTTAATAAAAATAACACTTATTGACATGCTAACGAACATGAGACAGGTTTACCCAAAACTTATCTTAGTCATTGATACTGTTATGCCACAATTAAAACTGTAAAACTGGTTACTCGACAACTACTATAAAATTTTGTAAAAAAGAGAAAATCTTTAAGCAGCTATAAACTTTCAGAAGATATCAATTTAAAAATTAGAGATAAGTAACAAATCATATGCTAACAAACATCTACTACAAAATATATACATTTTATTCCAAAAAATAATTTTTGTCCTGATTTTGTTTTGAGTAGTGTGTATAGAAGTGATTGCGTAACAGCTCACAATATAGTCTTACACTTGTATATTGAAAATTGGGTTGTAGAAAAACAAAGAAACTCACTCAATGGGAAGAATGAAGCCTCTGATGTGCGCTAGCCAGTACGCTTTTTGTTGCAGGGACGGACCCCGGTCAGAGGGGCAGATCAAGCAAAGATTTATTAAAACAGCTGGGCCCCAAGCTCTGAAAATCATGGCACCAGCATAAATAAAGGGAGACACAGTGATTTTCCTGCCCGGCCCTCAGGTTTTAATGTCTGATAATCAAAAAAAACCTTACCAAGATAATCTCCTCAAGCAGTGAATTCACCCAACACGTGTTGCAAATGGAGTCCAATGCATGCACGGTCTTAAGGCTCCATTTTAATAGCCCTGAGGAGGCGGGTTTGGAGGCGGGTCTTTTGGGAAAATCGGGAAAAATGGCTTCAGACACTCGACCTGCCTCCATCCCGCCTCCACCCAATTTTCCTGAGTGTCCTGAGTGTTAACTGCCTTGCTAATCCTATCTTCATAGTGGTATCCCATTTTCCTGCTTCTGGCAGCTGTTTCCCGACAAGTCAGAAACAGGCCAGGTTCAAGTAGACGAGTTGCTGGAGGACATGATTTGTATTCATTGGTGCAGCCCCTGAAACATGGCTGACATTCAGATGCAACAACTTTGCTGTTGTAGGTATGGGATAAGATTTTGCACATCTACTGACCTTCTGACTGTTCAAGCTGACACCCATCTGCAGTGTGTCATGAATGGAATCTGCCGTGTGTCATAAATGGAATTATTTCAGGCCACTTCGACTGTGCGCTTGCAAGATTGTTACCTCAATTGAAATCTATAGCAAGAGGCTGGGAAACATTTATGCCCTCTCATCCTGGTCCTCATAATCGGGGGAGTAGCAGCTGCGTGGCTCACCACATATCTTCCTGGGAAGATGAGTAGGAGGAGGACGAGGGGAGCCTTGCATGTCCTGTTGTGACCAATGCATCATCCCTCCAGTTCACTGCTGCCCATCAACCAGTGTATGCACACTGCTTTCCCACACTACCATAAGCTTACTCTTCGACCATAGATGGCCACAATGTGGCTCTATAATTGCAGGCGACACTTGTCCAACATTATTCTTCATCTCTGCTAGACCCTCTTATTTCCTATCACTTTTACCATCAGCATTATAAATGTAAATCGCCCTGAGCCCTCAATGCACCTTTGCCATTTCCCAGAACACATAGGCCACACAATCAACTGTTTGACCTAATTTATCATTAATACATGGCAAAATATACCAACAACAGTCAGGAAAAAAGAAACAACACACAAGTGAGCACTTGTGTGCTTCTACGTGGTGCTTCCCTGTGGCTTCAGCAGATGTAGAGGCACCTTGCTGACTAGGATGCTGCCTGCTTAGCCGCCTTTGGCGGGCGTCCTCTAGGTTTCGGAGCCTGGGAGGGCTCTTCAACAGTCTGCTCTTCCTGCAACTGTGCAGGGGCTGAAATGGCCATCTCAGTTGTCTCTGCAAAGTCAGTCTCTGACCGAGGGCTCCGTAGTGGCATGGTCATGTGAGCACTTTGAGAGGAGCCCACACTTTCTTCTGTCCTGCCAACAACATCCCTATAATAGGTTAGCCACACCTCAGAGCTGGAAGTGGCAGGAGAGCACCTTTCTGCACTTCAGGAGGGCCATGAGGACCCATATCTGCACTGGCAGTCTTCCTCAAAAGGACGTCCAAGAAGCTCTGGTCTCTCTCAGTAGCTGCCCATTGCTCCTTCAGAGATGTCATTCTATTTTGAACAGTCACCATGTTTTCCTGACTCAGGCAACTTATTTCCTCCATGGCCATAGCTATCCTTTCCGCTGAGGTAGCCATCCTTTCCACTGAGGTAGCTATCCTATCCATGGTGGTGCGTTCATGCACCATTGCCTCCACCATGGCAGTGCTGATGCTAGAGATGGACTGCTCCATTCTCTCCACACTCACACTAACCCTGGAGGAAAACCCTTCCAGAGACACCTGCACTTGTTCCTGTATTTCACGAACTGCTCTTTTTCTGGATGGCTCCAGAGGCACAGCATCTGCATGCAGCTGAGCAGAACTAGGAGAGTCCTGCGACCTCTGAAAATCTATTATGTCACCAGCTTCCTCTAGTGTGCCAGTCTCTACATCGCCCACTTCCCAGTCCTCGCCACCTCCAACAATATTGTTTGCTGCCTCCTCAAAGCTGGTCAATGTTGCAACGGTAGCAAGTCCTCCTCCGGTCATTGCTCTCTCCCTCTTATTGTGAGCTATCTTTTCCTAGAAGGTGGGACACAAGCGGTGTTTCAGCCACAGTGATGGAGTGAGGGACAATAATCCCTACCACAGAAGCTTTGAGGGAGACGAAGATGGGGTAAGGTGCCAAGAGGCAGCAAGCTCCGTGTGCATTGTTAGTTGTTGTCACTGCATGTCAGTGAGAGCTGTAATGTATATACCTTTAAGGGGGGAACAATTTTTACAGCTCATGTATACTGTAGTACCGGCAGTGACCACACCTGTATATAGCACTGAGTAGTAATCTGTACAGTTCAGTTCCAGAGTGAGCCACATTGAGTAAACACCTGTTGTACCGTTCTCCTGCAGTCTGTGTCTTACTACTGACGGACACAACATTGGCGACGAGGCAAATTCGATCCTACCAGCAACTCTGCATCACCTCCCAGGGATTCATTCCTGGAGACCAGTAGATTGGAGGTCAAGGCCAGAGACACGGGCGTCGACCATGGGCAACCATCCAGTCATCCAGCAGAGACTCGAGAATTGCGGGGGAGGCTGTTGAGAGCCAGGCTTGGTTTTCCAGTCGCGGTGGTCCAGCGAAATGGGCTGGCAACAGGTAGTGTGCAGACCCTTCCCGGACAGCGGCGGGCTAGAGCCCGACCGAGCGGCACAGCAAAGGGCCGAGCAGCGTCGACGGGAGAGAGAGAGAGAGAGGGCAGAGCGCACAGGGTGCAGCCAGTGTTCAGGGGCCGAGCAGCATCGAGGAGAGGGAGAGAGGTGCACAGAAACCCGCGAGGCACCGCCATTGCCATGAGGACTGCCGAGAGCAGCGTTGGCAGCAGCGCAGGAGAAGCACGCAAAACCTACAGGGCGCCGCCATTGCCACGAGGACCGCCGAGAGCGGCATTGGCAGCAGCGGGGGAGAAAGGAAAGCGCGGGAGACGCCATTTTAAGCCATTGTAAACCACACCCAAAATGCCAAAGAGTGGCAGGATCACCGCATTTGACGATGAAGTCGAAGATTGGACTACATATGACGAACGAATAGAGGTATACTGCAAGGCAAATGAGGTGTCAGATGACAAGAAAGCGCCGGTATTGTTAAATTTAATGGGTGCAAAGACGTATGGCTTATTACAAAATCTATTAACCCCAGCGAAGCCAGTGGAAAAGAGTTTTGGAGACATAGTGATGATACAACAGGAACATTTAAACACCACACCGCTGCTGATAGCAGAAAGATTCAAGTTTCACAAACGGAACCAGCATAAGGATGAAAGCAATGCTGAATATTTAACAGAACTGCGCAAACTATCGAAAAACTGCCAGTTTGGAACGGGACTGGCAGATACCTTAAGGGACAAGTTTGTGTGTGGGCTTCAAAGTGAAGGAACCCAGAAACGGCTTTTATCTGAAAAGGACCGTACGCTGGACAAGGTTTTCAGCATTGAGGGATCATATGAAGCAGCAGCACGGGGCGCTGCAGAGATACAACAGAGACCGCAAGAATATGGCACAAACGAAATGTCATACAGAACAGAGAAGTGCTATCGCTGCGGCAGAACAACACATGACCACAATGATTGCTGGTTCAAAGACAAAGTGTGCAGACAGTGTGGAAAAGTAGGACACATAGCACGAGTCTGCAGGTCGGGAAAGAAAACCAGCAATAAGAAATCTCCAAAAGAAAAGTACAAGAAGGTACATAAGGTGACGGAGAATAGTTCAGATGAACAAAAGAGTGATACCGACTCCGAAAACAGGGAGCTGAGTTGTCTGAAACTACATAATGTGATCAAAACGGAGGATCACCGAAACATTTGGGTCACTCTCCAGATAGCAGGAGTCCAGGTAAAAATGGAATTGGACACAGGATCAGCCCTAACCATCATAAACCGACGGGACTACGAGCTGCTATTCTCACACATACCCTTCAGAGACACAAAAATTATTTTGAAGACGTACACGGGGCAAAAAGTCTAACCCAAAGGAAAAATAAGGGTGACCGTTATACATAACGGTAAGGAAACACCAAAACTAGACCTGTATGTATTGCAAGATGGAGGACCACCATTACTGGGATGTGAATGGATCCGGAAAATGCAGCTGGATTGGCATTCCATACAAGCACTGACTGTGGCTGCCAAAAAGGATGACGACGTCACACCTGGGCGACTGTCAAAGATCCTAACCGACGCGCAAGAAGTGTTCCAGCAAGGACTCGGAACACTAAAAGGCATGACAGCAACAATTAAAATCGAAGAAAACGCAAGGCCAAAATTTTTTAAGGCCAGACCGGTACCTTATGCGATCCGCCCAGCCGTCGAAACAGAGCTGGAGAGTTTGGAACGTTCAGGAGTACTGTCCAAGGTAGACTGGAGCGAGTGGGCTACACCCATCGTCCCTGTGATGAAAAAGTCGTTGAGCAGCACGCCTGGGGAACCAAGGAAGGTTCGCATCTGCAGGGACTTTAAGGTAACAGTGAAGACAGTCCTTCACACCGTGCAATATCCACTTCCGTGGATTGAAGATATTTTCGCCTCGCTATCTGGAGGGAAATGCTTCACTAAGATTGATCTGGCCCAGACGTATCTGCAAATGGAGGTAGAAGAAGCATGAAAAAAATACCTCACAATCAACACCCATAAAGATCTCTAACAATGCAACCGGCTGGTATTCAGGGTAGCATCAGCTCCGGCTATTTGGCAAAGGGCAATGGAACAAGTCCTGCAAGGGATCCCAAGGACCCAGTGTTATTTGGACGACATCCTGGTCATGGGCGAAAATGACAGTGATCACCTCGCCAACCTGGAGCAGGTGCTCACTAGATTGAAGGAATATGGGCTCCGAGCTAACCGCCCCAAATGCGAGTTTTTTAAAAAACAGATCTCGTATTGTGGCCACGTTATCGATAAAGAGGGGTTAGATAAGTCCCCAGAAAAGATTGAGGCAGTAGTCAAGGCTCCAGCACCGGAAAACGTGTCACAACTGAGGTCGTTCCTCAGGCTGGTAAACTACTACCATAAGTTCTTGCCAAATTTGTTTACAATACTACACCCACTGGACACCCTACTGCAAACTGGAGTGCCATGGAAGTGGAGTGATGAATGTAGACGAGCTTTCCAGAAGAGCAAAACACTAATCACATCGAAAGAGGTATTGGCCCATTTCAACCCAGCACTACCAATTCGGTTGGCGTGTGATGCGTCACCCTACGGCAATGGAGCGGTGCTGTTGCACAAATTCTCGGACGGCTCAGAGAGGCCAATAGCCTTTGCGTCACGATCACTAACCTCAGCTGAGCGTAACTACACCCAGATTGACAGGGAGGCCCTCAGCCTAGTGTGGGGAGTGAAAAAGATCAATCACTATCTGCACGGGCAGAGATTCACCTTGCCGACTGACAACCAGCCTCTTGTCTCCATTTTTAATCCGAAGAAGGGCGTTCCGGTGATGACTGCGCAACGACTACAAAGATGGTCACTCTTTCTAGGGGCGCACCACTTTGAGATTGAATATAAGGGCACGAAACAGCATGGAAATGCTGATGGGCTATCATGCCTGCCACTGCCTGCTGTGGAGGAAGCACCAGCAGTAGATCCTGTCGAAATATTTCATTCGATTATAGTTGAATACCTACCGGTAACTAACGCTCGTATAGAAAAGGAGACCCGGAATGACCCGACACTGTCTCGTGTATATGATTTGATGGTGAAGGGATGGCCAGCACATGGCGACTCACTGTTGCAAGCATTCTTGACAAGAAGAGAACAGCTGTCAGTGTGCCGGGGGACCTTGATGTGTGGATCCCGAGTGGTAATTCCACCCAAGTTAAGGGATAGAGTGCTCAATGAGTTTCATGAGGGTCATCTGGGAGGGGTAAAAATGAAAAGCCTTGCCAGGGCTTATGTGTGGTGGCCAGGAATCGATAAACAAATCGAGGACCTGACCAAGAGCTGCTCAGGATGCCAGAAAGTCCAAAATGCACCACCACATGCCCCTCTACACCCATGGGAGTGGCCCTCATCTCCATGGCAACGGGTGCATATTGATTTTGCTAGTCCATTCATGGACTCAATGTTTTTAATAGCCATGGATGCGCACTCGAAATGGCCTGAGGTCATCAAAATGTCCTCCACCACCACGGAGAAAACTATTGCAGTCCTACGGACCAATTTTGCCAGGAACGGCTTGCCAGAACAGATTTGCTCCGATAACGGACCACAGCTTGTGTCCGAAGAGTTCCGGAGGTTTATGCAGAAGAATGGGGTAAGGCATTACACATCCGCCCCGTATCATCCAGCCACAAATGGATTGGCTGAGAGGTTCGTACAAACCTTTAAGAAGGCAATAAAGGCTATGTACAATGACAACATTCCGCTGCAGCATAAGGTGGACAATTTCCTGTTCGCCTACCGGAATGCGACACATGCAGTCACCAACCAGGCCCCGGCCATGATGTTCTTTAACCGAAGGTTAAGATCTCGCCTGGATTTGCTCAGACCAAACGTACGAAGAGATGTTGAGAGTAAGCAATTCCAGCACATCCATGAGAAGCCAACAAGGAGCTTCAGTGTAGGGCAACTAGTCTTGGCTCGCGACTACCGAACAGAAAAATGGCAGCCAGGAACGATATGCACACGGCAGGGCCCACTAATGTACACAGTGGACGTTGGGGAGAACATCGTGAGACGCCATGCTGACCAGATCCTAGAGTCACAGGAACAAGTCAACCCCATGCCTCGCCCATACGTACCTGGTGAGGAACCCGACGTACAGGTCGCATCTACCCCAGAAACAGCAGCATCGGAAGCTGATGACCCAACTGACGACAGGGTGCCAGAATCGCCTCCGCACCAAGAGCGAGACACTCGGGAAAGGCGCTATCCAGAAAGGATCAGAAAGCCTCCCCAAAGACTGGATATATAAATGGACTATTTTCAGCTAACGTTGTATGTTAAAAGTGTTAATTGTAATTAGTTTGATATTTAATTGTTAAATGAGTGTTATGGTACTGTTAATCTAAAAGGGGAGGAATTGTAATGTATATACCTTTAAGGGGGGAACTACTTTTTACAGCTCATGTATACTGTAGTACCGGCAGTGACCACACCTGTATATAGACAAGATGCTGAAGTGATTCAGTGCAGAGGCAGAGATAGATAGGAAAGGGTGCAAGGGAAGTAAGAATAAGGTGGGATATGAAGGAGGAGGCTTACAAAGCAGAGTGCAGGTGATGAGAAGAGAAGGGAAGCAGAGTGAAGGCAAGTGAGATGGGATACTCACTCTTGATGTTCTCATAAGATCATTAAATCTTTTGCGGCACTGGATCCATGAGCATGCATAAATGCTCCTTGTACTCACTTCCTGAGCAATGTGCAGCCAGTCTGCCTTGGTCTGCTGAGAAGGCTTCCTCCGGCCATCAGGAGGGAAGAGAGTCTCCCTGTGCCCTCTGACAGCATCTACAAGAACTTGGAGGGACTCATCATTAAACCGAGGAGCTGCCTTGCCTCTTGAAGAAATCATAGCTTTGAAAAGAAGTGCAGGAAACTACAATGGAAAGGCTCAGGCTTGAAGGCAGCTTTAAAAGCAGTTGCTATTATGACATCACCAGAGGCGGCCAGCCGATCCGATCCCACTCATTGGACCGGCCAGCGCGCCTCCATGAAATTATCAAGGCACTTGAATAAAAAACGCAACTCTGCAGCTTTTCCCGCCGGAAGTGGCTCCTGAACCCGCCCACCACACAACCCGACTCCAACCCGCCTTGGGAATTAAAATTGAGCCCTTAGTATCTCAGACTATTCCAATAATCTTAAATACACAGGGTTCTGATGGCAAAACCAACTCCAGGGAGACTACTGATGGAAGAAACCAAACTTGCTGACCCCGTTCAGGATGCACGTGAGCCAGCAATAGCCAATCACAGGAGGCGCGGTGAAGATGAAGACAGCAGAAATCGTGAGATTTTGCTGTTGTGTTCGTGAATCAGTTGGCGGGGCGGATCAAATCCATTGGCGGGCCGGGTGAAACTATTGGCGGGCCTCTGCCACTGCTTTACCCAGATCATTAATAAAGGATTATCATATCAATTTCTGATCTGTTAAGAACACTTCAGCTGTATGAGTTTAAAATGAGACCATTGGAATTTCTTAATAATTAAACTAAACCGGAACCATTAGGTTATTCTGTAGTTCTGACTCTGTTTCTCTCTCCACAGATGTTGCCTGACCTGCTGAGTATTTCCAGCATTTTCTGTTTTTATTTCAGATTTCCAGCATCCGCAGTATTTTGCTTTTGTTTTAGATTATTCTATAGTTGGATTATTCCACATTTAGATTTCTGATAGTTACTGGATTTCTAACAATTAAGCAGCTCATTTTGATTTACAATGATTAAAATGAAGATAAACAAAACAGAAAAAGTTTTGTTTTGTTAAGAACAAAATAACACGGCTGGAGTTAGTAGGGCAAATTTTCCTGTTCCTCTGGCTGTTGATTAAATGGATGGAAAACAGCCACCTTTATGATGTGAACCTCTCACTTCCTAACTTTCTTGTATTTGCTGCACCCACGTGATGCTGCTCTTGAACATACACTTTGGTTTAAAAAGAACTGATTCATTTAATAATAATCCTCATATCTTGTAGAAAGTGTTCCTTGTAGAATAGTCAGCATTTTGAATTAAGTTGAACAATATCAAGTTGTGGGGAGTTAATGTTGGAAATGGCAAGAATTGAACTGAAGACCAGACACACTGCTTGCCTTTCATAGAGGGCAGAAACAGCCAGTCAGATCTCAGCAACCGCTATCCCGGCCTCAGCTTAGCCAATGATGAGCACGTGACCTCCCAGCGGACAGGGGAAGGATCCTGTGGTGTGTGGAAAATGCTCCTGAAATAGAATACACAGTCCTAAATGGTGTATCCTGTAATTTTGTTTGCAGTTTGTAAATTACGATGAAAATGTTTTGTAAAAAAAAGTGGGAAATCTATCACATTTTTACAAAATTACAAAATATTATCCAGATCAAAGAAAATGGCCCAGTAATTCGGGTCGGTGGCTTGCCGCGCGTGCAAGCCCCTGATATGCACTTACCCGACGCGCTGACATTTCACCTCCAGGGACGCCTGGAATTCGTGTTTGAAAAAGAAGAATCCCGGGCAGCGCCTGACGTCACGCCGCCCAGGAGTGCAGCCAGCGCGAAGCCTGGAGCGCGCTGTGCAAGTGAGATACGCCCCTTGAGGTCTCAGTTTAATAGGACACGCCCCCAATGTTTCTCACAAGCTGCTAAGCATTTTTACATGCAAAGCAGCATTTTAAATAGGTTTTTGGTATTTTTATGAAGCTTTTGGTAACTTTTATAAACTTTTAAAAACGTTTACATTATTTTGAAGAATCTGAAGTAGTTTTAAACAGAATTAAAGCAATTTAAAGACTTTTAAAAGCCCTAAAATATTTTTTTTTATTCCATTTATTTATTTACCAATGTCGTCGTCATACGTGTCTTCACACTGTTCCCTTTGGGGAACGGTATGAAGTGGTGGAAGGATTTATGGCCATGATTAACACTCATTCCGTGACCATAACCATCTTTGAACCAGCCATTAGGGTGGTTAGTCCTATGGCGGGAGGGTTTTACGGGCTCCCACAAGCTATACAAGGAGGGGGGGCCACCCACACCCACGGACGCAAATATCCCACTGGATGTCAACCCAGAATTTGGAGCCGGAGCTCCGACTCCACTTGCCGGGACTGTCTGGAGCGGGGTTCGAAACCCTACCCCGTCTGGCCCAGCGGCTGGGATCCTACCGCTACGCCAAAGGCCCAATCCGATTATCAACGTGAAATGGCTGGAATGAGCACAATTCACGGCATTAAAAGAACTCACAATTGAACTGATGATGACCTCAGCAATCTCCTCAACGAGGTGGAGGCGCAGCGCCTGCTCATCATTGGTAATGAGAAGTCAAAGGCGCCGCAAAAAGGACAGATGATAGCTTGGTCTTTCAAGTGGCAGCATAGGGCTCCAGTCACGGGGAGGGAAAAGGCGCAGGAAACGTATGGGTGTCACCTTTTGCATGGAGTGGGCCTTTTGCGTAGCGGTAAGCATCCCCGCCGCTGGGCCAGAAGGAGTAGAGTTTCAAACCCCGCTCCAGACAGTCCCGGCAAGTGGAGTCGGAACTCCAACTATAAATTCTGGGTGGACATCCAGCGGGATACTTGCGTCCGCGGGTGTGGGTGGCCCCCCCCCTCAGATGGGTTGTGGGAGCCCGTAAAACCCTCACGCCATAGGACTAACCACCCTAATGGCTGGTATGAAGATGGTTATGGTCACGGAAGGAGTGTTAACGTGGCCAGAAATCCTTCCACCACTTCATACAGTTCCCGAAAGGGAACAGTGTGAGGATACGTACGACGATGACCTGTTGCGCAATGCACCTCCTTGGACCCTCAGTCGCAGATGCGAGGGGGCAAATCGTGCAATTGTTAAATTTTTCATTTTATTGACATGTAAAATGTTGGCCCAGTAATTCCCTTCCAAACGCGCGAGTACGGTCGGGGTACTTACGCGTCTGTCCGGAGGAAATGCCGGTTTTCAGCATGCACAGCGCATGCGGGGAAAACCGGCATTTCCTGTCCTCTGAACGAAGGGGTTCAGAGGCAGAACGCGTGCGACTGTACAGGCAGCGCATGCGCAGTAAAACTTGCCGCTTTCATTCATGCTTTCAGTGAGGTCAAGTCAATACAACTTACACATGAAAAAAGCATGAGTACAGTTGCTCCAGAGGCTGCGGTTGTTTGGGAAAGGGATTAAAGTTATTTTAAGAAATGCTGAGGTAAGTTTTAAAGTTTATTTTTGTTTTTTAAAACGGGTTTTCAGTACTGTAGGCAGAAGGATCAATTGTGGCTATGTGAATTGAATTTGCTGTGTTTATTAAATGTGAAAATGACTCCAACATTTTTAAGAAAGAAACTTTTCATCAGTAATATATTCTTTTAAGTAATTATGTATGTATGTCTGTATATATTCCTTTGCGTGTATGAATATATTCCTTTACTTATGTGTATGAATGTATGTATTTAATTATGACTTTCAGAGAAAGTAACTTATTAGAAAATCATAATTAAAAACATACATTCATACACATAAGTAAAGGAATATAAAACATACATACATATACGTAAAGGAATATATGCGGACATACATACATAATTACTTATTACTGATGAAAAGTTTCTTTCTTAAAAGTGTTGGAAATGTTACATTACTCATTTTAGAACACTCATTCTCACATTCAATTCACACAGCCACAATTGCTCCTTCTACCTACCGTACTGAAAACCCGTTTAAAAAAAAAAATTTAAACTTTAAAACTAACCTCAGCATTTCTTAAAATAACTTTGCTCCCTTTCCCAAACAAAAATATTGCCTTTCAGAAGCTCCACGATAAAATATATCTTCCTCCGCAGCCTTGGACCAACTTTACACATGCTTTTTTCAAGTGTAACTTGTAAGGACTTACCCTCACTGAATCCATGAATGAAATCGCCGAAGTTCACTGCGCACGCGCTGCCTGTGCAGTCGCACGCGCTGTGCCTCTGAACCCCTTCGTTCAGAGGACTGGAAATGCCGGCGTTCCCCGCATGCGCGGTGTTTCCTGAACGCCGGCATTTCATCCGGCCAGATGCGTGAGTACCCAGACCGTACTCACGCATTTGGACCCGAATTACTGGGCCAATAAGAAGAATTCAGACTGAATAATACAAAAAATTATTAGATGCGTGTGTTTTTCTTTTCAAGATTACTTTTGCGCAAACAAAAATCTCAAATCTGTTTGACCCCACTAAGTAAGAAGATAGAAAGAACTTGCTCTTAAAAGCACATTTTATGACCTCAGGATGTCCCAACGCCCTTTGCAGTCAATGAGTACTTTTTATGAATGTAGTCACTGCTCTAATGTAAGGAAGCAAAGCAGCCAATTTTGCACAGCAAGTTCCCATGAACAGCAATGTGATAATGGCCTGATAATCTGTTTTTTAGTGACGTTGGTTGAGGGATAAATATTAGCCAGGACACCAGGGGGAACTCCCCTGGTCTTCTACAAATTGCACCCTGGGGACTTTTATGTACACCTGAGAGGGCAGATATGGTTAATTTCTCATCTGAAAGGTAACGTGGTGAAGTTCGACTTCAGTGGGGATGTAAAATGGGTGGCAGCAGATCAGCTGCCCATTATACACCCATCCAATTTTCTTTTCTGTTGATTTTAAACTAAATTCCACCTCCAGATTCCCAGAGAGTGTAGCAACATCAGTACCATATAGAATTGTTTTCTTAGATTATGTGCTCAGGTTTTGTTTTCATAGATTACATGCGCAAGCGCAAGGCATCCCTGATCTGGAAACAGCAACAGAACTCGAGAGCAAGAAAGCAGCTCTACAGAAGCCTGAAGGCCGAGGTCCAACAAAAATCTTGCGACCTAAAGAACAGATGGTGGGTGGAGAAAGCGCAGGAGATCCAGCAGCTAGCCAACAACCATGACGTGCATGGATACTTTAGCGCAGACAAGACCGCCTATGGCCCAAGCACTCAAGGCCCTACCCTACTGCAGGCCAAGAATGGAGAGGTACTCATCAAGGATAAAGAGGCAGCCAGTGCCCGCTGGAAGGAGCACTTCGAAGACCTCCTTAACCATGACTCTGTCTTCGACACGAGTGTCTTCAACTCCATCCCACAGCATGCTACCCGCCACCATCTCAGCACAACCCCAGCCCGGTATGAGGTTGAAAAGGCCATCCGACAACTGAAGAACAACAAGGCCTCAGGAGCAGATGGAATCCCTGCCAAGGCACTAAAGGATGGCGGAGAAGCACTACTGGTGCAAATTCATGAACTCATTTCTCTTATCTGGAAGGAGGAGAGCATGCCAGGGGATCTCAGAGATGCCGTAATTGTGACCATTTTCAAGAAAGGTGACAAGTCCGATTGCGGTAATTACAGAGGAGTTTCCCTGCTGTCTGCCACAGGGAAAGTTATCGCAAGAATCCTCCTCAATCGTCTTCTCCCAGTGGCCAAAGAGCTCCTCCCAGAGTCGCAATGCGGATTCCACCCACTAAGGGGCACAATGGACATGGTGTTCACCACATGTCAACTACAAGAGAAATGCAGGGAACAGCACCAACCGCTGTACATGGCCTTCTTTGATCTCACAAAGGCCTTCGACACTGTCAAATGTGAGGGATGATGGAGTGTCCTCCTCAAATTCGGCTGCCCTCAAAAGTTTGTCACTAACCTCCGCCTGCTTCACGACGACATGCAAGCCATGATCCTGACCAACGGTTCCACCACAAACCCAAACCAAGTACGAATCGGGGTCAAGCAAGGCTGTGTCATCGCACCAACGCTCTTCTCGATCTTCCTTGCTGCAATGCTCCATCTCACCTTCAGTAAGCTCCCCACTGGAGTGGAGCTAATTTACAGAACAAACAGAAAACTGTTCAACCTCCATCGCCTCCAGTCCAGATCCAAGGCCGTCCCACCCTCTGTCGTTGAATTACAGTATGCAGATGACGCTTGCGTCTGCGCTCACTTGGCGGTCGAACTCCAAACCATCATCAACGCCTTCACCGAAGCGTATGAGAGCATGGGCCTTACACTAAACATCCGTAAGACAAAGGTCCACCTGCCCCCACCACACAGTACTGCCCCCCGATTATCAAAATCCACGACAAGGCCTTGGACAATGTGGACCACTTTCCATACCTCGGGAGCCTACTGTCAACAAGGGCAGACGTTGATGACGAAGTCCAACGCCGCTTTCAGTGTGCCAGTGCAGCCTTCAGTCGCCTGAGGAAGAGAGTGTTTGAAGACCAGGACCTCAAACCCGGCACTAAGCTCATGGTCTACAGAGCAGCAGTGATACCCGCCCTGCTGTATGCCTCAGAGACATGGACCATGTACAGCAGGCACCTCAAAGCACTGGAGAGATACCACCAACGCTGCCTCCGTAAGATCCTGCAAATCCATTGGAAGGATAGGCGCACCAACGTCAGTGTTCTTGCTCAAGCCAACATCCCCAGCATCGAAGCTTTGACCACGCTCAATCAGCTCCACTGGACGGGTCACATTGTCCGCATGCCTGATATGAGACTCCCAAAACAAGCGCTCTACTCAGAACTCCGACATGGCAAGAGAGCCCCAGGTAGGCAGAGGAAACGCTTCAAGGACACCCTCAAAGACTCCTTGAAAAAGTGTAACATCCCCATCGACACCTGGGCATCCCTGGCCCAAGACCGCACAAAGTGGAGGAGAAGCATTTGGGAAGGCGGTGAACACCTCGAGTCTCTTCGACAGGAGTAAGTGGAAGCCAAGCGCAGGCAGCACAAGGTGCGCACGTCAACCAAAGCACCGCACTATAAGGGGCAGTGTGTGGGTGTTTGTCAGCTTCACCTCTGACTCCTTTGAACGGTTCGAATCGCTACCACTCCCTTTTGTTCTAGACTTTGGATTTATTTGGGGGTCGTAATAAACTTGCAACAGACACCTGGGTTAGACTTTCCTTCTGTTCTGGGGTTGTGCAGAAATTTTTGAACCTTCCCCCTCCGTGATACTTTATAACACTATAGTATCATGCAGGTGTGAGCAAAATTTCTGATCCTCGGGAGCCAACCTTCCCCTGTATTATTTAAACTAATACCCAACCAAAACACTCTCCCATTCCCTTTAGGTGTAGTGTTTATCCAAAATACACAAAGTACAAAACTTTTATTACATTCACATCCAAGCACGGAGGGGGTCCAACACCCCTGCACCACTTGGAAACATTACACACAGGAAAAATAAATTGACACACACACTCATCCAACTTTATTTTTAATCACGTTCACAGTTATTTTTATACCTGGGCATAGCCTTTATTCTTGTTTTTGTCCCATGCTCCCTCATGCTGAGAGCGGAGCATTCAGTCCCTTCCTTTGCACTTCGCACACAATAAATAGAAAACTATTTCCAGCTGGCAAACCACTAAAAGATGTAAAGCCAGCCTAATCCAAGAGGGGACTTCTATATTTTCAAAAATGTCCCACCAGGGTGGAACCACAATATCCAATATCTTGGCTCCTATCTCTACTGTCTTCTGCTCCAACGTATAGAAATGTTTCTGTGAGATGACTACTGCTTTTAATAGGGCGGTAAGATGTTCTGGTAGAGGGGGAATCTCATAGCCAAAATGTGTGACGTAACTTTGCAAGTTGGTGATGTATTCCCTGACAGTGAGGTGAACAGTCGAGGGTTCAGAGATGGGTACAATCTGTTCTTGGGCCACTTGAACTTCTGCCTCGGGTTTAAAACAAAAACTGCTGTCACTCACCGGACACCAGATGTACTGTTCATGCCGGTAGTGGGGCGCACTTGTGGTGACACAATATGTCCCACCCCCTATGAATGCTACCTGAGGGGAAACATGGTCTTTTGCCATGACCTCCATGGTGCAGTTCACAGGTCATGCACCAGCAGCTTTAAACCCGCACTGTGGTCTCGAATAGGCATTCAAGTGCTGGGGACACAGTATTATTTGTGCTCCCCGGCTCCGACACCCGGAGAGGTCTGTACCTGTCATAGCGTGCTCCCACTTTATGACATAAGGTGGGACCTCTGCAAAACGGACGTGTGGACCCCCTTGAATGATCCCAATGTTCTCCACCCTGTATACCAGTGCGGGTTGGGCTGTCCCACCCATGACCGGCATTCTCACTACTATCATGCTGTAAGGGGTGGCAGTGTGGGTTGTTTGTCAGCTTCACCTCTGACTCCTTTGAGTGGTTCGAATCACTCTCACTTCCTTTTGGTCTAGACTTTGGACTTATTTGGGGGTTGTAATAAACTTGCAACAGACACCTGGGTTAGTCAAAAGAATTCAGATCTATATTTTGAGTCAGGAAAATATACAGTACAATAAAACTTACACTTTAAAAGGGTGGGGAACACATGGAATAAGTGAGGGAGAATTACAATGCAAAAAATCCCTTACCCTCCCAACCCCACTACACTAGCTAGTGCGGGTTCAGAACCACTGGTGTGAAGCCTATAAATTGCATCTTATACCCCTACATCACCTGGTGCATACACACTATCTTTTAATAATAACAACACATCTAATAAACTTCAATAAGAAAAAGTAATAATAAAGTACACACACGAAAATTAAAAATGCAGATGAATACATGTCAAAAATAATACAGAGGAGGGAGGGAAAACTTTAACTTTATACACAGCAGCAAAAATCTAAACGGGTGTCTCTTCTTCTACCCGCACATAATGCTCCCTCCATTCCCCTCTATTCTTGTACTTTTGCGAATGTTTGACCTTTTTACAGTGTACAAACAGTAAATAAACTACAATGATAATCTGGCACACTACAATAATGTGGGAGGCTATCCTAATCCAAGAAGGGACTTCTACATTAGTGAACAGGTCCCACCATGGTGGGGTCACTATATCTAATATGTTTGCCCCTATCTCTAAAGTCTTCTGCTCCAGTGTATAGAAATGTTTCTGTGAAACAACAGCGGCTTTTAATATCTTGGTGAGGTGTTCAGGGAGAGGGGGAATGATATATCCAAAATGTGCAATGAATCGCTACAGATCGGTGACATTCTCTTTAACAGTGATGTGAACAGTGGAAGGTTCAGGAATGGGGACAATTCGCTCTTGGGCCACTTGAACTTCTGCCCTGGGCTTGAAACAGAAGCTGCTGTCACTAACCAGACACCAACCGTGCTGTCCATGTTGGTAGTGGGGTGCTGCAGTGGTGACACAGTATGTCCCACCTCCTATATATGCCACCTGTGGGGGCACATGGCCTTGTGCCATTGCCTCCATGGTGCAATTTATAGGCTTCGTGCCAACAGTTCTGAACCCGCACTGTGGTTTTGAATGGGCATTCAAGTGCTGGGGACACAGGATGATGTGTGCTCCCCGGCTCCGGCACCCCGAGAGGTCGGTACCCGTCATTGCATGCTCCCATCGAATGATGTAAGGTGGGACCCCTGTGTAGTGAATGTGCGCACCCCCCTGAATGACTCCAATGTTCTCCACCCTGTACACCGGGGCGGGTTTAGCTGTCTTTCCCATCACCGGCATTCTTACCACTATACCCATAATGGTGTGATTAGACCGTCCACAGTCCACTGGGACTGGGTAGGCCTCTGAAGCTAGTCTGAGCTGCCATGGACTCAATGCATTCTCAAAAGGGTGGAGGGCTGCGAGGTGCTTGTTGCTGATCCAGGAGGGGACAAAATCTTGTTTCAATCCTCCAGGTTACTGCAGCCCTCACCCAGTAACTACGCCCCGTATAGCACACAAGCTTGGTTCTGCGAAGCCTGATCGGACGCGTTCCGATCCTCCCTGATGAGAGCATTTACCGTTTTGGCATGTTTCTCCAGCTCCGCTATAATTTCTTTTAAGTGTAGTGTCAAGGCCTGGTCCTCATGTAACTCAGAACCCACTACCTTATTCTCGTCAGTCAGTATCTTTCTTAACTGTGTTTTCAAACCATTGATTTGGGTTTGCAGCTCCACATCATCCAGTGTGTTGATGACAGAAGTTCCTGTATTAAAAGCTGTGAAAATATCATTTACTGCACCCCTTCTTTGCCTCCCTATCCTGTCCAAGACCTCATGTTGTGTGGTGTACAATTCGGCTCTGTCGACATCAGCAAAGTCGAATTCGTAAAACTGTTTAAGCATGTTTGTTAACAGGACCTGGTATAATTGCTCCATTTCCCTGGGGCACCACTCTGGCAACTGCACCTCGGTGAGGTTTCAAATCACCGAAGCCACCATGTAGTGCACCCCTTGGTATAGCACCTGACCTGTGGGTACCAATACCAATCCATTCCTGGGTCCCTTTGTTGTGGTGGGGCACCCTTCCTTGAGGGCTTTAGCTACCGGAATTGTGGGCAGGGGCTTGCGGGGTTGGGTGATGAGCTCAGTGGCGTTTACTGGGATCTGAGAGTATGGGACTCCGCACGCCCATGTGCTGACGTCCCACCTCATTCCTTGTCCAGCATCCTGCCACTGCCTTTGGAAAAAGATGGAGACGCCTGTGGGGCAAGCGCATTCTGAACCCCACATACAGATGTAGATCCCCTCATCTGGTTCCCACCATTTGTCCCAACAGACACTCAACCCCCCATGTGTCCCCGTAATAGTCCGATGGGTATTGTTACCCAGTCTCTCCCACTCGACCGTAGAGTTCTTCATGGTCTTACTCAGCTTCCTGAGCCACCACCAGCGGCTCAAAGGTACATGTCCCAGACAGTTCAAACAAATCCTTTTCCCAACGGTGACGCTGATTCTTGTTGCGATGACCCTCACCCTGGGTCACATCAGAGACGTTTCTCTGTATGCAAACGCCGGCTGGCTGGAGTATTCAGTCGAGTTCGACCCCAGCCAGCCTGGCCATCTCCCTTCATGGAAGTATACGGCAGTCTCTTCAGCGTCCCGTGGGCCGGTTCCATCAGTCGCGACGGGGCCTCTGCTGCCAGAGCACCCATAAATGGTGGAGTCCTTAGTGCGGCCCCGATAGGCCCAGCTCCATCCGATCAGCATGAATGTGATGAGGATCCCTCTCATCTTTCTCCTGGTTCCTGCAGCAAATTAAACAATGCCGCCAGGCTCCCGAGAGATTCTGGCTTAGGTGAAGGCATGATCGGGTCTTTCGACCTCGATCCAAAAGAGCACACATACTGAGCAGATTTAAAACTACTTATAACTCTAATCATTTTAATATTTACACAGCTTAAACTTAAAACTTAAAGTTAACTTATGTACAGCGCCGCCCGCCCCCGGGTGGCTTGCCTAATCCCTGATTGGACTGCAGCTCGCCGCTCCCTGTGGTGGGGCTGCAGTGACCTGTGGCTTGGGTTCCCCGCAGCCTTTTACTGTCGATCGGGGACTGCGTTTTGTCAGGGATTTCTCAAGTCGGCGTTTGCTGAGAACGGGGGAATCGGGCCAAGGTTTTACCGGCTGAGGCGTTCGAGTCGACCTGCGAAGAGGTACTTTGTGCGTGGCTCCCTTAGCGAACGGACCTTCGGGTGGGACTTTAGCTCTCACAGCCCGTGGCTCTTCCACGACTGTGAGCTTCGGCTCCCTCCCCTCAGGCTCTGCCCCTTCGGGATTTGGGCAGGCTCCCTTGGCAGGTGGGCCTTCGGGTGGGACTTTAGCTCTCACAGCCCGTGGCTCTTCCATGACTGTGGGCTTCGGCTCCCTCCCCTCAGGCTCCACCCCTTCGGGAATTGGGCCTGTGGCAGATGGCTCCTCCTCACCTGTCCCTACAGGCGGAGAATCTCCGCCCCCAATTTCTACCTCCCCCACGCTTGAGTCGAGGGCAGGACCTCCGTCCTCCGACTCCACCTCCTCCAGAATCATGTCGAGGGCGGGCCTTGCTGTTCAGGCTCCTCCTCGTTCGAGTCCCAGGCCATTGGGGAAGCCTCCCCCCAGGTGGGCGGGGCAGCTTCTCCTTCCCAGCAGGCTACAACGCCAGATTGTGTGGTCTGTTGCTCATCGCACGCCTCAGGCTGAGGATCTTTACCCTCAGACCTGGCTTCAGTTGCTGATACTCAAGCACCCAGTTTAAATAGTTTACACCGCTTTATGTGAAACCACTTGTTTCGTCGGGACACCTCCACTGCGCGACTGGCGGGGACCAGTGGATTTTGCACCAATTCCTGTCTACCCTGGTCTGTGCCTCTCTCGCCAGCGCGGAGGGTCAGACCCAGGAATTTGACTTCCCGCCGGCCGACCTGTGCTTTCGTTGGGTTGGCCGTGGCATCCTCTACCCTTTTCACGCTTGCACCCGCTCCCCAGAGACACTGATTTCTCAGGTCCACGAAGATCCCGTGGGCTACCAAGAAATCGGACCCAAGGACTCCCGCTCCACCCCATACCTCCCACTTCATTAGTGTACACTTCCACGCGGTGTGCAGTGGTCCTAAACAAATTGAGAGGGGAATGGAATGTGCGCCAGCCTGTTCTTCGCCCGTGAAGCCCGACAGAAGGTATGGGACCCCGGTGGACAGATGCGAGGCGGTGGGGTTATCTGCGTGGATCACGGTGCACGATACTCCCGTATCCAACAGATAGGTCCCTGTTACCTCCTCCACTTCCATCTCCACGAGGGGTCGTCTCCATACATCATATCGCAGCGCACACAAGTAAACGGGCTGCGCCAGCTCTAGTCACGTGGGCACAGCGGTCGGGGTTTCGGGAGCGACAAGAGCAGTAGTGATGGCTATCTTCCCCTGCGAAATCATCATAGACCGCATTGTCTCTATGATTGATTCAATCGCAGCGGGATCCATAACTGCACCAGCTCCTTGTGCTGGGACAGGAGCTACGGCTTGGGTTTGTGCTGGTGCTGGGGCGGCGGTCTGGGCTTGGGCTGCGGGAAATTTTCCCTTATTATCCTTCCACGGATTTCTACTGTCCTTGCGCCAATGTCCATCCTTCCCACACCCGTAGCAATTGAGCTTGGCTTGGGCAGGGCGATTCCCCTCCTGACGCCACTCCTTCTTGCTTGGGGCTGTGGGTTTTGCCTCATGCACCTTTCCCTTCTGGGGAGGTTTTTCCTAACCTCTACAATTCTTATACGCAACGTTGAGCTGGCAGAGCACCGTCTCCTCCGTGACACCGGAACCTTGGGGATCAAACCAAGATCTGGCTAGGGCCCGTATCTGCGGCAAGCTGTTGGTAACCAAGCAACGGAGCCAATGAACCCGCTGTTCATCGTTCTTGCAACCCGTTCAGGCATGCCCGGACAGCTGCGTCGATACACTGGCCACAGCCTTTCTGCGAAAACCCGTGGGGGTTCTCCAGATATCTGCACGGTCCCTTCCACACGGTCGAACGGACTACCGTCGTCCACTCCCACTAATTCTAAAACTTCCTCCCTGAGATCCGTATACCCTTTCCGTCCCCTCTTACTCTCATCTGAGAGGCACTGAAGGATTGTGCAATCCAGGGAGAAAAGCAACAGTTTCACCTGTTCCTGTTCATCACAGTCGCTAATGGCTGCTGTTTCCTCTATCTCCCTGAAATGAATCGAGGGATCGCCCTTTACTGTGAGTCGCACGAGGTGGCTCACCATGGACCTTAATTGCGAGGCAGCGTAGGGCACTACGAGCTGGTTCTGGTGGGGTCCAACATCGCCATTGGCGGCGTTGGGACCGAACCTCTGGTGCCGAGTGGGACACATTGGTGCCAGTCCCGGCTTTGCTACCAGCGGCTGTTCTTCCTCACATTCCACCTCGGCTACCTCTCCTTTTACCACCCCCTGTTTTTCCGGCCAAGTCTCACTATAGCTCGGCGGTGCTGAGGGCTCGATGGCTGGTACCACAACTACTTCAGCTGGAATCGGCTGTTTTGATTCCTTTAAAAAGTCCATTTGACTGGCTTTCAGGCTGACGAGACACACCATGCCTTTTGCCTTAACCAGGGCCGTTCTTAGGTCCTCTATGGTCTTTTGGCAGGGGCCGTGGTCTGTGCTCTCAAACCCGTGCTCGAGGGCTAGCTTGTAAGCTGCCTTAACCTCCACTACTCTCTCCTCCTGCGCTCTTAGCTGTTGTGCG
Organism: Somniosus microcephalus; assembly: GCF_052327205.1. Taxonomy (NCBI): domain Eukaryota; kingdom Metazoa; phylum Chordata; class Chondrichthyes; order Squaliformes; family Somniosidae; genus Somniosus; species Somniosus microcephalus. The sequence continues at coordinate 100,927,800 of NC_140996.1, read as the reverse complement.
AGGCGGGCGTTTTTCTCCCGTATCCTCGTTTCATTGATCTTTGCCTCAATAACGTGGCACTCCAGGTACTCTACCCTAGCCTGATGTTGACTAGCTAACACTTGGCGTTCCTGATTCAGCGCTTGAAGCGCTGTGATGCGTTTTTCCCCACTCATGGCCTTTTCCTCTATTTCTGCTGCCTGGGTTGTGATCCTGGCTGCCTGTGCTGCAACGACCCGGTCCAAGATCTGGACCTGCTTCTTGTAACACATCAGCCACACTGCCTTCTCCACTGACTTCTTATGCTCTTTGCTCTCTGTCCACCTGATGGCTGCGTCCACCGGATGCCCATCCAGTAAGAGATCGGAAATCCACTGCTTAGTGAGGTTTACCTTGCCAAAGACATAATCCGCTATCCTCTCATCCATTGCATTTCGACCATTCAAACTTGGATCTATTACATTGCAATCCTGCTGCCGGAGTCCTGCCGCGGTCGCCATTTTCTGTAAGGGGTTTTAGATCGCAGAGGTTTCTCTCCCTAGAGGCCTCTCTCTCTTGCACAGTAAAACCTTGAGTGGTTCGACCCACTCGCCCCTTAGATTCTGTACTCTGGACTTTGGGGCAGGAACTACAATGTAGAGAAAACTCTTATAGACCAAGTTTGATGAAACGAAATGAAATTTTATTGCATATGGTAACACAAATCAAATGCAAGCAAATAAGAGAGGACATGGGAGGGAAAAACACAAACAAATTATAATGACACAATACTAACTAAGGCAAATACAGGCATATTATACTCTACAAAGATCATCATGAAATAGGGAAACACACAGAACATCGAGGGATAACAACTCATGTTCATTATACCCTTAAATATCCACCCTCCTTAAACCTATCTAGTTCTGATTATGGAGGGCCAGAAACATGCTCACCAATCCAACTAGGAAGTGCAAGGTTTTGAACCAGTCTGCGTTTGATCCTTTCAGGCGTCCCGTCTCCACGTGGATCGTGGAGCCCCAGCGAGCTGCGCCTCTCCTCTCTCCTGAGGTGGGGGTCGGGGGCGGCTGGACACCAGCTGGCCTGGATGTCGGCGGGGTCGGGGATCGTCGGCTCAACCCCGCTCAGAGGAGCCTTGGGCTGGCCCCCATTATTTCTTCAGTTTTATTTTATCTCTTCTCCCAAGCCTGGTGATGGCCTCTCGTTTCATCAACGGCCCGGGGTTGGTCGATGATCTCCCGATGTTTTTCCCCAGGGCGGGACGCCAGCTCGAACGACCGTCTTGATGGCGGCTTAGTCTTCTTCTTCTTCCTCTCCAACAATGGAGAGGATTCACGCTGATCTTCTCCCAAATCAGCTCCTCTTTACCCAACTCAAAAGCTGGGCAGGCCTACAAGCTGGAAAGCTGAAGATAACCCAATTCCTACCCGTGTGTTCTCTCAATTATACTTCTTTTCCGGAAGCTCTTATCTGTCGCCAAATCAGGTTAGTCTTTGTTTAACTTTTGGCGGGCTTGTTGCACAATGGGGTAGTTATTATATTTTAAACTGTTCTTAGATGGCCGGTAACGGGCCATCTCTGGTCTGGAATGACCTTCATTGTTTTTAATGTCCTGGTGATGTCCTTAACGGGCCCTTGATGCTCTTCTGATGAATATGAAACTGTTCCCTTTTGTCTGGGTCAACATTTAGGTGGCCTTTATTTACAGGCCGATCTTGACTGGATCTGCATCCAATCTATATGTATATGTGGGTGTCTGGTTTCGTTCTCTCGGAAGCGGCTTCCAGAATTTACTTTGGGCTGAATCCACAAAGCTGTCTGAGGATTTGCAGGAACCATTTTAAAGTGTCCCAATAAGTTGATCACGTGGTCTGGCGGCCATTTTGTATGCCCCTTTTTCTGGGCTTCTTTTTAAAATAGTCTTTAAAATCATGGCTTCTTCTGCCATTGGACCCTTTATAATATAAAGTTCAATTTTGCGAATCCTACACTAGGCTGGAATCCAGAGGACCAGGAAATGCTCACCAAAATGATTTTCTTGACAGACTATAGAAGTTCGTGATTTTGGGGTTCTCTTTAGTTGTGGCAGTTGGGGCCTGTCGTACCTCGGACGTGGTAGAAGACTGCACCTGCGTTGGATCTTCAGTTTGGGTTGGTCCGCTGATGCGGTTAGTCACGCTGTTGGATCTATCGGGTAAGTACCCAATTTTTTTTGGTTAAGCCTAGTTTTAGAGTCTTTTGTGTCCAAATCTTACCCAGGAGTAAGTCAGACTAGCCTGTAGAGTAGAAACAAGTCTTTGGTTCATGAGTTTTTCGGCAGTTAGTTCCTTGTTGGTTGCGGTGGCCCAATATTACTTGGTTGGTGGTAATATTGGCAGTTGTTAGTTTCTGTAGGCCTTTGGTTGCCGCGATCTCTGTTTCTTCTTTCTTCGAGCCTCCGATGATGATCTCTCTCTTGAGCTGGTTGGCTGAACTTGAACTCGGACTGGCTGTCCGTTTGAACTATCTCCATGTCTGTGTTCTGAACTGTGCTATGCACTGAACTGAAAAGGCAGGCCTTAATTATACAAATTTGGGGCCTGGCTTAACTGACCGCCAAATCTCAGTTTCCTTTTTTACATTTGGCGGGCTCGTTATTTTTAACGAACATTAAAACTTTAACGAGCTTCGGGGATGGCCCATCCAAACTTAATGAGTTTAGGGGATGGCTTATCTAGACTTAATCAGCCTTTAACTGATTTCGGGATTGCCTTGAAACCAGTTTTAAAAAGCAAAACGTTTGTCAATCTTTTTAATTGATTTGGACTGTGGTTTGTTTGTGGTAACCTGTAGGGCTCATGTTCTTTCCTTTGTATTCCTGGGGACATGTCCTTTTGACTCGATACCTGGCTCTGCGACTTCTTGGCAGGAAAACAGGCTTCATTGTCCTTATGTAAAACTGGGGCGGCCCTGGACATTCCTTAGACAGTCCAATATCCAAACCTCGGGGGCCCACCCTGCCTCCCCGTTGTTCCAGCCAGCCAAATCTTCCTGGGATTTTGCTTTAAATCCCTTTTGCCCAATGACTCTTTAAAACAGGCCAAAAGTGTCTTCCTTAAATTACTTCTTTGAAATTCTTCTGTTTGGCCCAACCACACTTTTATCCTATTTCCAGATTTCTTCTGTAATGTTTCCAAATCATTTTAAAATGACTTTCCTTGTGTTCTGGGGTTGTACAGAAATTTTCGAACCTTACACCACCCACCCACTCCTTTAACCACCGTCTGCCCCACCTGTGACAGAGACTGTAGGTCCCGCATTGGACTCATCGGTCACCTTAAAATCTCATTTTTAATGTGCAAGCAAGTCATCCTCAGATCCCAGGGACTGCCTAAGAAGAAGATATAGAATTGTTTTCTTAGATTACGTGCTCAGGTTTTGAACTGAGCCTTTAACCCATGACCTTTTGACTTGGAACTGAAAGTGCTAACACTTAGCCAAGGCTGACATTAGTCAACCTACACCAAATGGGAAGAAAAATCAGAAAAGTAGAAAAGAAACAAATGCCGCATAATTAAATCAGACTGCAATATCTTCCATTATAGCTCCTCATTAATTCAATTGGGCTGGACAATAGGGTAATCAGCATTATGTGGAGATGTATGACATGGTAGAGAGCATTAGACTACGACTGGGAAGAGGAGAGGTGGTGCTGTCTCTTTACATAAGAACATAAGAACATAAGCAGTAGGAGCAGGAGTAGGCCATACGGCCCCTCAGGCCTGCTCCGCCATTCAATAGGATCATGGCTGATCCAAATCTAGACTCACGTCCACTTCCCTGCCCTCTCCCCGTAACCCCTAATTCCCTTATCTGCTAGGAAACTGTCTATCTCCATTTTAAATTTATTAATGTAGCAGCTTCTGCAGCTCTCTGGGGTAACAAATTCCATAGATTTACTACCCTCTGAGTGAAGAAGTTTCTCCTCATCTCAGTTTTTAAAGGGCAGCCCCTTATTCTTAGATTATGCCCCCTAGTTCTAGTCTCACCCATCAGTGGAAACATCCTCACCGCATCCACCCGATCAAGCCCCCTCACAATCTTATATGTTTCGATACGATCGCCTCTCATTCTTCTGAACTCCAATGAGGAGAGTCCCAACCTACTCAACCTTTCCTCATACGTCAACCCCCTCATCTCCGGAATCAACCGAGTGAACCTTCTCTGAACCGCCTCGAGAGCAAGTATATCTTTTCTTAAATATGGAAACCAAAATTGCACGCAGCATTCCAGGTATGGCCTCACCAATACCCTGTATAACTGCAGCAAGACTTCCCTGTTTTTATACTCCATCCCCCTCGCAATAAAAGCCAAGATTCCTTTGGCCTTCCTGATCACCTGCTGCACCTGCATACTAACTTTTTGTGTTTCATGCACCAGGACCCCCAGATCCCCTTGTACTGTAGCACTTTGCAGTTTCTCTCCATTTAGATAATAACTTGCTCTTTGATTTTTTCTGCCAAAGTGCATAACCTCACACTTTCCAACATTATATTGCATCTGCCAAATCTCTGCCAGCTCATTTAGCCAGTCTATGTCCTTTTGCAGGTTTTTTATGTCCTCCTCACTCACTGCTCTCGCTCCCATCTTTGTATCGTCGGCAAACTTGGATATGTTGCACTCGGTCCCTTCCTCCAAATCGTTAATATAGATTGTAAAGCGTTGGGGTCCCAGCACTGACCCCTGCGGAACACCACTAGTTACTGATTGCCAGCCCGAAAATGAACCATTTATCCCAACTCTTTATTTTCTGTTCGATAGCCAATCTTCCACCCATGCCAGTTTATTAACCCAATCCCGTGATTTCTTATCTTGATCAGTAATCTTTTGTGTGGAACCTTGTCACATGCCTTTTGGAAGTCCAAATACATTACATCCACTGGTTCCCCTTTATCCACCCTGTATTTTACATCCTCAAAGAATTCAAGCAAATTTGTCAAACATGACTTACCCCTCATAAAACCATGCTGACTCTGTCCTATTAAATTATGTTTATCCAAATGCTCTGTTACTGTTTCCTTAATAATGGACTCCAACATTTTGCCAACCACAGATGTTAGGCTAAATGGTCTATAGTTTCCAGCTTTTTGTCTACTTCCCTTCTTAAATAAGGGTGTTACATTAGCAGTTTTCCAGTCTGCTGGGACCTTTCCTGAGTCCAGGGAGTTCTGGAAAATAATCACCAATGCATCCACAATCCCTACCGCCCCTTCTCTCAAGACCTTAGGATGTCGGCCATCAGGTCCGGGGGATTTAATCGCCTTAAGTCCCATTATTTTACTGAGTACCACCTCCTTAGTGATTTTAATCGTGTTTAGCTCCTCCCCACCCCCCATTGCCCCCTGTTTGTCCAGTGTTGGGATATTTTTAGTGTCCTCTACTGTAAAGACTGATACAAAATATTTGTTCAGCATCTTTGCCATCTCCATGTTCCCCACCACTAGTTTCCTGGTCACATCCTCTAAGGGACCAATGTTTACTTTAGCCACCCCTCTTCTTTTTATATAGCTGTAGAAACTCTTGCTATCTGTTTTTATATTTTTTGCTAGTTTACTTTCATAATTTATCTTCCCTTTCTTAATTAATCTTTTAGTTATTGTTTGCTGGCTTTTAAATGCTTCCCAATCTTCTATCCTCCCACTAGATTTGGCTATATTATATGCCCTTGTTTTCAGTCGGATACTATCCTTTATTACTTTACTAAGCCACAGATGGCTGTCCTTTCTTTTATTCCCCTTTTTCCTCAGTGGAATATATTTATCTTGAAAGATGTGAAATATCTCCTTGAATGTAGACCACTGCTCTTGTACCGTCTTACACTTTAATCTGTTTTCCCAGTCCACTTTAGTCAATTCTACTCTCATACCTTCATAGTCTCCTTTATTTAAGCTCAGTACGCTGGTTTGAGATCCAACTCTCTCATCCTCAAACTGAATTTGGAATTCAACCATATTATGGTCACTCATTCCAAGGGGATCCTTTACTAGGACATTTTTTTATTAATCCTGTCTCATTACACAGGACCAGATCTAAGATTGCCTGCCCCCTGGTTGGTTCAGTTACATGCTGCTCAAGGAACCCGTCCCCAATACACTCTATGAACTCTTCCTCAAGGCTGCCATGCCCAATTTGATTAGTCCAGTCAATAGGAAAGTTAAAATCCCCCTGCTTCACTCTCTATTGAGCAGGAGATTCGCTGAGTATAAAGCAAGGGAGTTTCTGTGAGTAAACAGAGCAGGAGATTCTGTCAGTAAACACAGCGGTAGATTCACTGAGTAAACAGAGCGGGAGATTCACTGAGTAAACAGTGCAGGAGATTCGCTGAGTAAACAGAGCGGATGATTCTGTCAGTAAACAGAGCAGGAGATTCACTGAGTAAACAGAGTGGGAGATTCACTGAGTAAACAGAGCGGGAGATTCTGTGAGGATGCAGAGCGGGAGATTTGCTGAGTACACAGAGTGGGAGATTTGGTGAGTATACAGAGCGGGAGATTTGGTGATTATACAGAGCGGGAGATTCTGTGAGTAAACAGAGCGGGAGTTTCTGTGAGTAAACAGAGCGGGAGATTCTGTGAGTATACAGAGCAGGAGATTCGCTGAGTAAACAGAGTGGGAGATTCGCTGAGTAAACAGAGCGGGAGATTCTGTGAGTATACAGAGCGGGAGATTTGCTGAGTAAACAGAGCGGGAGATTCTGTGAGTTTACAGAGCGGGAGATTCGGTGATTATACAGAGCAGGAGATTCTGTGAGTAAACAGAGCGGGAGTTTCTGTGAGTAAACAGAGTGGGAGATTCTGTGAGTATATAGAGCGGGAGATTCGGTGAGTATAAAAAGCAAGAGATTCTGTGAGTATGCAGAGCGGGAGATTTGGTGAGTATAAAGAGTGGGAGATTCTGTGAGTATAAAGAGCGGGAGATTCTGGGAGTTTACAGAGCGGGAGATTCTGTGAGTATACAGAGCGGGAGATTCAGTGAGTATAAAAAGCAGGAGATTCTGTGAGTATAAAGAGCGGGAGATTCTGTGAGTATAAAGAGCGGGAGATTCGGTGAGTATAAAGAGCGGGAGATTCTGTGAGTATACAGAGCGGGAGATTCTGTGAGTATACAGAGCAGGAGGTTCTGTGAGTATACAGAGTAGGAGATTCTGTGAGTATACAGAGTGGGAGATTCTGTGAGTATACAGAGCGGGAGATTCTGTGAGTATACAGTGCGGGAGATTCTGTGAGTATACAGAGCGGGAGATTCTGTGAGTATACAGAGCGGGAGTCATAGAGTCATAGAGTCATAAAGTTATACAGCACAGAAAGAAGCCCTTTGGCCCATCGTGTCTGCGCCGTCCATCAAGCCCTGTCCAATCTAATCCCATTTTCCAGCATTTGGTCCATATCCTTGTATGCAATTGCATTTCAAGTGCTCATCCAAATGCTTCTTGAATGTTGTGAGGGTTCCTGCCTCTACCACCCTTTCAGGCAGTGAGTTCCAGACTCCAACCACCCTCTGGGTGAAAAAGTTCCTCCTCAAATCCCCTCTAAACCTCCTGCCCCTTATCTTGAATCTATGCCCCCTTGTTATTGACCCCCCTACTAAAGGGAAAAGTTTCTCTTTATCTACCCTATCTATGCCCCTCATCATTTTGTACACCTCAATCAGGTCCCCCCTCAGCCTTCTTTGCTCCAAGGAAAACAACCCCAGCCTGTTTAGTCTTTCTTCATAGCTGAGGCGCTCCATCCCAGGTAACATCCTGGTGAATCTTCTCTGCACCCTCTCCAAAGCAATCACATCCTTCCTATAGTGAGGCGACCAGAACTGCACACAGTACTCCAGCTGTGGCCTTACCAGCGTTTTGTACAGCTCCATCATAACCTCCCTGCTCTTATATTCTATGCCTCGGCTAATGAAGGCAAGTATCCCATATGCCTTTTTAACCACCTTATCTACCTGTTCCGCTGCCTTCAGGGATCTATGTACATGCACACCAAGGTCCCTCTGACCCTCTGTACTTCCTAGGGTCCTACCACTCATTGTGTATCCCCTTGCCTTATTTGTCCATCCAAAATGCATCACCTCGCACTTTTCAGGGTTAAATTCCATTTGCCACTTTTCCGCCCATCTGACCAACCCGTTTATATCGTCCTGTAGCCTGAGGCTTTCCTCCTCGCAATTTACCACCCCACCAATTTTCGTGTCATCTGCGAACTTACTGATCATACCTTTTACATTCTCCTCCAAATCATTTATGCAGATCACAAACAACAAGGGACCCAGCACCGATCCCTGAGGTACCCCACTGGACACAGGCTTCCAGTCACAAAAGCAACCTTCGACCATCACCCTCTGCCTCCTGCCACTCAGCCAGTTTAGGATCCAACGTGCCAAGGCACCCTGGATCCCATGGGCTCTTACCTTCTTGACCAGTCTCCTATGCGGGACTTTGTCAAAAGCCTTAGTGAAGTCCATGTATATCACATCCACCGCATTTCCCTCATCCACACACCTAGTCACCCCCTCAAAAAATTCAATCAGATTGGTCAGACATGATTTACCCTTGACAAAGCCATGCTGACTACCCCCGATTAATCCTTGCCTCTCCAAGTGGAGACTAATTTTGTCCCTCAGAATTTTTTCCAATAATTTCCCTACCACAGATGTTAGGCTCACTGGCCTGTAATTCCCTGGTTTATCCCTGCTACCCTTCTTGAATAATGGTACTACGTTAGCTGTTCTCCAGTCCTCTGGTACATCCCCTGTGGCCAGAGAGGTTCTGAAAATTTGTGTCAGAGCCCCTGCAATCTCCTCCTTTGCCTCACACAGCAGCCTGGGATACATCTCGTCCGGGCTTGGGGATTTATCCACTTTTTGGCCTGCTAAAACCGCTAGTACCTCCTCCCTCTCGATGCTAATATGTTCAAGTATATCACAGTCCCCTTGCCCGATTTCTATGTCTACATCGTCTTTCTCCATAGTGAACACAGATGCAAAAAATTCATTTAAATCCCCGCCTACATCATCTGGCTCTACACACAGATTGCCACTTTGGTCCCTAATGGGCCCTACCCTTTCCCTGGTTATCCTCTTGCCCTTAATATACTTATAAAACATCTTAGGATTTTCCTTTATTTTGCTCGCCAGTGTTATTTCATGGCCCCTCCTCACTCTCCTAATTTCTTTTTTAAGTATGCCCCTGCACTTTTTATACTCCTCTAGGGCTTCCTCCGTCTTTTGTAACTGCCAAAAGCCCCCCTTTTTTTCCTAATGCATTTTTGCATATCCCTTGTCATCCAAGGTTCCCTTTGCTTGTTGGTCCCACCCTTGACCTTTACGAGAACATGTTGGCGTTGTACTCTCTCTATTTCCCTTCTGAAAGTCTCCCACTGCTTTGATGTGGATTTTCCTATAAGTAGCTGCTCCCAGTCCACTTTGGCCAGATCCTGCCTTATCATATTAAAATTGGCCTTCCCCCAATTTAGAACCCTTATTTCCGGGCCGTCTTTGTCTTTTTCCATGACCACCTTAAATCTCACCGAATTATGGTCACTGTCGCCAAAATGCTCTCCTACTGACACTTCCACCACTTGCCCGGCTACATTCCCTAGAATTAGGTCCAATACCGCCCCCTCTCTTGTAGGACTTTCTACATGTTGGCTCAAAAAGCTCTCCTGGATGCACTTTAAGAATTCTGCACCCTCTAAGCCTTTCACACTCTGACTATCCCAATTTATATTGGGGAAGTTGAAATCCCCCACTATTATTACCCTATTATTTTCGCTCTTCTCTGAGATTTGCCTACATACCTGTTCCTCTATCTCCCCCTGACTGTTTTGGGGCCTATAGTACACTCCCAGCAAAGTGCTTGCCCCCTTTTTGCTTTTAAGCTCTACCCATATGGCCTCATTTGAGGAACCCGCTAATATACCATCCCTCCTTACAGCAGTAATTGACTCCTTAATTAATATTGCAACACCCCCTCCCCTTTTACACCCCCCTCTGTCTCACCTGAAGATTCTATACCCCAGAATATTGAGCTGCCAGTCCTGACCCTCCCTCAACCATGTCTCCGTGATAGCAACAATATCGTGCTCCCATGTGTTCAACAACAACTTCAGTTCATCCACCTTATTTGCAAGACTCCTTGCATTAAAATAAATGCCTTCCAGCCTTGCCATATTCCCTTTTGCCTTCACATATTTGCTCTGCCTTCCCAGCTGACTTGTTTTTTCCTCCGTATTTGGCTGTAAATCACCCCCTACTATAGCTCCACTCTGTATTCCATCCCCCTGCCAAGTTAGTTTAAACCCCCCCCAACAGTGCTAGCAAACCTCCCCGCAAGGATATTGGTCCCCCTCTGGTTCAGGTGTAAACCGTCCGACTTGTACAAGTCCCACCTTTCCCAGAAGCAGACCCAGTGATCCAGGAAACTAAAGCCCTCCGTCCTGCACCATCCCTTTAGCCACACATTCATCTGTTCTATCTTCCTATTCCTATACTCACTAGCACGTGGCACCGGGAGTAATCCAGAGATTACAACCTTTGAGGTCCTGCTCTTTAATCTTCTACCTAGCTCCCTAAATTCTTGCTGCAGGACCTCATCCCTCTTTTTACCTATGTCGTTGGTACCAATGTGGACCACGACCTCTGGCTGTTCGCCCTCCCCCTCCAGAATGCCCTGCAGCCGCTCAGTGACATCCTTGACCCTGGCACCAGGGAGGCAACAAACCATGCTGGATTCACGTCTACGGCCACAGAAACGCCTATCTGTTCCCCTTACTATTGAATCCCCTACCACTATTGCTCTCCCACTCTTTTTCCTCCCTTCCTGGGCAGCAGGAGCACCCCCAGTGCCAGGAAGTTGGCTGCTGCCGCCTTCCCCTGGCAAGTCATCCCCCCCAACAGTATCCAAAGCGGTATACCTGGTTGAAAGGGGGATGGCCACAGGGGTCCCCTGCACTACCTGCCTGCTTCTATTGTACCGCCTGGTGGTCACCCATTTCCCTTCTGCCTGTGCAGCCCTACCCTGCGGTGTGACCAACTCACTGTACGAGTAATTCGCGACCCTCTCAGCATCATGAATGCTCCACAACCCATCCACCCGCAGCTCCAGTGCCCCAAGACGGCCTGTTAGTAGCTGCAGCTGGATGCATTTTTGGCACACGTGTTGGTCAGGGACACTGGCAGCGTCCCTGAATTCCCACATAGAGCAAGAGGAGCATATCACGGAGCTGGGCTCTCCTGGCATGACCTACCCTTTTAATCAAGTTAAATTAAATTAATTCAATACCACCAGTAAAGTAAGCCTTACCTGGTCTCTGGAGCCTTTTGTAGGCCTGCTCTACCGCTGAAGCACCCGCCGAAGATCTGAGGCCTTGCCTCACCTAACTCCCTGACTCACCCAACTCTCAGCACTCTGTGAAAACCGCGCTCAGTGCAAAATCGCTCTTCAAAGCCTGTTTTATAGGCCCTGAAACAAAGACTTGCTGAGCCCAGCTACAGGAGAACCAGGTTAACCAGATTACTCCAGTTTCCCTTGTTAACTGCCTTCAGCTGCTCTGAGTTGTAGGACTTGTTTATCCCTTTTTAACCCTGCTTAAAGCTGGGAAATTTAGATTTTAAACAGTAAACAGTACACAGTAAATGTGAAGCAAACAAAAGTTTGATTTCAGCAACCAGTTAAGACTCCCTGACTCACCCAACTCTCAGCACTCTGTGAGTATAAAGAGCAGGAGATTCTGTGAGTATACAGAGTGGAAGATTCTGTGAGTATACAGAGTGGAAGATTCTGTGGCCTAGAAATTGGGTTCTGGTCTTGCCAGGGCTGTAGCGCCAGAAAGTTTGCGCCAGCGGTAATGCGGCAGCGCGCGACGAAAATTCGGGTGCGCCGGGCCCAGACGGCGGCGGGCACTAAAACCCTCCTTTAGCGCCTCAAAACGGGCGTGAACTTGGGTTTCCCGGCGCTAATCCCCCGCTGCGGCACCCGATGCGGTGCGGCAGGCGGGGGAACTGCAGGCCTCCTCCTCCTGTTAAGGAGGAGCTGCCTGCAACCGACAACTGTCCGGCGGATTGACCCGACATCTGAGCCCGGCAGCTCGGGGAAGTGCCGGGCTCGCATGAGACACTGATCAGGGCCGCGGGGGGGGAATGCAGGCGTCCGGGAAGGGAGGTGCGGGCAGGCGGCCGCCGGGAACGCGGCCGGCCGCCGCTCCACCCTTATGCGCCGGCGCACACTGGGGGAAGACTCTGTTGCCAGAGTCTTAGTTGCGCCTGCCACGGGCGAGGCGGGCGCAACTGAATTTCGGCTTGGGGCCGGGTTACCACGGCAACCGGGACGCTGCGCACACCGATGACGTCATCGGTGCCGGCGCAGCGCTACCGGTGCAACGCCGATTTAGGGCCCCAGGGAATTTCTCAACTGGCCATAACTCCGGCGCTAGGCCCTCTAGCGTCTCAAATGCGGCGCTAAGCCTACCGAATTTCTAGGCCAGTGAGTATACAGAGCGGGAGATTCTGTGAGTATACAGAGCGGGAGATTCTGTGAGTATACAGAGTGGGAGATTCTGTGAGTATACAGAGCGGGAGATTCTGTGAGTAAACAGAGTGGGAGATTCTGTGAGTATACAGAGCAGGAGATTCTGTGAGTATACAGAGCGGGAGGTTCTGTGAGTATACAGAGCGGGAGATTCTGTGAGTATAAAGAGCGCGAGATTCTGTGAGTATACAGAGCGGGAGATTCTGTGAGTATAAAGAGCAGGAGATTCTGTGAGTATACAGAGTGGGAGATTCTGTGAGTATAAAGAGCGGGAGATTCTGTGAGTATACATAGCAGGAGTTTCTGTGAGTATACAGAGTATTTGGTGAGTAATTCTCTTTGTTTATTTTCTCTTTTTCTCTAAACTAGGGCATTGGTTTAAATTAAGTGCCGTGATTATAGATTAAAAACTATATTTAGACAATTGAGTGATATTCCAAAACTTGAAAACCTAATTAGTTATATAAAGTACAATAGAGATGGCAGGGCAGGTGATGTGTTGCAGCTGTAGCATGTGGGAGCTGGAGGACCCCAGTGTGATCCACAGAAACCACAGAGTTGATGACTCTTCGGAAACTGTGATACATCAGGGAGAGAGAAAGTTACCTGGATACTTTGTTCCAGGAGGTGATCACACCCCTTAGGTTAAATACTTCAAATCTGATCCATGGTCAGGGACAGGAGGGTGTGACTATGAGTGAGGCAGGTTTGGGGATCCAGAAGGTAGCATTGGAAGAACCTCAGCCCTTGCACTTGTCCAACAGGTACGAGGTTCTTGCAGCCTGTGTGGATGAGAGCAGGGACTGCAGGGAGGATGAGCAAACTGACCACAGCACTGTGGTACAGGGGGCCATTCAAGTTGTACATACCAACGACATAAGTAGAACTAAGAAAGAGGTTCTGCTGAGGGAATATGAGCAGCTAGGTGCCAAATTAAAAAGCAGAACCACAAAGCATAATCTCTAGATTACTACCTGAGCCACGAACAAATTGGCATAGGGTCAATAAGATTAGGGAGTTGAGTGCATGGATCAAAGATTGGTGTGGGAGAAATGGGTTTTGATTCATGGGGCACTGGCACCAGTACTGGGGGAAGAGGGAGCTGTTCCGTTGGGACTGGCTTCACTTGAACCATGCTGGAACCAGTGTCCTGGTGAATCGAATAACTAGGGCTGTAGATAGGGCTTTAATCTAAATAGTTCCGGTAAGGGGGAATTTAGAAAGTCAAAGAGAAAGGAGAAGGCAATAGTGCAGGATAGCGATAGGGGTAATGATAACCAGAGTGTGACAGGAGGAGACAGAATGCACGAACATAAGCATGCACCAGCAAATAGAGTCACCGTAGGGAAAAGTGGTAACAAGACAAAATTAAAGGCACTTTATCTGAATGCACGCATCATTCATAAAAAGATAGATGAGTTGACAGCACAATAGAAATAAATGGGTAAGATCTGATAGCCATTACAGAGATATGGTTACAAGGTGACCAAGGCTGGGAACTGAATATTCAGGGGTATTTGAAATTTCGGAAGGATAGGCAGAAAGGAAAAGGAGGTGGGGTAGCTCTGTTAATAAAGGATGAGATCAGTGCAGTGGTGAGCAATGATATTGGCCCAGAAATTCGGGTCGGGGTCTTCCCGTGGGTGTAAGCCCCCGACCTGCACTTACCTTGCTCGCCGGCAGTTGAGCTGTAGGGCCCCGTGGAATTCCGCTCCGGGGCTTGGCCCAGCTGCCGGCGCGCTGTGCTTGCATGTCCCAGGGGCATAGTTAGTGCGATGTGTCCCCTGGGATCACGTGAGCCATGGGCAGCCAATCGGAGGAGGGAAAAGCCCATTCATAAGTTTGACAGGAAGACCTGTCAAAACTTATAAATACTACGGGCCCCAAAATAGCAGTAAACCTTCAAATAATGTCTTTTTTAAATCACACTTTTTAAATAAACTATAAATTACATTAAATAACTATTTTAAACAATAATTTAAATTTTTGGAAAAAATAATTTTATATTCTAACGGGGCTAAAAATAAACTTACCTTGCTTTAAAGTATTTAAAAGTAATAAACCTGTGGAAAAAATGTTTTAATTTTAATTAATTGACCACTTATCTTGCAAAAAGCAGGCCTTACGCCTGCTTTTTAAATGTGTAAATCCTGCAGGCTTACCCTCCCGGGAAAACCTGTAAAAAAAAAACTAACTTCAAAGCTCACGCGCAGGCTCCCCTGCGCGCGCATTCGACCTCTGAACCCCTTCGTTCAGTGGATCGGAAGTGCCGGTTTCCCACGCATGCGCAGTGCATGCAGGAAACCAACACTTCCATTGGGCTTACGGGTGAGTACCCCGTGCGTACTCATCCGTGGAGACCCGAATTTCTGGGCCAATGGCTCAGAAGATCAAGATGTAGAATCAATTTGGGTGGAGATAAGAAATAGTAAGGGAAAGAAGTCACTGGTGGGAGTAGTCTATAGGCCCCCTAACAGTAGCTACACTGTAGGCCAGAGTATAAATCAAGAAATAATAGCGGCTTGTATAAAAAGGTACTGTGATAATCATGGGAAATTTTAATCTTCATATCGATTGGACAAATCAAATTGGCAAGGGTAGTCTTGAGGATGAGTTTGATTGCCTACTTGCTAAGGTCTTAAAAGAAGTGGCTGCAGATATAGTGGATGCATTGGTTATAATCTTCCAAAATTTCCTGGATTCTGGAGAGGTCCCAGCAGATTGGAAAACCACAAATGTAATGCCCATATTCAAGAAAGGAGGGAGGCAGAAAGCAGGAAACTATAGGCCTGTTAGCCTAACATCTCTCATTGGGAAAATGCTGAAAGCCATTGTTAAGGAAGTAATTTAGAAAATCATAATACAATAAGCAGAGTCAACATGGTTTTATGAAAGGGAAATCGTGTTTGACAAATTTACTAGAGATCTTTGAGGATGTAAGGAGCAGGGTGGATAAAGGGGAACCAGTAGATGTGGTGTATTTGGATTTCCAGAAGGCATTCGATAAGGTGCCACATAAAAGGCTGCTGCACGAGATAAGAGCTCATGGGGTTGGGTGTAATATATTAGCATGGATAGAGGATTGGCTAACTAACAGAAAACAGAGAGTCGGGATAAATGGGTTATTTTCAGTTTGGCAAACTTTTACTAGTGGGATGCCACAAGGATCAGTGCTGGGGCCTCAACTATTTACAATCTATATTAATGACTTGGATGAAGGGACCGTGTGTACTATAGCCAAATTTGCTGATGATACAAAGATAGGTGGGAAAGCAAATTGTGAATGGACACAAAGGGCACGATTTTTTGAGTGGAGGCCAGTTGGAGTCAGGTTTGACGTTCAGCGGGTTCCGGTCCCGCTGCCAGTTTAATCCACTCTGAAATAACGATTTTTGCCTTAAGTGGGCTGATTAAGCCCGTTGTGTGTGCTACCCAGCCCAATCAGTGGGCTCGGGTCTGCTGCTCGCCTCTGCTGATGTCTTTCATCCAGCTGCATTTAAGGGGCCCATGTGGCCTTGTTAGTGTTCATTCCTATTCTGCTGCTTCTCGGTGTGGCATATATCGAAATGACTGCTTCAAGAGCAAATGCATCTCCAAGATTGGATGATGACTTCCTCCATGCTCTTGTGGAGGGAGTGAGAGAGCGCCAAGAGGTACTCTGCCCCTCAAATTGACAGAGGAAGCCCCCTCAGCAAACCTAGGCAGCCTGGCTGCTAATTGCTGAGGAGGTGAGCGCCAGGTCTTTGTGTGCACGCACCTGGGTTCAGTGCAGGAAAAGGTTCAATGACCTGCTATGCACAGCAAAAGTGAGTATAACATCACACTTACCTTCAATCTGCTCCCCATCTCCTCTCATCACCAGCACTCTGCATTGCCAACCTACGCCTGCACATCCCATTTTACCCTTACATCCCTTGCGCCCTTACCTATTCCTCTCTCTCTATGTACAGAATCACCTCACCATTCTACTATGCACTCCTCACATTCGCTATCACTGTTATGCAATGACAACAACTAACAACGCACAGGGAGGGACCTTGGAATTGGCATTTCACTCCACCTTTGTCTTCCTCTAAGCATCTATGCTATGGATTCTCTACACTCACTCCAACATTTTCACTCAAACTCCACTTGTGTCCCTCATTGCAGGAAAAGAGAGCCCACAATAAGTGGGAGAGGGGGAGGACAGGAGGAGGGCCACCTTCCATTGCCCACTTGACCACCGCTGAGGAGGCTGCTCTCAACATCATCGATGGTGCTGAGGAACTGGAAGTGGGGGACGGTGAGACAAGCAGAATAGAGCAAGCTGGTGACAGAATAGATTTGCAACCCTTTCATTTAGATTGCATGAGTGACTGATATGGCATCTGATGTTCATACAGATTGAGTTCTGATCATGTGCACAATTCGATGTGCTTGCTACATTAATATCACATGTCTAACTCATGCCTTTACTCCCCCACAGGACCATCAAGAGCCCCCCTCCCCACTGTCCAAGAGGAAGAGCCGGAAGACTCCTCAGAGGAAGTTGCAACCTCTGAGGGCACAGTGTCAGCAGAATTGAGCGCACCCAGCACCAGCGCAGAGATGCACACCTTGGTGGGTCATTCACGAGATAGATTAGTGTTGTCACCTGGAGTATCACAGCTCACAAGTGAGCATCAGCAGATGTTGGAGACAGGGACAGTAGTGGAGAGCCCTCGTCAGAGGCTGCAGGGTGCTCCTAGCTCTGCTCAGCTGCATGTGGACCATCCAGAAAGAGAGCAGTGTTGCAACTTCAGCAACAAGTGCAGGAGTCTCTGACAGGTTTTGCATCCACGATAACTGTGAGTGTGCAGAGAATGGAGGAGTCCATCTCAAACATAAGCAATGCCATGGTGGAGGCAATGGCACATGAACATGCCACCATGGAGAGAGGGGCAACCTCCTTGGACGGCATAACTCGCCAGACTCAACAGAGCATGGTGACTCTTCTAAATAGATGGTCTGCTATGGAGAATAGATGGGCATCTATTGAGGACAGACACCAGAGGTACATGGACGTCCCCGTATGAGGACTGTCTTGTAAGATTCGCAAAATTTCGACTGCCCCCGAAGATTATTTGATTAAAGAAAACCTGGTTGGAATGTACCTTAAAAACCCAGGGCATCAAAGATGGCTGCCAGGCCTTGTGGCAAAAGAGAAAGACAGCCTGTCTGAATATCTCACATCACTGGCTGACACAGGATTTGAAAAAAATACCAGCTTCTGAAGTACTTGAGGTACTTAAACTGTCAATCAACTGCGGTTTAGGAAGTTCAACATCGAACAATGGATTGTTTGTTTACAAAGCTCTCAACAGTGTTGACTCAAGAGCTTAAGCACTTGAAGCTGTCAATCAATTGCGGTGGGACTGCAACCGCAGAACAATGGATTGTTTACAAAACACTTGAGTGCTGTTGACTGAACATTAAGGATTTGTTTGTCCAGCACTTGAGAGATCAGTGGGACATTTTAAACTGAGCACAAACCAGTTTAAACGAATGGGAAACACATTCAAACCCATTACAGTCAATGGAGACAGATCAGTCCCTTTTGTATAGCCCAGATACATCCAGATTTGGGCGCGAAGGTAACGGCTCCCAATGGGGTATAAAGATAGCCCCTCAGGAAGCCATTCTCTCTCTCTCTGCCGCCTTTCCTCCGATGCCCTGCCTACAAGAGGAACAGCTCAGCAGCCCGCCCAAAGAAGTGAAATACCAGCAGTTACTTTTGAATTACTGGGGTATTTCTACTTTGGGGCAGTGAAGAATCTAAGACAGACCGAAGGGGCACGGAGCAGGCGTTCACTGGTGAGCATAAGCATTCTGGCCCATTACAAGGCAACCTAGATAGGTATTAGGGGTGGGAATTAAAGGGAAATTTTGTTAAATTGTAATTTTAGTCAATTTTCCCTCGATGTGTCCGTTTCTCCTCCCCGTTAATTAAAAGTGTACTGTATTAAGCAAAAGTGTGCTGTATTGAGCAAAGGTGTGCTGTATTAAGTAAAAGTGTGCTGTATTCATTATTTTCAATTAATGTTTTTTTATTTCAATAAATAATGGTCTTCTTTGCACCCAACCACGAGTCTCCTTTTGTCTACATCACTACTGAAATAAGTCCAGCGGTCAGAACCAGAAAGGGGAGTGATTCAAAACCGCACGGGGCCTGGAGCAGCTCAGATACTTCTGACTGGCCAGAGACAAACCCCAGGGGCAACCAAAACCACCCATTTTCTACAAAATTATGACCGCGGCAGGGCCGTTGGCAACAGTATGCGATGTAACAGACGGTGGTCTGGGTCTGGAGAGAGCAGCGGTTATTGGTTTTCTTTTTATCACACCCCTGCTATGTCTGTGGTTAGGTACCCGCAGGCTTAGGGAAGTTAAAGCAGAGAGTTGGGATAAGGAAATGGAGATTGAAGTATACCAGGCCAAGATAGAGCACCTGGTGGACCAGCTTAGTGAGGGCAAAAGCCACACGAGGTATGGCTTAGAATACCTGAAGTGCCTAGTTGCAGAGGCCAAGAGCAATGACATGAGGGTGCGGGAGAAGAACGCCCGCCTCATACAAGAAGTAAAAGAGCAGGAGGAAAAGGTTAGGGAGGTAAAGGCAGCGTATAAGCTGGCCTGCGACCAAGGGTTTGAGGAAGCAGATCATGGCCCCTGTTGGGAAGAGATAGAAAGCTTGAATATGGCTTTAAAGAGGGCAAAGGGGATGATATGTCTTATCAGCCCGAAGATAGGCCAGTCGGATTTTACCGGCAACCCAAATAGAACCATCCCATAGGCAACACCCAGAACAAAGTTGGTCAGGGAATCAGAGGTCCCATGACCGCCACCCACAGCTCCGAGCTTTCAGGAGCTCTGGCAGCAAAGGGGGGTGGAGGATGAGGTGGTAGAGGAAGCACAGCAGGCCCCGCTAGATAGGCCGGGACAAGGACCAGTGTACCCCCTCCGACAACGGAGGTATGGTCCGCCCGTTGATGACGATGACACAGGGGCCATCCAGAATTAGTTTGTGGTGCCGTATGGCACCCATCAGCTCAGGGACATGGTTAGTCACATCCCCAAGCTTACTAAAAATGGAGACCCCCTCTGCACTTCAGTGAGATAGAACAAGCAGCTTGTGTTAATGACTGCGATGATGCAGAGCAAGCTAAAATGCTGCTGTTTTCCCTGGGAGGTGATCTCCTCCAGGCCCTACCTGGCGAGTGCAAAAGGGGGCAGAAGGATTATGAGGATCTGAGGAATGAGATATTGGAGGCCATGGGACTCAATGATGGTAGTCCGTTCGCCCGGGTAGAAAGAACGGTGCAGCTACCAGGGGAGTCCCCGCAGGCATTCGCAGACAGGCTGTGGCCAGTCTACTGGAGCGCATGCCCGGGAATTCCAGGGTGGGCAGCACTGAACCCAGTCCAATTGAGTCACTGGCTTCGTTGTCTTATGACAAACAGCCTACCCCAGATCCAAGCCCAGGTCGCAGCTTGGTTTGACCCCCGGAACCCCCAGACCACCGAAGAAGCGGTGATCCGCCGGCTCACAGTAGCCTTTAGAAACATGAGGTGTATCGAGGCACCCCAACCCAAGGGAAAAGTCCATGAGGTTAAACCTGGGAGCCAGAGTAAGAAAAAGTGGCACCAGGAGGGGAACCATACCTCCCAGGCTAGGTTAAATTGTTATGGTGCGGGAAAGACGGTCACTGGAGAAAAGAGTGTAAGGATCCCTGGAAGGATAACAAGGGAAAGGATCCCACAGCCCCAGCCCAAAAGGCAGGGCCAGATAGCCCTCCCTCTGCGATTGAGTCATTTTTACAGTCCCTACGGTCTCTTCTGACTAGCCAGGGGAGAGTAGCAGCCACCACCGGTGCTTTGACCCCGTCTGCCCCATCCCACTCCCAGCAATGACTAGAGCCAGCACAGCCTGTCGACCTGTGTCCCCGCGAAAATGCTGAGGGGAGCAGGCCCTATGATAAGATGAGGGTGAAGACGGTGCAGGGGAGATATTCGGTGGACACTGGAGCTTCCAGCACAGTGGTCCATTTGGAAGACCTGACCAATTCACCCCGGTCTAACAAGGTCCCATTTAGCTTAATGGGACCCACAGGGAACAAGCAGGCTGAGGAAAGGTCTAAACCTTTGGCCATAGATTTAGGATCCCTCCATACCATGTGGGAGGGTAACCACAAGACCAACAAGGTGGCCAAGCAGGGGGACAGGGAAGGAGAGTTTTGAGAGCCCTGTAGAGCGGGTCCGGTTGCAGCAATCCAGGACAAGGGAGGCACACAGGAGATAGTTTTGGCCCCGGACCAAAAGCAGGTCCAAGCCCAAGATTCTGCCTTTATGGCCGCCTTGGTGTGGAGAAAGTATTTAGAACAGGGTTACTGGCAGGCTGCTAGTTATATTAATCAATGCAAATTGTTTAAGCCGGAGGCAGGGAAACAGGCAGCTGGGATTGAACCTGAGATTAGAAATCCTCAGCCTGCAGCGTGTACACTCACACAGACTGCACATGCAGGCACAGTCGCGTGCATGAAGGGAGAAGTTCCCCAGCACTTGGCCCGAGCGATTCCCCCTCTCTTGTGGGACTCCGGGGAGGAGCCTGAACCAGGTTTTAGACCTGAAGGGGAAGACTCTCAGCCACTGGCAGCCAGTGGCAAGGGATTGCCTGTCCCCAGCCCAGGTTTGGGAAGGGAGGGACCCGAGGGCGAAGGTCCCCAGCCAGCAAGGTGTGTGACCCGAGCTAAGGGTCCGCTCGCCAGGGTAGCCCCACCAGCAACACTCCCTAGGAGGTCTCTTCAGGTACCCCAGCCCAAGAAAGTATGATCACGCACTTTTCAGTGGAATAGGGCGGTCTCCCGAGTCAGGGGGAAGCCTAAAGACAGTAGTCCCCAACCAGCAGCCATAAGCTGTGAGGGATTTGAAGTTGGGATCAGTCCAGCTTCGCTGCAGGCAGTAGCCTGCAACAGTCCAAATAGGGATTAGGCTGGCTGCCCGGAGACAGGTGGTGCTTGTATATAGTTTTGTTCAAGTAACGTGTATAGAGGATTAAGTTAGAATGTGTTAATTTAAATTTTATATTGCAATTCGGTAGTGTTAATTATTAGAGTATAAGTTTTAAGTATGGTACCGTTCCAGAGTGTTGTCTATGTGAGCCGAGGTCGCGGGGCCCGATCACATTCCCCCGAGCCAGGGAACCTGGCTAGATGCATTTTTTTAACGTCTTTTTCAGACTTTCGGAAGGCGCAGAGGACCATTGTGTCTTTGGATGCTTGGGGAAGGGAGCACCCCTAGCCCACGAAGGGAGGGTTCTGCAGGAGGAAGATGCCCACAGCAATTAAACTGTTATTGGAAATCCAGATTAAGATTAAGAGTTTACAAAATGCTTGTCAATTATTTTATATTTTGTATTATATACTGGTTCCAACTCCAAAGGAAATAATGTGAATTTAGCTCCTAACTGTGAGATTGTACTACTTGTTCAGAGGCAATGGAACAAATTGCCTATGCCTGTGGACTGTTGTGTTTGTAGATTGTGGAAGTTTGAAATACATTTATGGCTAAAGAATGGTGCCATTTATTAAAGTGTCAGGCAATTGCATTACGGAAAAAAAAAGGAAACTCATTTCTTTGGTTTGTATTTTAACAGATATGTTTTGGCTTGGTGGTAATCTCATTAAAAATGTTGTATCGTGTTAAAACTATGTCACAAGTGGTGCAGGGGCATTGGATCCCTCCATGCTTGAATTATTGTAAATACTCAGTGGAGCAGGGGCATTGGACCCCCTCCATGCTTGAGTTATGTAACTAATCATGTTTTTTCCATCGATAGATGCCTTCCCTGCACTGTGATACTCTCTGAGGAAGAGGGATAGAGGTGTTAAGGGATCAGAGATAGATATAGATAAGTATAAGGGAAGGTTGTTTGTGGGGGGTCAAAAATTCTTGCTCACCTTTAAACGGGATACTACAAGCACGTTATAGTATCCCAGGGGGGACTGTAAGGTTTGCAAAATTTGGGAAAATTTCGACAGCCCCCGAAGATTATTTGATTAAAGAAAACCTGGTTGGAATGTACCTTAAAAACCCAGGGCTTCAAAGATGGCTGCCAGGCCTCATGGCAAAAGAGAAAGACAGCCTGTCTGAATATCTCACATCACTGGCTGACACAGGATTTGAAAAAAAACACCAGCTTCTGAAGTACTTGAGGTACTTAAACTGTCAATCAACTGCGGTTTAGGAAGTTCAACATCGAACAAAGGATTGTTTGTTTACAAAGCTCTCAACAGTGTTGACTCAAGAGCTTAAGCACTTGAAGCTGTCAATCAATTGCGGTGGGACTGCAACCGCAGAACAATGGATTGTTTACAAAACACTTGAGTGCTGTGACTGAACACTTAAGGATTTGTTTGTCCAGCACTTGAGAGATTAGTGGGACATTTTAAACTGAGCACAAACCAGTTTAAACGAATGGGAAGCACATTCAAACCCATTACAGTCAATGGGGATTGTATAGCCCAGATAAATCCAGATTTGGGCGCGAAGGTAACGGCTCCCAATGGGGTATAAAGATAGCCCCTCAGGAAGCCATTCTCTCTCTCTCTGCCACCTGGCCTCCGATGCCCTGCCTACAAGAGGAACAGCTCAGCAGCCCACCCAAAGAAAAGGAAGACCAGCAGTTACTTTTGAATTACTGGGGTATCTCTACTTTGGGGCGGTGAAGAATCTAAGACAGACCACAGGGGCACGGAGCAGGCATTCACTGGTGAGCATAAGCCTTCTGGCCCATTACAAGGCAACCTAGATAGGTATTAGGGGTGGGAAGTAAAGGGAAATTTTGTTAAATTGTAATTTTAGTCAATTTTCCCTCGATGTGTCCGTTTCTACTCCCCATTAAGTAAAATTGTGCTGTATTAAGCAAAAGTGTGCTGTATTAAGCAAAGGTGTGCTGTATTAAGTAAAAGTGTGCTGTATTAAGCAAAAGTGTGCTGTATTAAGCAAAGGTGTGCTGTATTAAGTAAAAGTGTGCTGTATTCATTATTTTCAATTAATTTTTTTTATTTCAATAACTACTGGTCTTCTTTGCACCCAACCACGAGTCTCATTTTGTCTACATCGCTACTGAAATAAGTCCGGTGGTCAGAACCAGAAAGGGGAGCGATTCGAAACTGCACGAGGCCTGGAGCAGCTCAGATACTTCTGACTGGCCAGAGACAAACCCCAGGGGAACCAAAACCACACCTCACCTTCCCCCTTTTCTACAGTCTGTATGGCGACGGGTCCTCATGGCCCCGCTGATGTGCAGCAAGGTGCTCTCTAGCTACTTGCTAGCAGTGAATTGTGGGCGACCCATGAGAGGGATGTTTGTGGTCGACAACAAGGAAGTGTGGGTTCCTCTCCAAGCGCTCACACTCCCATGCCACTGCGGAGCCCTCGGTCAGAGTCTCAGATTCCTCACCCAACTGAGATGGCCATCTCAGCTCCTGCACAGCTGCAGGAGGAGCAGACTGTTGCCGAGCCCTCCCAAGCTCCCAAACCCAGAGGACGTACGCCAAAGTTGTCGAAGCAGGAGCAGCATGAAAGTGAGCAATGTGCCTCAACATCTGCTGAAGTCACAGGGGAAGCACCAAATAGAAGCATGTATAAAAGAAAGGTAACACACAGATGTAATAGCAGAGCACTTGGAAAACAGTGACAGGATCAGACAAAGTCAACATTGATTTACAAAAGGTAAATCATGCTTGACTAATCTACTGGAATTTTTTGAGGATGTAATTGGTAGAATAGATAAGGGAGAACCAGTGGATGTGGTGTATTTTGAATTTCAGAAGGCTTTTGATAAGGCCCCGCATAAGAGATTAGCATGTAAAGTTAAAGCACATGGGATTGGGGGTAAGGTACTGACTTGGATAGAGAACTGGTTGGCAGACAGGAAGCAAAGAGTTGGAATAAATGGGTCTTTTTCCGAGTGGCAGGCAGTGATGAGTGGGGTACTGCAGGGATCAGTGCTAGAACCCCAGCTATGCACAATATATATTAATGATCTAGACGAGGGAACTAGATGTAATATCTCCAAGTTTGCAGATGACACAAAGCTGGGTGAGTGTGTGTGCTGTGACGAAGATGCCGAGAAACTCCAGTATGATTTGGACAGGTGGGGTGATTGGGCAGGTGCATGGCAGATGCAGTATAATGTGGATAAATGCGAGGTTATCCACTTTGGTGGCAAAAACAGGAAGGCAGATTATTATCTGAACATCAATAGATTGGGAGAAGGGGAACTGCAACGAGACCTGGGTGTTCTTGTGCACCAGTCGGTGAAGGTAAGCATGCAGGTGCAGCAGGCGGTTAAGAAGGCAAGTGGTATGTTGGCCTTCATAGCGAGGAGCAAGGATGTTTTGCTGCAGTTGTACAGGGCCTTGGTGAGACCACACCTTGAGTATTGTGTGCAGTTTTGGTCGCCTTATCTGAGGAAGGATGTTCTTGCCATGGAGGGAGTTCAGCGAAGATTCACCAGACTAATACCTGGGATGGCAGGAATGACGTATGAGGAGAGATTGGGTCAATTGGGCTTATATTCGCTGGAGTTTCGAAGAATGAGTGGGGATCTCATTGAAACTTATAAAATTCTAACAGGACTAGACAGACTAGATGCAGGAAGGATGTTCCCGATGGCGGGGGAGTCCAGAACCAGGGGTCATAGTCTAAAGATGAGGGGTAAGCCATTTAGGACAGAGATGAGGAGGAATTTCTTCACCCAGAGAGTGATGAACCTGTGGAATTCTCTGCCACAAAAGGCAGTTGAGGCCAATTTATTAAATTTATTCAAGAAGGAGTTAGATATATTTCTTAAGACTAAAGGGATATGGGGAGAAAGCAGTGACAGGGTACTGAATTTGGATGACCAGCCATGATCTCATTAAATGGCAGAGCAGGCTCGAGGGTCCAAATGGCCTACTCCTGCTCCTATCTTCAATGTTTCTATGTGAATAATCACAACCGTAGTCAGTTGGGTGTTTTGATGCAATACAATTTGAAGATTATCATCGTCATTTCAATTGTAATAAAGAAATGCAATGGCAAACATTCAAAGAGTTGGCCTATGTGTGCCCAGAAATGGAAGTGTCACAGTGGGGTATCAGGGCGCCTTTCATCTGTAATGATGGTGGTGAGAGTGATAGGAACCTTTAGTTTATTGTACAGATGGTATACAGTGTGTTAAGAAGGTGACAGCCACATGTGTTTGCTTCATAAACTTAAGCGAATCTGGCATGGAACAGTGTATCCCTTGCCTCACGGCCAGCATGCTGGTGGAACTGGCACATCCACCTCCGCAAGTTCTAACCTCCTCCTCCTCCTTCTCTTCCTCTGAGGAGGAGGCTGTGCATTGAGCCTCTTGTTCCTCAGGCAGCGGTAAGCCACGCTGCTGTGCGATGTTGTGCAGTGCACAGCAGACCACAATGATTCTGGAGACCCTGGCTGGTGAGTACTGTAGGGCTTCACCTGATCTGTCGAGGCATCTGAACCGCATTTTGAGCAAACCAATAGTTTGCTCGATGATGCCTCTGGTGGAAATGTGGCTCGCATTGTAGCGTTCCTCAGCTTTGTTTGATGGCCTCTTCAACGGCGTCATTAGCCATGTCTTCAGGGGATAGCCCTTGTCTCCAAGTAGCCATCCGGAAAGTTGGGTTGGCGGATTGAACAGCTGAGGCACAGTAGACTGCCGCAGGATGAACGAGTCATGGCAACTTCTAGGGAACTTGGACCAAACATGCATAATGTTCTTCCTGTGGTTACACACCAGCTGGACGTTAAGGGAGTGGACACCCTTGCGGTTCACAAATACAGCTGGATTGTGATGGGGTGCCCTAATAGCCACATGTGTGCAGCCTGCCATATTTGCAAAGACAACCGCATGCGCGGTTACACTTGCTTCATCTGTGGAGAAGTGAATGTAATTGTGCGCCTTTGCAAAGAGGGCATCGGTAACCTGCGTGATGCAAGTGTGTGCGGCCGACTGGGAGATGCCGCTGATGTCTGCTGATGATCCCTGGAAGGACCCTGAAACAAAAAAATTGAGGGCGGTGGTGACTTTGACAGCCACTGGTAAGGAGAGTCCACCCATTCCTCTGGGCACCAGGTGTTGGTGCAGCATTGTGTAGATGTCAGCGACTACCTCTCGCAAAAGTCTCAGCCTCCTTTGGCACTGCTGCTCAGTTATGTTGAGGAAGTTCATCCTCGGCCTGTAAATCCTGTGTTGGGGGTATCTCCTGCGGCAAGGTGCAGCCCTGCGCTGACGCCCTCTGCCCTGTGCAGCATCAGGTGGGTGAGGGGGAGGTTGGCGCTCCTGCTGTTGCTGCTGCTGTTGTGCCTGGTTCTGCTGCTGCTGCGGCTGCTCTTCCTCCGATTCTGAGGACCAGGATGAGAGATTATAAATGCTTCCCATTCCGCTGGTATATATGTCAGTTGAGGAATAGATGTTATAAGCGCTCAGTCAATGTGAGGAGAGGATTTTCCAAGGAGGTCACAGTGCATATGGATCTCAGCTTAAACACTTACAAGCTCAATAGACCTGCAAAATGTTTTCCAACACTTCAAAACACAAATTTCTGCCATCTGAAATTCAGCCATGTTACAGGTTCGCTTTTACGCTGCAGGTGCAGCTGTCACGAATTCAGGTACTTGCTCAAACTGGCACAATTAGCTGGCATGTTTGGCGAACGACGTGGAACATGCTGAAAATGTCTTAAATGGGAAGAGCCTGGTAAAATGGGATTATGTAGGCAGTTAACAAGCTGTTATCTGCCTTAAGTGCCTCTCCCGCCTGATCGGAACTCCCAGACCCGACACTTTGCAAAGTTGCGTGGAGGCGGGATGACGGTGGGTTCCGAACCCGCCGTCAATCAGAAGGACTTTAACTTCTGACCCGCCTCCAAACCCACCCTCTGAGCGCTGGCAAAATCGTGGCCAAAGAGTCTGCAAAGGGGTTTAGATAGGTTAAGTGAATGGGCAAAAGTTTGGCAGATGGAGTGTCATGTGGGAAAATGTGAGGTTATCCACTTTGGTAGGAAAAATAATAAAGCAAATTATTATTTAAATGGAGAGAAACTACAAAATGCTGCAGTACAGAGGGATCTGGGGTCCTCGTACATGAAACACAAAATTTAGCATGCAAGCACAGCAATTAATTAGGAAGGCAAATGGAATGTTGGCCTTTATTGCAAGGGGGATGGAGTATAAAATTAGGGAAGTCTTGCTATAACGCTACAGGGCGCTGGTGTGACCACACCTGGAGTACTGCATGCAGTTTTGGTCTCCTTATTTAAGGAGGGATATACTTGCATTGGAGGCAGTTCAGAGAAGGTTCACTAGGTTGATTCCGGAGAAGAAAGGGTTGTCTTTTGAGGAAAGGTTGCTCAGGTTGGGCCTATAGTCATTGGAGTTTAAAAGAATGAGAGGTGATCTTATTGAAACATATAAGATTCTGAGGGGGCTTCACAGGGTAGATGCAGGGAGGATGTTTCCCCTCATTGGGGAAACTATAACTAGGAGACAGAGTTTCAGGATAAGGGGTCGCCCATTTAAAATGGAGATGAGGAGTATAATGTATGTACCTTTAAGGGGAGAACTACTTTTTACAGCTCCTGTATACTGTAGTACCGGCAGTGACCACACCTGTATATAAACCCTGAGTAGGGATCTGTACCGTTAGTTCTAGAGTAACCCTCATTCAGTAAACACCTGTTGATCGTTCCCTGCAGTCTCTTGTCTTATTATTGAAGGACACAACAACAAGATACACGGATCTAACAAGGAGGAATTTCTTCTCTCAAAGAGTCATGAATCTTTGGAATTCTCTACCCCAGAGAGCTGTGGAGGTGGAGTCATTGAAGGCAGAGATAGACATATATTTGAGCAACAGGGGAGTCAAGGGTTATGGGGAGTGGGTGGGAAAGTGGAGTTGAGGCCAAGATCAGATCAGCCAGGATCTTATTGAATGGTGGGGCAGGCTCAAGGGGCAGAATGGCCTACTCCTGCTCCTATTTCTTATGTTCTTATGTTTCTTTTGTTTTTCTTTAAACT
Source organism: Somniosus microcephalus (assembly GCF_052327205.1). Classification (NCBI taxonomy): domain Eukaryota; kingdom Metazoa; phylum Chordata; class Chondrichthyes; order Squaliformes; family Somniosidae; genus Somniosus; species Somniosus microcephalus. The sequence continues at coordinate 100,899,162 of NC_140996.1, read as the reverse complement.
TTATCTGTTGTGACTAAATTGCATTTAAAAAGAAAACCCCTGGAATAGATTTTTTTTAATTCATTCTTGGGACGTGGGCATCGGTGGCAAAGCCATCTCCAGTTGCCCTTGGGAATGTTGTGGTGAGCCTTCATCTTGAACCACTGCAGTATGTGTGTTGTAGGTACACCCACAATGCTGTTAGGTAGGGAGCTCCAGGATTTTGACCCAGCTACAATCAAGGAGCACTGATATATGTCCAGGTCAGGAGACTTGTACTATTTTTTGTAACCTGAGGGACATTAGTGAACCAGTTGGGTCTTTACCACAATCTGACAGCTTCATGGTCGCATTTACTGATAAAACCTATTTTGTTTCCAGATTTTTAAACAAATTCTCAGAATGCCATGGTGGGTTTTAAACTCATGAGCCGGAATTTTGTTCGTGGAGGCGGGTTGGGGATGGGCGGGAAACCCAGGGGACTGGGTTTCCCGCAGGTCCTGCCGACTTTAGCGGCAGGGCCTGATTTGAATGTGAGGCCTCAGTTTCCTGCCCGCAGCCAGCCAGCTTGAGAGGAGTCGGTACAGGGGAGGGATTGCTGGAAGGGGTCGGCAATCGAGAGGGGGTCGGCAATCGTAGGGGGTCAGCAATTAAGAGGGGGTCGGCAATCAGGATAGGGCGAGAGGATCGGCGGGGGGAGTTTGCAGGGGGGATCGGGGATCGGCAGGCGATGGTGGGGTAGTCAGGGATCGGGGAGGTTGGGGATCGGCAGGCGATGGTGGTGTGGTCGGGGTCGCGGGGGATATCGGGATCGCGGAGGGGTCGGCCAGGGATCGGGGGGTGCGGAGGACTGGCAGGGGGCCAGAGGATCGGCGCCGGCCTCATCATCATCGTTGGGGGGGAGGCAGAGGCCTGGGAATGCGACGTGGGGGGGGTGTATCCGATCGTGGGGGGTGGGTTAGGCAGGGACCCTGGATCCAGGAGGTAGGTATAAATCCAATTACTTCCTGGATCCTGCAGTCCCTGCCTTGGTTTAACTGCCGGATTTCATGAATTCAAAATGGACGGGGAAAAAAGTGGCTTCCCGCCTCATTACACTTTTTTATTACAGGTAACGCACCCTGGGAGCGGGTTAGTCGCCCGCCCCTATCCTGCCTCCGGCAAAACCAGAAGTGGATGGCTTGGAGGTGAGATCAGGTTGGGATTCACATTTTTAACAATTTAACTGCCCCCACGCTCCAAACCCACCCGTTTTTTTAACGGGAAAATTCCGGCCATTTTATTTGGATTATTAGTCCAGTATTACAACCGATCGACTCCTGTAGCCCAGTTTAAATCTAGATACTTACCAACTGCAGCTCCAACTGAAAATAAGTAACAGGAGTAACTGCCCGGCAAAGAGCACTTTCAGATGAACGTGAAGTTGCAAAAGCACTTGTAGGCTCAGATCTCTTGAATATTGCTGAAACTGGAACTCATTTACTGAATTCTGTGTAAAAGGACACAATTAAAAAAAGGAAAATTAAAACACAGGATTATGCTTTACTATATAAAATATTATCAAGCATATCATGCTTTTCCTTTCTTTAACAAACAAGGTTTAATAGAGATGTTCAAATTATATGGGGTTTTGATAGAGTAAATAAAGAGAAAGCCCTAGAAATTCAGTATCACCACATTTGGGGCGCTACAGCCGGGCGTTCGCTAAATTTAGCGCCCGGCGCAACTTAGCGCCACCTTCGCCGAAATTGAGTTGCATCGCCCCAAGAGGTTGCTGCTGCGCTAAAGCAGGCAGTGCACGACTATCATAAGGCACTAAGCCGGTGAGCCGAGGCGCTACCACCGAGGGCGGGTGCAGCGCAGGTGCGGCGAGTTGCTGCTTGAAGGCAGACACGCTGGCGCCAGTCAGCTCTTAAAGGGGGAGGGTCGATTTTGTTTGCAGCCACGCCCTGCACACTGCAGCCCTGAATCTAGGCCTGGACAGACCTGCTTCGACAACGCAACGCCCACGAACATGGAGAAGGCCAGGGAGCGAGTGCAGCGCTTCAGTGAGGGGGCCCTGAAGGTTCTGGTTGGCGCAGTGGAGTGCCGGCGACCTGTCCTCTTTCCTGACAGTGGCAGGAGGCCTCTGCCCAGCGAATACAGGAAAGCTTGGAGGGAGGTGGCAAACAGAGTGACCCCCAGCAGCATGGTCCCTTGGACCCCAACGCAATGCAGAAAGAAGTTCAACGACCTCACTCGGGTTGTCAGGGTGAGTACCCTTTCCAATATCCTCTTCATCCCTGCATGTGCACCTCACTTTATGGCCAAAGGGTCCTGAAAGCCCCAATGCCCAGCCCTCATCCAGCACCTATGGCACTCTCATGAAAACCACATGCACATTCACCACTTTACACACTGTCAGGGCTATTCCACCATGGGCGGCAGTGCAGGCAAGATGAGGGCTTGACACTGTCAGGGCTATTCCACCATGGGAGGCAGTGCAGGCAAGATCAGGGCTTGACACTGTACTCAGAGCCCATCCTTTCTCTTGCAGGGCAAGCTGGCGCACAACAGGGGGCAGCAGCTACGGACCGGGGGAGGCTGTCCTGAACTTAAAGACCGCAGCGACCTGGAGCAGCAAGTGGAGCAGATTATGGCAGGCCGGCTGATTGGCCCCGTCACCAATGGAGATGCCGACCCCGTTCTGGACAGCAATGGTAAGGTCATCACCTTTTTGACCTCTCTCTTTCCACTTGTGCCTTACACCAGCATCCTTTGCCACTCTCGAACCAATGCAGTGCATTGCAGCACTCATGCGTCCCTCGCTGCCGCCCTGTCCTCACACTAAAGCAACTCTTGTGCCTCCCTGCTTTCATAGATACATAGATACATAGAAGATAGGAGCAGGAGTAGGCCATTCGGCCCTTCGTGCCTGCTCCGCCATTCGATGAGATCATGGCTGATCCTTTAATTCAGTATCCCGTCCCCGCCTTCTCTCCGTAACCCTTAACCCCTTTTGCCCGTAGAAATATATCTAATTCCCTCTTAAATATATTTAATGAGCTGGCGTACACTGCCCTCTGTGGCAATGAGTTCCACAGGTTCACCACTCTCTGAGTGAAGAAATTCCCCCTCATCTCTGTCCTAAATGGTTTAGCCCTTATCCTTAAATTATGTCCTCTAGTTCTGTTCTCACCCGCCAAGGGAAACATTCCTTCTGCATCCAGTCTGTCTAGACCTGTCAGAATTTTATACACTTCTATGAGGTCCCCTCTCAATCTTCTAAACTCCAGTGTGTACATCCCTAAACTACATAGTCTCTCCTCATAGGTCATTCCCGCCATTCCTGGTATCAGCCTGGTGAATCGCCGCTGCACCCCCTCCATGGCAAGAACATCCTTCCTCAGATGAGGCGACCAAAACTGTACACAGTACTCGAGGTGTGGTCTCACCAGTGCCCTGTACAGCTGCAGCAAGGTATCCCTGTTCCTGTATTCTAACCCTTTTGCTATGAAGGCCAGCATACCGTTTGCCTTCTTGACCGCCTGTTGCACCTGCATGCTCGCCTTCAGCGACTGGTGTACAAGAACACCCAGGTCTCTCTGTACTTCCCCCTCTCCCAATCTATTGCCATTAAAATAATAATTTGCCCTCCCGTTCCTGCACCCAAGGTGGATAACTTCGCACTTGTCCACATTATAGTGCATCTGCCATTTATCCGCCCAATCGCCCAGTCTGTCCAAATCGCTCTGGAGCTTCCTGGTCTCTTCCTCTGAGCCCACCCCCCCTCCTAGTTTAGTGTCGTCTGCAAATTTGGAAATGCTGCATCCGACTCCCTGATCCAGGTCATTAATGTAAATTGTGAACAGCTGGGGGCCCAGGACAGATCCCTGTGGTACCCCACTTGTTACTGCCTGCCATTCAGAAAATGAGCCGTTTATTCCAACTCTCTGTTTTCTATCTGACAGCCAGTTCCCTATCCACGCCAAAACTTTCCCCTTTATCCCATGAGCCTCAATTTTCCATGCTAATCTTTTATGTGGGACCTTATCGAAGGCCTTTTGGAAGTCCAGGTACACCACATCTACTGGCTCTCCCCCATCTATTCTACCAGTTACTCCCTCAAAAAATTCCAATAGATTAGTCAAGCACGATTTACCCTTTGTAAATCCATGTTGACTCTGTCCTATCCTGTCCCCATTTGCTAAGTGCTCCGCTATTTCATCCTTAATGATGGACTCCAGCATTTTGCCCACAACTGATGTAAGGCTTACAGGTCTGTAATTACCTGCTTTTTCCCTACCCCCCTTTTTGAATAGTGGGGTAACGTTAGCTACCCTCCAATCCATCGGCACTGTTCCCGAGTCTAATGAATTCTGAAAAATCATCCTTAGTGCATCCGCTATCTCTAGGGCCACCTCCTTCAGTACCCTAGGATGCATGTTATCAGGCCCTGGGGATTTGTCCACCTTCAATCCCTTTAGCTTCCTTAACACCATATCCTTAGAGATATTGATTTGCTGATTCGCCAGGTGAGGAGGCGGGCCCTCAAGCTGGCACTGTGAGTGAAATGGAAGGCGAGGAGGAGGAAGAGGAAGCCGGACCATCAGTGCCACCCTCAGCCGAGGCAGCCCATGGCCATGATGGGGACACGTCTTCCCTGAAGGAGAGCAGGGGGGAAGGGTCTGATGAGGGTGAAGCTCCGGGGCCCAGCGGGCTGCAGCAACGCGGGAGTGGTGGGGAAGCTCGGCGGCCTTCTCCCCGGAGGGTGAGTTCGGCCTTCAGTCCTGTTACAGTGAGCGCAGAGGAGGTGCGGCTCCTTGGTAAAATGGGCGTCCAGGCTACGCGCAGGCACATTGAGCTCATGGCTGCAGTGGCAAGGATGCCTGACTGCATAGAGTCACTGGCAAGGAGTGTGCAGGAATTCGGGGCAGCACAGGCCAGGAGTCTGCAGGACTTCGGGGCAGCACAGGCCAGGAGTCAGCAGGACGTCGCTGCATCACAGGCCAGGAGTCAGCAGGACGACGCTGCATCACAGGCCAGGAGTCAGCAGGACGACGATGCATCACATGCGGCTTCCAGCCAAGTGCTTAGTCGTGCCATGCAGTCACTGGCTGGTCTGATGCAGACACAGATCAGGGCCACACGGGCACTAACTGCTGCCACCCTTGCTGGATCGGCCAGGAATCACCGGGGTCCTCACCCCGCCGCAGCAGCCCAGCAGTCTGTGCTTCAGCAGATTGCTGCGCATGCTTCAGTACTGCCCCGTGCGAGTGCCAGTGTCTCGGCCAACCAGGGAGTGCCTGTGCTCTGTCAGGTTGGCAGCATTCCTGCTGCCAACACTGTCACTCCTCCACTGCAGCTGCCACCACCCGTAGGACAGACTGCTGCCGCCCAAGCAGAGTTGGAGCAGTCAGCAGCCGAGCCCTCCAGGCCCAGAGCTGGTCCAGGCCGTCCCCCAAGGGCATCTGCCGACTCACTATCTGACCCTCAGCAGCCTTCCCCCAGCCTTGCTGCAGCCACTGGGGTCCCATTGAGGAAGTGCTGCAGGGCGGGTAGGGGCCAATCGCGCAAGCGAGGCGGATTACCCTCGCAGGCCAAAAAGTAGGAGGTGTGGCAAAATGTTGAGTTTTTTTATGAAGGCCGAGAATGTTGTGTTTGTTTTTTATGAAGGCCGAGAATGTTGTGTTTGTTTCTTAAGAAGGCCGAGAATGTTGTGTTTGTTTTTTATGAAGGCCGAGGATCATGGTCATTTTTGTTTAACTGTTTTGTTCATTTTCTCCAGGTTGTGAGAGCCAGTTATGTGTCTGACTGTTTTTTGGGGGGTTTCTCTATATTTGTTTGTCATGCAGGAAGGGCACAGAGTCTGTTAAATAAAAAATTGTCTTTATTCAGATTGTCCATGTTTGCACTTTGAACTATTTGTTGCCTTGACCGCCTCAGTGTTTGCGGAGCGGCTCCATTTATGTTCTTTCAATGGCACAAGCCATTCCCTGAGAGGGGGCCTAGAACTGACTTGCAATAAGCCGCTGACGGACGGCCCTTGCACTTTGTGCCTCCCTCCCGTCTTGGTGCTCCTCCTCCTCCTCCTCCTCTGGTGGTCCTCCAATGTCTGCTGGCAGTGGCTGAGTCCTGAGGATAGCCAGGTTGTGCAGCATGCAGCACACTACAACAAAATGGGAGACTTGCTCAGGCGAATACTGTAGGGCTCCCCCGGAATGGTCCAGACAGCGGAACCGTTGCTTCAGCACGCCGATTGTGTGCTCAGTGATGTTCCTGGTCGCTTGATGGCTGTCATTGTATCATTCTTCAGCAGGGGTGGTGGGCGCACGGAGCCAGGATAGCCCTTGTCCCTGAGAAGCCAGCCTCCTGGGTGAGCCGGGGCTTTGAAAATGTCTGCCACAGAAGTCTGGCGCAGGATGAAGGTGTCGTGGCTGCTGCCTGGAAAGCGGGCATTGACAGCTAGTATGAGCTGCCTGTGGTCACACACCAACTGCACGTTCAGCGAATGGTAGCCCTTCCGGTTGCGGTAATCCTCGGCATTCTCTAGAAGCGCCCGCAAAGCCACATGCATGCAGTCAATGGCGCCCTGGACCTTCGGGAAGCCTGCTATTCTTGCAAATCCCATTGCACACTCTTGCTGCTTGTTCAGGGTCATGGGGAAGGAAATGTGCTGACGTCTCCTTCTGAAGAGGGCATCCGTGACCTGGTGGATGCAGCAATGCACCGCGAACTGGGATATATTGGCAACGTCCCCAGTAGCGAATTGGAAGGAGCTGGTGGAATAGAAGTTGAGAGCCTCTGTCACCCTCACCGCCACTGACAGAGACGTCCTGCTCCTCAGCTGAGGTTGCAGATCTCTCTGAAGCAGGTGGCAGATCTCAGTGACCACCTCCCTTCTGAATCGAAGCCTCCGAATGCACTGCTCCTCAGACATGTTGAGGTAGGAGAAATGCTGGCAGTATACCCTGGGAGGGTAAGGCCTCCTGTGCCGACGCCTGTTGGCCCTCCTCCTTCTGGCCATGATTGGCACTCTCTCTCGGCATCTCTGAGCCCTCTCAATGCAATGGAGAAACTCAATGTTTCCACCCATTGCAGCCCCCATTATATGTGGCCACTCAAGGCTATGGCACTGAAAAATAAATCCAACTGCAAAGCTCTGGCCTGGAGCCAAAAGTACCTGTGCGAGCGCTGAGTCAAAGCAGAAAGCTCTCTCTCTTTGTCTCTCTCCAAATCTCTCTCTCTCACACAGAAGGAGTGGAACAAAATGGCTGCCACCAAGAATGCAGGAAGAGTCCCCTTTAAATAGCGCCCCCCCAGCCCCACAGCGACTGGGAACCGTCCCACTCAACCAGTCGCTGGGAGCGCCAGGCGCAAAGAAGGGGGGCGCCACTGAAGTTCCGGTTCGGGGTGCACCAAGGGCGTTGCACCATGAAATGACGTCAGGATCTACGCGCGCAGCTGAGCGGGCGCTGCGGTTTTGCGCCGCCGCTAATTCTTGACTCAAGTTTGCGAGAGGCGCAGATCGCGCCGCGCCCGGGCGCTAGCGGGTTCGCGCCCCACTTCTCGCCCTCTTAAGGCACCAGCGGCTGGCGCTAACAACTGAATTTCTGGGCCAAACTGTTTCCACTGGTGGGTGGGTCAGTAACCAGACGACACAGATTTAAGATAATTGTCAAAAGAACGAGAGGAGAGATGAGATAAGAAATGTTTTCTTATGCAGCGAGTTGTTATGATCATGGGGGGTGGGTCGAGGAGGTCGGTATAAAGCCACTTACCTCCTGGATGCAGCAGGTCCCTCCTTGCTTTAACTGTCGGGTTTCAAAAATTGTATGGAACCCGTCCACAGGCATTTAAATTCAAAATGGAGGTGAAGAAAGAGGCTTCCAGCCTTATTATAATATTTAAATTGACGTACCGCCCCCTGGGAGCGGGTTAGTCGTCCACCCCTGTCCCGCCTCCGTTAAAACCGTAAGTGGGTGGGTTGGAGGCGGGATTAGACGGGAATCCCATTTTTAACAATTTACGTTCTAATCCCACCCGTCTTTTTAGGGAAAAATTCCAGCCTACATCAATTAAAAGTGGCCCCAAATAAGCCATCTCCGACTTCATTCTGCACACCCTGTATTATTTTTTCTTCATTTTCACAGCTACTGGGTGGAAAAGAATCTCTAACTGAGGCTGATAATGAGGATTCCACTCAGCCCAGCACTTACAATTTTCAAAGAACTGTAACACCACACAGCAGATGATGAGGACAGTTCGTTATCACTGGACAGAGAGTCAGTTTGATTCATGGATTAATCTTGATGCTCTGCTAGAATAAACACTGAGCTGTATGGTGAAGAGGTGCCATGTGGAATCCCAAAGTTTTCTTTCTGAACTGGAGTTTATTAAAACTCAAAAGGAAAAATGTAATGGGGGGGCATGACGAAATTAGGGTTTTCGGGTGAAAGGTCCAACATGCAAGATTGAGTTGCTCTTCACCTTCACAAGTTTGGTTTGGACAAGGCTGGGCCTTCAGCACATTTGCTCTCATCCTTCCAGGATACCAATCCTACCATCTTCCCATTGGAGCATCTTTCTGTTTCTTACATGAATCAACTGTCCCACTTCTATCACTCTTCCTGGAAACCTGTCCAACAGTTGATAACACTTTAATGTAGCCTTTACCAATTTCCCACCTAACACTGAGTTTCACACACCGAGAGGTAGATCTGGACTATTTGCGATAGTGTAAAATGGGTGAGAGCGAGTCGCCAGCCCATTCTCCCAAAAGTCGGGAGAGATGTAAAACAGGCTGCCGACTCGCCATCACCTGTTTTACGCTATTAGACAAAGTCTAGAACTACAACTCAAGAGTGCACTTCAGGAATTTGGTCACAGAGGTCAGCAGTCCTGAAAGATGCTCTGGCCCAAAGCTTCAGACCAGGAACATAAAGTGGTACAATCTACCCTTCCCAGTGTGCGCCCTAAGCGTACCTTTCACAACCCTGAGTCTGTGTCCACCTGTCCCATGGTGCATCTGAAAGTAACTTCTTGGGTTTACGTTCTCTACCCGATTAAGACATCTTCTTTTGAGGCTGAAGTTCAATCATTAATTGTGCCTCGTCTCTCTTTTGATAACTGCAGAAAATGTATGTATAGTTCTGGCTTCTGTACAAAAAGAATCCCCTCACTATTTATGCTTTTCTCTCTATCTTCTTCCCTTTCAGGTGAGAGGTGGTGTGTGGTATGCTGTGGTGTAGCAGGAAAAGAAACCACCAACTGCTACTGACTACTGACTGAATTTAGATGGTGGTTGTGGGGAAAATGCGAACCTAAGCACCTCCCTTCCCATTTCCTCTCCCAATCACTTATGTTTCTCCACACCCCCTCATTTCCATTGTGTCCCATTACCCTTCCTATCACACCCTCATCCCAACACTTCCTTTGCCCCATCTCTTTTGAACTAACCACTCAACTCCTTTATCCTACTTCTATCTTGTTCCATTGTCACTCAACAACAACAACTTGCATTTATATAGCGTCTTTGATGTAGTAAAACGTCCCAAGGTGCTTCACAACAGCATTATCAAACAAAATTTGACACCAAGCCACATAAAGAGATATTAGGGTAGATGCTTGGTCAAAGAAGTAGGTTTTAAGGAGCGCCATAAAGGAGGAAAGAGAGGTAGAGAGGCGGAGAGGTTTAGGGAGGGAATTTCAGAGCTTAAGGCCTCGACAGCTGAAGGCACGGCCACCAATGGTGGAGCAATTAAAATCGGGGATGCACAAGAGGCCAGAATTGGAGGAGCGCAGCTATCTTGGAGGATTGGTTGGCTAGAGGAGGTTACGGAGAAGCGAGGCCATGGAGGGATTTGAAGCAAGAATGAGAATTTTAAAATCGAGGCGTTGCTTAACCGGGAGCTAATGTAGGCGAGCACAGGGATGATGGGTGAATGGGACTAAGTTCGAGTTAGGATACGGGAAGCAGAGTTTTGAATGACCTTAAGTTTATGGAGGGTAGAATGTGGGCAGCCAGCCAGGAATGCATTGGAATAGTCAAGTCTAGAGGCAACAAAGGCATGGATGAGGCTTTCAGCAGCAGATGGGCTGAGGTAGGAGTGGAGTCGAGCGTTGTTACGGAGCTGGAAATAGGCGGTCTTAATGATGATGTGGATATGTTGTCGGAAGCTCCTCTCAGAGTCAAATATGACAACAAGGTTGCAAAACTCACCCTCCCTTAGCCTTCCATCCACTCCCTCCTCACTCACACTTGCTCCCTCCTGTCTGCCTTTCTCTCTATTTGTGTCGTTCTCAGTCTTTCTCTTTCCCTCTCCCTCTGTCTCATAAGTGTTAGAAATGACAATCTCTATCTCACAGGTGTATGCAATTAGCTTTTACTTTTTCCAACTGACAAGAAAACACAGGTAAGGTCATTAGTTGGCCTCAACATTCAACTGTTTTGTTTTGGAAGGTAAATCTATATTACAAGAAGAATGACAGAGGCCTAGAAATTGGATAAGGCCCGAAAACAGGTGGGGCCAGTGCCCAGCATTGTTTGCCTGCGCCCATTCTAAGAGGTGCAGGCAACACGGAAAATGTTGTGCTGCCTGCTCATTCACATGATTGCAGCGCTGATCTCAGTGCTAAACACGCTGCTGATTGGCTTAGCGCTCAACGGGGTGGGGGGGTTGCAATATTAGGTGCATCTACTGGCAAATAAAGTCAGCCTAGGTTCTCTCCACTACTTAAAGGGTGGGTGTCTTTTGCAGTAGCACCTCATTTTCAGGTGAGAAGAAGTCATGGCTCAACACCCTAGGGAAAGGGCAAAACATTTCACAGATGCGCACTGGAGGCTTTGGTCCTGGCTGTCCAACATTGACCGGATGTCCTATACCCACATGGGGGCAAGAGGCCTTCAAAGGTAATCAGCAGAAGGATCTGGGAAGAGATAACGCAATTGGTCATGGCGACAAATGTTGTCCCCAGGACCTGGATCCAGTTCCGCAAAAAGTTTAATGACCTCACACGGCTGGTTAAGGTGAGTGAAGGCTTCAGCAAATCCCACATCCCACCATCTGCACCACAAGCCTCACACACTGCTCAATGCACCACACCCCATCACTCACCTACCAACAATCTCTAACTGTCACCGCTCATACCTAACAATCATAGCTTCACTTCACCCTGACACACTTACCACTGTTGCAACACCGACACCCACATCTCACACACTGCACACACTGCCAGCTATGCAACCATGGCAGCCACATCACCCAAACACATTGCACTACATCGACTGTCACACTTCCCTTTCTCTTGCAGGCCAAGGTGGCGCACAACCAGCATGAGCAACAGCAGACGGTGTGAAGGAATAAGCCATATAACCTATTCAGAAAAATACACTATCTTATGAAAGAATTCTGGCCTTATTACAGCATGACAAACTGGGTTTGGAAATTTAGAAACCTAACTATGAAATAGCTATGAAAGCATTCTGGCTATTGAGATAAGACAGTTGTTGACCCTGAATAAATAACCATATTGAAACAGAAGGTGAAGGGCTCCGACAGGCTGATTTTTTGGGAACAAAACAATGGTTCACCCTGGATAAGGTGTTCTAATTTAAACTTCATAAAGGTGGCACATAAGATAAGGAACATCTGCCCTCGTAAAGATGACATAAAATAAGGAACACCTGCCATCTCACCATTTTGATATGGTAAACTTAGAACACCTAGTGATGAGACAAGATTTTGTAATGCTACCAGCTGATGTGGCAGTAAGAATTGCAGAGTTCAGCAGAAAAATGACTAGGGATAATTAACTTGCATCAGCAGAAAACCTTAAAGGAGATACCACTGGAAAAGGGTATAAATATTGAACTCTCAAATGGGATATTAGACTCGCTTTAATCGGGCAAAGCGATTCTCGGCTTCAGAGGTGGCTCTGTAGCCTACCACTCTTTGTACCTCGGGGATCAAAGGTAGTTGATATTGATGGATATCCTGTATAGAGAACTTTAAGAACTGTAATACTGCAGCGAAGTTAAGATTTTAAAAGAAAGATTCTCTGTTAAAAAGATAGTGGGGGAGAAATTGGGTGAGTAGCGCCACCTGTTAGCGCCTAAAGAGGCAGTCACTGGCTGTAGCGCCACTGGCTGCGTCTCTGGCGATATTCAGTAGGGGCGCTAATGGTGGCGTTAGGCATTTGCGCTGCGCCGCCACCGATGACGTCATCGGTGTGCGCAGCGCCCCATTCGTGCCCCGTTCACGATATTTGGTAGCGAACGCCGCAGTTGCACCGCTCGCTACCCGCGCCCGGTTCACGGGGCCTTACTGTGCCGGCAGCGGTGCAAGTTAAGGTGGAGGTGCGAGGCGGCCGCTTTTTCAGTGGCCGCCTGCCAGCACCTCCGTCCCCGGCCTCCTAACCGCCCCCCCGCGGCATTGCCGGCTGTTTCCCGAGAGCCCGGCACTTCTCCTTGGTGCCGGGCTCATTTGCTGGCACTCGCGATCGGGGATTGCGCTGTTGCAGGCACCTCCCCCTTAACAGTGGGAGGAAGGCCTGCAGTACCGCAGCGTGCCGTGCCGCAGCATGTGGTGCTGCGGCACGTTGCGCTGCGATAAACAGTTTCAGCACCCTAAGAGGGACGTGGAGCACCTCGAGCCTCGCCCCGTCTCCCTCGAGGGGCACTGAAACTGAATTTCTGGCGATCGGTATCACTCCGAGCGCTGCGCTAAATCCTGCGCTCAGGCGACTTTTGCGCCACTTTGGCGCCCCAACCCAATTTCTAGGCCAGTATGTTTTCTCTTTTTAGCATGGTTAATGTTGCGAATGATTGATTCACCAACTGTAAATTGCATGTCGGTTCTTTAATAAATCTATATATTTTTAGAATTGTCTCACATAAGACTTCTGTATCTAAAACTCGTGAACTCAATCTCTGTACACTCTTTGGTGAGGAGTTGCAGAATTCTGAGGGAGTTTTCCGGACCCTCATAATATCCGGGACGTTACAATTTAGCTAAACTTATTAAAAGCGCTATCTGGAGGACGGTAACATTCTCTGGTTGCTCCTTTCCTTTAGGAAGAGATAATCCGGACCTTTAGAATCAATTAAGCGCCTTTAGGATTCGGCTACCTCAAACTTTAGTTGAAAGTGAACATCTGAGAAATACACTTGACCCGGGGTGGCCCTAAAGGGGCTAGGACTAGTAAAAATCCCTTCCACGGGAGGCGGCCAATTGAGGATTGAGAACCTAACCAACCTGGAGGAATCAGTGCTGCAAGTCATTGGAGGGGCTCTGACAGAGTCCGTGGCGGGCGGAGAAGTTGAAAGCATTGCTGATGATGATGGTATGCTCATACCGAATCCTTCTTCTCACATCCCACTTACCCCTGTGCAAATAGAGGTAAACGAATATGATTTGGTTGGGATTATGGAAACGTGGCTCAAGGATGGCCAAGACTGGGAACTCAACATCCAGGGGTATTCGATATTCATAATTCATAATTCATAATTCATAATCAACTTTATTGTCATTGTTAGTGCACAAGTGCAGTACAACGAAATGTAGGCTTGCGGCTCCCGAGAGTGTACATTTAGATTAAGACATTTAAACATTCAACATTCATTTGGCTTGTAATACATTAACATACACGTAATAAAGTGCATTGACAGATGTGCAGGCTTTAGAGTTTATTTGTGGAGTTCAGTAGGATGACAGCCCTGGGAAAGAAGCAGTTCCTAAATCTGGTCGTTCGGGTGCGAATGCATCTGTAGCATCTACCAGATGGCAGGGGGGCGAACAGACTGTGTTTGGGGTGGGTAGGGTCTTTGATGATGGTCCGTGACCTCCGTAAACAGCGTTTCTGGTATATGTGCTCTATGGTCGGTAGCCGGGTGCCGGTAATGCGTTGGGCAATTTTGACTACCCGCTGCAGGGCTTTCCGGTCATAGTAGCTACAACTGCCATACCATACTGTGATACAGTTCGTCAGGATGCTCTCTACTGTGCAGCGGTAAAAGTTAGAGAGGATCAGGGGTGACAGGTTACATTCCTTCAGCCTCCTATCAGGATAGATAGGCAAAAAGGAAAGGGAGGTGGGGTAGCATTACTGGTTAAAGAAGGGATTAATACAATTGTAATGAAGGATATTAGCTCTGCTGATGTGGAATCTGCATGGGTAGAATTGAGAAATACTAAGGGGAAAAAAACATTAGTGGGAGTGGTATATAGACCTCCAAACAGTAAGGCGGAGGTTGGGGATGGCATTAAAAGGGAAATTAAAGAAGCGTGCAATAAGGGCACAGCAGTCATCATGGGTGACTTTAATCTACATATAGATTGGGCCAACCAAATTAGTAACAATACTGTGGAGGAGGAATTCCTGGAGTGTTTAAGGGATGGTTTCCTGGACCAATATGTCGAGGAACCAACCAGAGATCAGGCCATCTTAGACTGGGTATTATGTAACGAGAAAGGATTAATTAGCAATCTTGTTGTACGAGGCCCCTTGGGTTGGAACGATCATAATATGCTCGAATTCTTCATTAAGATGGAGAATGAAGTAGTTGACTCAGAGACAAGGGTCCTCAATTTAAATAAAGGAAACTACGATGGTCTGAGGAGCAAGTTGGGTAGGATTGATTGGGGAATGTCACTCAAAGGGTTAAAGGTGGATAGGCAATGGCAAACATTCAAAGACCGAATGGATGAGCTACAGAATTTGTTCATCCCAGTTTGGCATAAAAATAAAACAAAAAAGGTGACTCAACCGTGGCTAACAAGGGAAATTAGGGATAGCATAAGATCCAAGGAGAGGACATATAAATTGGCTAGAAAAAGCAATAATCTTGAGGATTGGGAGCAGTTTAGGAGTCAACAAAGGAGGACAAAGGGATTAATTAAGAAATGGAAAATAGAATAAGAGAGTAAGCTTGCTGGGAACATAAAAACTGACTGTAAAAGCTTTTATAGATATGTGAGGGGAAAAAGAGTGGTGAAATCAAGCGTAGGTCCCTTACAGTCAGAATCAGGGGAATTTATAATGGGAAACAAGGAAATGGCTGACCAACTAAATACATACTTTGGTTCTGTCTTCACAAAGGAGGACACAAATAACCTCCCAGAGATGCCGGGGAACATAGGGCCTGATGAAAGGGAGGAACTGAAATAAATCAGTATTTGTAGGGAAATGGTGTTAGGAAAATTGATGGGACTGAAGGCCGATAAATCCCCCAGGCCTGATGGTCTACATCCCAGGGTACTTAAGGAGGTGGCCCTAGAGATAGTAGATGCATTGCTGGTCATCTTCCAGAACTCGATAGACTCTGGAACAGTACCCATGGATTGGAGGGTAGCTAATGTTACCCCACTATTCAAAAAAGGTGGTAGAGAAAAAGCAGGGAATTATAGACTGGTAAGCCTGACATCGGTAGTGGGGAAAATGCTAGAGTCTATTATAAAAGATGTAATAGCAGAGCACTTGGAAAGCAGTGACAGGATCGGACAAAGTCAACATGGATTCACAAAAGGTAAATCATGCTTGACTAATCTACTGGAATTTTTTGAGGATGTAACTGGTAAAATAGATAAAGGAGAACCAGTGGATGTGGTGTATTTGGACTTTCAGAAGGCTTTCGATAAGGTCCCACATAAGAGATTAGCGTGCAAAATTAAGGCACATGGGATTGGGGGCAAGGTATTGACTTGGATAGAGAACTGGTTGGCGGATAGAAAGCAAAGAGTTGGAATAAATGGGTCGTTTTCCGAGTGGCAGGTAGTGACTAGTGGGGTACCGCAAGGATCGGTCCTAGGACCCCAGCTGTTCACAATATATATTAATGATCTGGACGAGGGAATTGGATGTAATATCTCCAAATTTGCAGGCGACACAAAGCTGGGTGGGAGGGTAAGCTGTGAGGAGGATGTCGTGAAACTCCAGTACGATTTGGACAGGTTGGGTGATTGGGCAGAAACATGGCAAATGCACTATAATGTGGATAAATGTGAGGTTATCCACTTTGGTGGCAAAAACAGGAAGGCAGATTATTATTTGAATGGCAATAGATTGGGAGAAGGGGAAGTGCAAAGAGACCTGGGTGTTATTGTGCACCAGTCGCTGAAGGTAAGCATGCAGGTGTAGCAGGCGGTTAAGAAGGCAAATGATATGTTGGCCTTCGTAGCAAGAGGGTTCGAGTACAGGAACAAGGATGTCTTGCTACAGTTGTACAGGGCCTTGGTGAGACCGCACCTTGAGTATTGTGTGCAGTTTTGGTCACCTTACCTGAGGAAGGATGTTCTTGCCATGGAGGGAGTGCAGCGAAGATTCACCAGGCTGATACCTGGGATGGCAGGAATGACGTATGAGGAGAGATTGTGTCGATTGGGCTTATACTCACTGGAGTTTCGAAGATTGAGAGGGGATCTCATCGAAACCTATAAAATTCTGTCAGATCTGGACAGGCTAGATGCAGGAAGGATGTTTCTGATGGCCGGGGAGTCCAGAACCAGGGGTCATAGTCTAAGGATAAGGGGTAAGCCATTTAGGACTGAAATGAGGAGGAATTTTTTCACCCAGAGAGTGGTGAACCTGTGGAATTCTCTGCCACAGAGGGCGGTGGAGGCCAGTTCATTAAATATATTCAAGAAAGAATTGGATATATTTCTTGAGGCTAACGGGATCAAGGGATATGGGGAGAAGGCAGGGACAGGATACTGAATTTGGATGATCAGCCATGATCTCATTGAATGGCGGCGCAGGCTCGAAGGGCCGAATGGCCTACTCCTGCTCCTATCTTCTATGTTTCTATGTTTCTATTCCAAAATCTCTTCTCACTTACAAGCTTCTGATGTATGTATGGGTGTCTTGCTTCCCCCAGCCTCCCCTCACCACAACCTGACCCTTGTGCCTTTCTGCTTTCACATACCCAAGAACCAGGAGCTCAGCCTATCCCTGAACATGAGGAACACACTGATGAAGGAAAAGAAGAAGAAGAGACATCGGCACTGCATCTGACACTCATCGACACCAGCTCAGAAAATGGCACTGCACAGTCTTTAGAGGGCAGTTTAGAGGCAGGATCTGCACGTGGTGAGTCACTGGGCATGAGTGGGTATGGACTCTGTCACAGCCAGGCAAGGGGGAAAGGGTAGCTCTGGGTGAGTTCGTGCAGGAGTTCTGCTCCACAGGACTCAGATGATGACCTTGATGGGATGCCCTTCAGAAGAAGGGTGATGGGCATGCACACGGAAATGCTTGGCACAATGGCAAGCCTGCCAGAGAACCTCGTCAGTGTCGAGAAGCATGGAGAAGTCTGGCTCCAACATTACACGGGGTTTTGTGCAGAGCTTGGAGTCCATGATTTCTAGGATGGAAATGATGGACAACTCCAGGAGAGATCTTGTGGACCCAGCCATGATGCTGCGTGTGATGGGTGATCTCACAGCTTCCATTTCAGTACAGGTGAAAGTGACCCAACGTCTCACTGCTGCAGTGGAATCTCAGACTACTGCCATCATCGCTGGGTTTACGAGTGTTGAAAGGGGCTTGTAGGGTGTCGCAGCAAGCCAGCAATCTGTCCTCCAACAGATGACTAGGATTGCTTAGGCACTGCCCCAGGGGAGTGGCAGTGGCTCCGTTGAACACAAACCTGTTGTCCTCTCTCAGGATAACAGCATTCCTACTCCCACCACTGCCACTCTGCCAGTGCCCTTGGGGCTGCCTGTCAGCCAGCCAGTTGAGACTGCTGCCCCCCATGCCGAGGTGGTGCAGTCTACAGCCAGGCCTTCTAGATCCAGAGCTGCTTGAGGTCGTCCTGCAAGGCCATCTGCAGTATATCCCACTGAAAATCAGCAGCCTTGCACCAGTCATGTTGTAACTACTGGGGGAGCACTTCGTAGGAGCACTAGAGTAAGAAAAGGCACATGAAAGACAGACACTAAAGGAATGCACAAGGGTAATTAGTTGACATTGTTCTTTTGATGTGAATTTGATAAATTTATGAAATGTGTTTGTAATGTGTTTTTTGTGGTGGCTCACTTTTCAGCTTTATGCCCAGGAAGATGCTGTGATATTTCTTGTCTGATGGGGATGTGGTGAGCAATGGGGATCTGGGGTTTCATTCACTGATGAGGCATTCATGGACAGCCCATCCAGAATGGGGATCTGCTGCCTGCCTCCTCCCTTCCTCCTCCTCCTCCTGAGGTGGCCCCAGAACCCCTTTTGGCAAGGGCTGCACCCTCATGATGGCCAAATTGTGGAGCAAGCAGCAGACCACCATGAAATGGGACAGCCACTTCAGCGTGCACTGGAGAGCTCCTCCTGAGTGGTCAAGGCAGTGGAACCATTGCTTCAGAACTGCTCGATAATACTGCTCGTGGAAGTTTGGCTGTCATTATGAGTGCTGACCACAAGTGGTGGGGTTGCGGACAAGAGTCATCAGCCTGGTGCAGAGTGGATAAACCTTATCTCTGAGCAGCCACCCTCGGGTTTGACATGGTGGTTGGAAAATTGCTGGCACAGGATGAGACTGCTGCCAGGATAGCGGACATTCACCATCACGATGTGCCTGGTGT